>NC_135805.1:22150461-22492907 GCF_964213995.1 Mustelus asterias | reverse complement strand
AATTTAAAAGGGTGCACTATGGGCTGCTGCACTCCTCGGTGTTTGTATTTCTTACCTCCATGAAACACCTTGATATTGAGTTTGCAATTGGAATAAATACTTCGCCTTGGCTCCGAATCCAACCTAAATATCAAAAACAAATAAGATTCTCCAACAACCTTACGCACATTGTCTGAGCTAAACCTTAAAGCAAATATGATCTACTGTTCATCGATAGGAGATTTTGTACAGTAACCATCACAAAGAATGGAACTTGAAAGCATGCCTGGCAGAGATCGCAGCTTGCCTTGAACAGAACGTTAGGATGGATGTTCTAACTTTCTCTAAGCTTCACATTGCTCTGTGGCCGAGGGCTCGGCTCCTCCCTCTGCGACTGGATCCTGAACTTCCTAACCCACAGACCACAATCAGTAAGGATAGGTAACAGCACCTCCTCTACGATCATCCTCAACACCGGTGCCCCACAAGGCTGTGTTCTCAGCCCCCTACGATACTCCTTATACACCTATGACTGTGTGGCCAAATTCCCCTCCAACTCGATTTACAAGTTTGCTGACCACCGTAGTGGGTCGGATCTCAAACAATGATGAGACAGAGTACAGGAATGAGATAGAGAATCTGGTAAGCTGGTGCAGCGACAATAATCTCTCCCTCAATGTCAACAAAACGAAAGAGATTGTCATCGACTTCAGGAAGCGTAGTGGAGGACATACCCCTGTCTACATCAATGGGGATGAAGTAGAAATGGTTGAGAGCTTCAAGTTTCTAGGTGTCCCAATCACCAACAACCTGTCCTGGTCACCTTGTGCCGACACTATAGTTAAGAAAGCCCACCATCGCCTCTACTTTCTCAGAGGAAATTTGGCATGTCAGCAATGCTTTTAATACAAACTATATTAAGGCCAATTCTGGTGCTCCAATCAGCTCCATTTTCACCAAGAAAATCCAGGAATTAAACAGTCATTTATAATTCAGATCCAGTTATAAGAAATTAGCATATACCTCTCAAAGATTTACATTTGCATAGAAGTTATATCTATATCCACTATCGATCAGATTTACATCATGCATACATAAGGGTATAATTGTCCAATTACAACTTGTGCACATCTTCCTAATTATAATATTATCAAGCAATGATAGCTGCATCTCTGACCAATATCAACCTTCCAGCTCTCCCATTTCCGTTGTTCCTTGTTCTAATGGACAAACATGTTAATGATGAGTGGTGATAGTTAGAAAAGGTCCGTTTTCCCGAACTATATCCATCTCTGCTACTCCACCACCTTCCAAACCCTTCCACTACCTCTGTCGAAGATGTGACCAACATTCAACCCCAAAAGAGCAATTTACTCATCGGGAATATGGAAGCCAAGAATGTCATTGGCCCTTGCTGTGAACTCTATTCCTTTACCACCGATTTCAACCCCTCCCTGGCTGGGGAGGTTGAACCAGTTGGTAACTGTGATATCCGATTCTACAAGACTGAGCTTCCAAAACCATCTCCAAGTTGTGTCACCTTCTGATGGGGGGTAGTATAGAATTCTTAGTATGAGGCCCTTAATTTTAGTTTTACTCTAATAAATAGACTAGGTTAAGGTAATTATAAAGTGCCTTATATTTCTAGTAAGAATTCACAATGTGCCTGGAACAATATATGCAAAGGTATTGTAAACTGTATATCCACAAATTGACCAAGTATTATAAGCTTAAACTGTATTTTCAACCCTGTATTGTGCGCCTTGGCCAACTTTGTTCTGAATGCAGCATGATGGGAAATACAGTAGTAGACAGGCCAAATTCTGTTAATACAATGGAGCACAGAAAAGCAGCTTCTATTATCTGTTTTTGGATATACGAAAGGCAAGTTTAATCACAGGCCTGGTATGTAAGGGAGTGGATTCGTTCATGGGTAACGAGGCTGGAGCAGTCTCTCAAGCTTTTAAAGGAAGCCCAGGTTCCAGCAAAAGAATGACTCATTTCACCAATTAAAAATCACAGATGTTAATAATGGCCTTGGTTACTGGTAATGACGTGGGTTAGGCTTCCTAGGTAAAGAGGAAGGAATCTACATGGGCAATAGGCTAATAATCTCCGATTCCTGTTGACAGGTAGAACGTTATTGGCTGAGGTAATAATGTGTGATGTTGTGATTGGACTCTCCAGTCTAATTGACGAGATGAGGCGGGATATTGAAATGTTCAAAATAATATAATAATTTTGCCGGGCAATATTAGGTCAGAGAGCGCAGTCAACCCTCAATGACTGCATCTCACCCCTGATGCATGCATTAGCAAATAAATTCCTTTTCATTCTTTAAATATATGCTGTCTTTCGCAATCTATGTATTGGTTGAGTGAGGTTCAATAAATTCAGGGCACCTCAAGGGGAACACCCTTCAGAGAATTCCTCTTACACCTTCCCACTCACATTGTCCGACCCTCTCGTGCCACCAGCTGATGAAACCCTCCTCCGTGACACTCGAGGCTTCACTATTCCGACACTCTCCTGGTCAACCTCCCATAGAATTCCTACAGTGCATAACGAGGCCATTCGGCCCATCGAGTCTACACTGACTCTCTGACACGCTTACCCAGGCTCAATCTCCACCCTATCCCCATAACCCCACACATTTACCATGGCTAACCTATCTAACCTACACATCTTGGGACACTAAGGGGCAGTTTAACATGGCCAATCCACCTAATTTGCACATCTTTGGACTGTGGGAGGAAACTGGAGCACCAGGAAGAAATCCACATAGACAAGAGGAGAATGTGCAAACTCCGCAGGCTGGAATTGAACTCCAGTCCCTGGCACTGTGAGGCAGCAGTGCCATCCACTGTGCCACCCTTCCCATCCACCACATTCTTTAAACCCTGCCTTATATAAAACTCTGCTGCATCAGATCAAGTCCCTCTCGCCCATTATTCATTCATCATGCTTGGGCTTTGCACTCTGGCTTGCTCTTCTTAAATTCTTATTCATGGGACAGTGGTTAGCACTGCTGCCTCACAGCGCCAGGGACCCAGGTTCAATTCCTGACTTGGGTCACCGTCTGTGTGCGGTTTGCATACATTCTCCCCATTTCCTTCGGGTGCTCCGGTTTCCTCCCACAGTCCAAAGATGTGCAGATTAGGTTGATTGGCCATGCTAAATTGCCCCTTAGTGTCAGAGGGATTAGCAGGATGTATAAGTGAGGTTACGGGGATAGGGCCTGGGTAGGATTGGTGACGGTGCAGGCTTGATGCACCAAATGGCCTCATTCTGCACTGTAGGGATTCTATGATTCTATAATCGCTCTCTGCCCCATTACAATCTTCCTTAAATTTCAGGTCTCCGACCCGCCACTTAACTGTGTCTCTTAATATTTCATCCGTTCCCTCAGTTTCCATTATGATCAGAATCATAGAATCATAGAAACCCTACAGTGCAGAAGGAGGCCATTCGGCCCATCGTGTCTGCACCGACCATAATCCCACCCAGACCCTATCCCCATATCCCTACATATTTACCCGCTAATCCCTCAAACCTACACATCTCAGGACTCTAAGGGGCAATTTTTAGCATGGCCAATCAACCTAACCCGCACATCTTTGGACTGTGGGAGGAAACCGGAGCACCCGGAGGAAACCCACGCAGACACGAGGAGAATGTGCAAACTCCACACAGACAGTGACCCGAGCCGGGAATCGAACCCGGGACCCTGGAGCTGTGAAGCAGCAGTGCTAACCACTGTGCTACCGTGCCGCCCATCAGGCCTCCGAAAATCTCTTCTGCAATGTTTCTCTCCCCTGATGGAGCCATATAAATGAAAGTTACTGTTGTCAGAGACTTGAGTCATGGCTGAGAATCCTATTCTATTTGCTACAAGAACTTGCGTTTCTACAGTACATAGTAGAGGAAAAATATCCCAAGGCACCAGCAGAACCTTAAACAAAACTGCAGAGAGTCCAATGACCCAGACAGCTGTCAGGTCTGTGACGAGAGAGAAAAATTATTCATTCATATGTCACAAAATAAATGTGGAGAAGGTCATGCAGCCTAATCGCGGTCAGTATTGAGAGTAACTCATAGACCCCATGACAGATGCAGCTGGCAGCTCTGCAATGGTTGCAAGGTTTTTTTTTTGTCCGACATGGGACTTTGTGAAACCTATACTTACTGATAAAGAGTCTCCCATTGCTGCAACAACTTTGATGTCAGCAGGCCGGAGCCTGTGAACTGCAAAACAAAAAACAGAGATGGAAATAAATGAAACGTAGAAAATAGAGGCAGGAGGAGGCTATTCGGCCCTTCGAGCCTGCTCCGCCATTCATTAGGATGATGGCTGATTGTCCAAACTCAATAGCCTGATCTTACTTTCCTCCATATCCTTTGATCCACTTTGCCCCAAGAGATATATCTAACTCCTTCTTGATAAAAAAAAACAAATGATGGAAAAGAAAACAGATTTCAACTCCCGGTACTTAAACCAAAAGAGAAAATGCTGGAAAATCTTTTGGATGTCTTTTAGCTTTGACAAAGGGTCGTCTGGACTTGAAACGTCAGCTCTTTCCTCTCCTTTACAGATGCTGCCAGACCTGCTGAGATTTTCCAACGTTTTCTCTTTTGGTTTCAGATTCCAGCACCCGCAGTAATTTGCTTTTATCCCAATACTTATTTTGGTACTTTTCACAAGTGTGGAAACAGCATGTGATGGCAACAGAGGCAGTTAATATGATGCTGACAAAGACTTCTTGCAAGTAAAGGTTGGAAATATTCTCACTCATTTCAAACTTTGCAGCATCTACTGACTATCAGTGTCCATAAAACAAATGTTTATGTGCAATCGAATGAGGCTCTTCATGACTTTATTGGAAGAGGCTTCAATGTGACCAGTAGTGCTTCAGTGAACCCATCTGAACCCTGGATTAGATTCCAGTCTCGAATCACTCCCAAGTATCCATTATTCTATATATAAACCATCTGGACCCCTTGATTAGATTCCAGTCTGTATTCACTCCCAGGTATCCTGTACTATACCCCCAACATAGTGACTGCGCCCTTCCTGTTTCTGGGCTCCACCCACAGTGACTCGTTACACGACCCCTCTGAATTGTCCTACCTCTGCACCGCTGCAATATGTTCTCTAACTAATACTGCTACTCCCCCACCTCTTTTGGCCCCTCCTCTGTCTCGCCTAAAACACTTGTACCCCAGAATATTCAGTTGCCAGTCCTGTCCCTCTTTCAACCAAGTCTCTGTCACCGCAACCACATCCAAATTCCTCGTAAGCATTAAGGCTCTAAGTTCGTCTGTCTTACCTGCTACGCTCCTTGCATTGAAGTAGATGCACTCCAGACCTCCAGGCCCAGTGAGGTCATCCTCCCCCAAAGTGTTCTTCTTCTTTGCCAGCCTTGTCCTGGCCCCAAGCTCGTCCCCAGCCTCTACACTTGTAGACATAATTTTTTGATCCCCACCCCCCTGTCATATTAGTTTAAACCCACCCGAACTGCACTAGCAAAACTCCCAGCCAGGATATTCGTGCCCTTCCAATTTAGTTCTGACCCGTCCTTCT
Source organism: Mustelus asterias (assembly GCF_964213995.1). Classification (NCBI taxonomy): domain Eukaryota; kingdom Metazoa; phylum Chordata; class Chondrichthyes; order Carcharhiniformes; family Triakidae; genus Mustelus; species Mustelus asterias. The sequence goes on along the minus strand of NC_135805.1, from coordinate 22,487,347 downwards.
TGTACAGGTGCCCTCCTCTCTTGAAAACTTTCCTTGGAAAGACGGAGGATGAGGGGTGACCTAATAGAGGTGTATAAAATTATGAAAGGCATAGATAGGGTGAATGGTGGGAAGCTTTTCCCCAGGTCAGTGGTGACGTTCACGAGGGGTCATAGGTTCAAGGTGAGCGGGGGGAGGTTTAACACGGATATCAGAAGGACGTATTTTACACAGAGGGTGGTGGGGGCCTGGAATGCGCTGCTGGGCAAGGTGGTGGAGGCGGACACACTGGGAACATTTAAGACTTAGCTAGATAGCCACATGTACGGAGTGGGAATGGAGGGATACAAAAGAATGGTCTAGTTTGGACCAGGGAGCGGCGCGGGCTTGGAGGGCCGAAGGGCCTGTTCCTGTGCTGTATTGTTCTTTGTTCTTTTGTTCTTTGTATCCGTTATTCTATATATAAACCATCTGAACCCCTCGATTAGATTCTAGTCTATAATCACTCCCAGGTATCCATTATTCTATATATAAACCATCCCAATCCTTCAGTTATCCTGTAATGAATCCAATCAGTAACTGAACTTTGACCTCACAAGGTTGGTTAAATGTGAATGTGGTTACAGAAAGCAGGGGCCTAAATTAGGTAAATGTGGAAAAGGATAACTGAATCAACCTTTACTGACCTGATGTCGGTACTGTTTCTGATGGCTCAGTTTCTGAACAAGAGAGATCACTGCCCCAGTTCTGAAAGAAAATATATAATCAATTCAGAGGATCTAGGTAGGATTGGGCAGCACGATGGCGCAGTGGTTAGCACTGCTGCCCCACAGCGCCAGGGACCTGGGTTCGATTCCCGGCTTGGGTCACTGTCTGTGTGGAGTTTGCACATTCTCCCCGTGTCTGCGTGGGTTTCCTCCGGGTGCTCTGGTTTCCTCCCACAGTCCAAAGATGTGCCGGTTAGGTTGATTGGCCATGCGAAATTGCCCCTTAGTGTCCCGAGATGTGTAGGTTAGAGGGATTAGCGGGGTAAAATGTGTGGGGTTGTGGGGATAGGCTCTGGGGTGGGATTGTTGTCAGTGCAGACTGGAAGGGTCAAATGGCCTCCTTCTGCACTGTAGGGATTCTATGAATATCTGGCTATTCAGGCGCTTGTAGAACCACATAATTCCTACAGTGCAGAAAGAGGCCATCCGGCACCAATTGAGTCAGCACCGACTCTCTGAGAGAGCATCCCAACCACGCCCTCCCCTCTACCCTATCCCAGTAACCCCACCCATTTAGCATGGCCAATCCACCTAATCTGCACATCTCTGGATTGTGGGAGGAAACCGGAGCACTTGGAGGAAACCCACGCAGACACGGGGAGAAAGTGCAAACTCCACACAGACAGTCACCCAAAGACGGAGTGGAACCCAAATCTCTGGTGCAGTGAGGCAGCAGTGACAACCACTGTGCCACCGTGCAGTTGCTGAAGCCATGCAACAGAATTGGCAAACCTTATCATTCACTCTTCAAAATCAACATCTTTTGTGGAGATGGTTGCAAGAATATATCCTAACGTGTGCCCCAAATCCACAGCCTTTTAAATTCCTTCATACGATGTGGTCCTCCCTTGAGCCGTTTCTTGAGACCACGTGGAGTGAATCAAATTGGGTGATATCTGTGGGGCTGGAGATTTCCAGAGGAGGCCGAGATGGATCATCCACTCGGCACTTCTGGCTGAAGATTGTTGCGAATGCTTCAACCTTACCTTTTGCACTGATGTGCTGGGCTCCTCCATCATTGAGGATGGGGATATTTGTGGAGCCTCCTCCTCCAGTGAGTTGTTTAACCATCCATCACCATTCACAGCTGGATGTGGCAGGACTGCAGAGCTTAGATCTGAGCCATTAGTTGTGGGATCACTTAGCTCTGTCTACTACTTGCTGCTGAAGCAGTCTGGCACACAAGTAATTCTGAGTTGTAACTTCATCAGGTTGACACCCCATTTTCAGGTAGGCCTGGTGTTACTCCTGGCATGCCCTCCTGCACTCTTTAGGGAGAAGCTGTCCACTGGTGTGATATACGTACTTTTTTCAGAAGGCTTTTGATGAAGTTCCACATATGAGACTTTTACAAACATTTCAGATTTAGAATTACTGGCAAATTAAACTGTTGGATTAAATGCTGTCTTTGCAGTAAAATGCTAACATTGGAGTCAGTAAAAGTAATCACTTGCAATTTAAACTAAATAGTATGAAAAGGATCATTCTGACAATATCTGCTCACCATGCTGTTTGGATTGTAATGGTAATTGTTAAATAGTTTTCGTATTCACTCAGCCACCCCACAACCCTTAATTTATTATAATGAGAGTTTATTGCAAAACATGGAGTGATTAAATGGTGAGATTACCTCAGGGGGTTTGATGGTTGGATCCGATCCTGGGTGAGTATAATTGCTATTCTTGGAAGTTCTAAGAAAGGGTTGATCCTGTAATGGAATAAAGAAATGCAAATAGCCTCATGAATCCTTCGAACAGTAAAATATATGGACCAGAACATAATTCATATAAAAGCTTCTCATTGTAAGTAAAAGATACAGAAGTCTGAGGTCACGTACCAACCTACTCAAGAACAGCTTCTTCCCTGCTGTCATCAGACTTTTGAATGGACCTCCCTCGCATTAAGTTGATCTCTCTCTACACCCTAGCTACGACTGTAATACTACATTCTACACTCTCTCTTTTCCTTCTCTATGTTTTGTCTGTTTAGCGTGCAAGAAACAATACTTTTCACTGTATACTAATACATGTGACAATAATAAATCAAATCAAATGAAGCTTCTCCATGTCCTAGAGATCAATTCACTGTATTGTTCCGTTTTAAAACTTTTGTTCCTCATATATAGATAGATAGATAGAATCCCTACAGTGCATAAGGAGGCCATTCGGCCCACTGAGTCTGCACCGACCATAATCCCACCCAGGCCCTATTCCCATAAACCCACATCTTTACCCACTAATCCCCCTAAGGGTCAATTTCATGGCTAATCAACCTCAGCGACACATCTTTGGACTGTGGGAGGGAACCGGAGCACCCGGAGGAAACCCATGCAGACACGGGGAGAAAGTGCAGACTCCATACAGACAGTGACCCGAGGCCAGATTTGAATCCGGGTCTCTGGCGCTGTGGGGCAGCAGTGCCAACCACTGTGCCACCGTGCCACATATGAGAATTTTATTTTTGGAACACTTTCACAAACCCTTTCTCCTACTTTAATGTCTTTGGGGTTAATTTTGACAATGGTGTGAAATGAATAATCTCAACTATCCAAGATAGTTTTTCCTTCCCTGGATAATGAGGACTAATTCAGTGTCACCTATTGTGCACCATGGACCTGCCTTGGGTTGGATGTTTATTACACTGACCCGCAGGGGGTGGTTTGGTTAGAAAGTTGGTTCGGGGGTGAGCTCCACCCTCTAGCTCTGCTGTCCAACCCTTATCCTGTACTAACCTCTGCTCCCACCAGCTTCCATGTGATCCTTTCCCCATTTTATTAATTTCAAAATCCTCCTTTTTGAAAAATCCCATCACGGCATTGCTCCATCCAACCTCCCCAACTTCTCTTACCTTTGTGTGAATGAACCAGGGACCTATTGTCCCCCATGCTTTTGTATATTCAAAAAAAGTGCAATGTTTGGACACATTCCTTTAGTCTGTCGAGGAACCCCACCCCCCGCGCACCTCCCCCCCCCTCCCCGCAGCCCCCACACAGCAGCATGTATAATTCTCACCTGGGATGGGCAACTCAGAGAGATATTTGCTGTAACATCTTGAAATTCGGACTTTTTACCAACAGGCTGTAACTGTGGGGGAAATAAAAACAGTTACTTTTTTGCTCAGTGTAAATTTGATTTATTTTCTCTCCATCTCTTTAAATCTCTCTGTGCCACATAGAACCAGATGGCAGCCCGATCCATACTGAAAGCCTAGTAATTATTTTCTCACAGGTAGCAATCACAAATACAGATAGAATTCGAAGCTTCACTACTTTTATCCATATATTCCCATAGAAACATAGAAACGAGAAGCAGGAGGAGGCCATTCAGCCCTTCGAGCCTGCTCCGCCATTCATTTTGATCATGGCTGATTATCAAATTCAATATCCTGATTCCCCCCCTTCTCCCATATCCCTTGATCCCTTGAGCCCCAAGAGCTATATCTAATTTCTTCTTGAAATCACACAGCGTTTTGGCCTCAACTACATTCTGTGGTAGTGAATTCCACACATTCACCACTCTCTGGGTGAAGAAATTTCTCCTCGCCTCAGTCCCTTATCCTCAAACTATGGCCCTTAGTTCTGGACTCCCTCACCATTGAGAACATTCTTCTTGAATCTACCCTGTCGAATCATGTTAGAATTTATAAGTTTCTATGAGATCCCCTCTCACTCTTCTAAATACCAGTGAATATAATCCTAACCGACTTAGTCACTCCTCATATGACAGACCTTCTATCCCAGGATTCAGCCTGGTAAACCTTCACTGTACTCTCTCTGTAGCAAGAACTCCCACCCCTTAATTATTACTCCTCTTCTTGTGTGAGCTGGAGTTCAGTTGGAAACACTATCTCCTCAAGGTCAGCAGACTGTGGGTTCAAGAATCGCTCACGACACTCAAACACAAATATCTAGGCTGATTCCTCACTCAGGAAGTAAGGCACTATGCCATTGCGCTGCATGGGCAGTGGTTATCACTGCTGCCTCATAGCGCCAGGGACCCGGGTTCGATTCCCGCTTGGGTCACTGTCTGTGCGGAGTCTGCACGTTCTCCCCGTGTCTGTGTGGGTTTCCTCAGTCTGAAAGACGTGCTGGTTAGGTGCCATAGGCCATGCTAAGTTCTCCCTCAGTGTACCTGAACAAGTGCCGAAGTGTGGCGACTAGGGGATTTTCAAAGCAACTTCATTGCAGTGTTAATGTAAGTCTATTTGTGATACTGATAAACAAATAAATTAACTTGTTGGAAGTGTTGTCATCTGGATGAGATATTAAACCCTCTGCTCTCTCAAGTGAGTGGCCATGATGTGGAGATGCTGGTGTTGGACTGGGATAGGCTCAGTAAGAAGTCTCACAACACCAGGTTAAAGTCCAACAGGTTTATTTGGAATCACTAGCTTTCGGAGCGCTGCTCCTTCATCAGGTGAGTGGAACAGACCTCCTGGCACTCTTTTGAAGAAGAATGTTTTGAAGTCTGGTGAATATTCGTCTCTTAATCAACATCAGTGAAAAATCGGATAATCTGTTCCATTTTTGACCCACTTTCCTGTCCTCTTCATGTTCTTCTTCATTCTCTCACATTTGTTTAGTTTTCCACTTTCTCCAATTTGTTGCGCAGAGCAAACCTTGGCATTGTTCACTCCGTGCCAATCTTCATCCTTTCTATCCAGTCGTTACTTACTGCCATCTCTCACTGTTTCCTGACTTCTGGCATCCACAGCTACAGTTACAATGATTCTTCACATTCTCTTAAGGATCGGCTGTGCCTGAATTCCCAACTGGCCGTCTGGTTCCTTAAGCATAATATCAGGAGTGAAATCTAGCCCACGCCAGCGGAGCTTAGGAATTAGGAGCAGAAGTAGGCAAGTTCAACCCTTCGAGCCTGCTCCACCATTCAATCATAGAAGATAGGAGCAGGAGGAGGCCATTTGGCCCTTCGGGCCTGCTCCGGCATTCATTACAATCATGGCTGATCATCCAACTCAATAGCCTAATCCTGCTTTCTCCCCATAACCTTTGATCCCATTCACCCCAAGTGCTATATCCAGCCGCCTCTTGAATACATTCAATATTTTGGCATCAACTACTTCCTGTGGTAACGAATTCCGCAGGCTCACCACACTTTGGGTGAAGAAATGTCTCCTCACCTCCGCCCTAAATGGTCTACCCCGAATCCTCAGACTGTGACCCCTGGTTCTGGACTCCCCCACCAATCAGGTCATGGCTGATCTCTCCCTGATCTCAAATCCACCTCCCCACCTGTTCCCTGTATCTCCTGATCCCAATTTCATTTTAGAAATATATCTAGCTCCTTCTTGAAACCATTCAATGATTCAGACTCCACCGCGCTCTGGGGCAGTGAGTTCCACAAATTCACCATCTCTGTGAGAAGTAGTTCCTCCTCATCTCAGTTTTAAATCCACCACTTCTCAGCCTGTACCTGTGACCTCTTGTTCGAGATTACCCCATAAGAGGAAACATTTGGTCTGTATTTACTTTATCAATCCCTTTTAAAATTTTATACACCTCGATCAGATCCCCTTTCATCCTTCTCAACACCAGCGACTACAAGCCCAAACTCTTTAATCTCTCCTCATACATCAACCCTTCCATCCCTGGAATCAATCATGGCACCCTGTCCAGCTGACCACTATGGACGGACTGCAAAGTGAGTTAGGTATTAGCTGCTGAGTATCAACAATGGCGACTTGCATTTGGATAACGTCTTCAAAACAGGAAAACATCCCAAGACTCTTGAAAGAAGCGCTAGACGCCATGCCACACAAAGGAATATCAGGACAGACAAACAAAAGAGGTGGATTTTAAGGAGCATCTTAAAGTGGGAAAGAGAGAGAGAGGCGGAGAGGTTTAGAATCATAGAATCCCTTAATGCAGAAGGAGCTCATTCGGCCCATCAAGTTTGCACCGACCACAAACCCACCCAGGCCCTATTCCCGTAACCCCACATATTTACCCTGCTAATCCCTTACCACTAGGGTCAATTTAGCACGGCCAATCAACCTAGCCCGCACATCTTTAAGGAGTGAATTCCAAAGCTTAGGGCCTAGGCAGCCAGCCAGCATTGGTAGAGCGATTAAACTAGAGGTCAGCATTGAAGGAGTGCAGAGATCTCGGAGGGCTGAAGAAGGTTCGGAGATAGGGAGCACCGAGGCAACGGAGAGATTTGAAAACAGGGATGAGAGTATGGAAATACTGGCCAGCGCCTGAACTGTAGCTGATGCAGGTCGGTGAATATACCTACCATGTTATTCCAGAGAGCTCTTGACATCTGCGTGTGGAACTTCCGACTTAGATGGAAACAGTCTGGGGCAAAGAATGAGATGTCCGGTCGTCCATTCTGGAATTCGAAAGGCAAAGTATATCAGCAGTGTGAGATGGAGCAGGATATTCTGGGAGCTGTGGGAGAATGTCCCATCCTGCATTTAGAGACATGAAAACATTCACACTTACTTCCAAGATAGGGATTTCCACATGGCGAAGGAAGGGCTGTAACACGACAGTGAAATCTTCTCGAGTATCGTACTTGCCTGATTCAACAAGTTTCTGAGTGCTGCGCTGAGGTGGCAGGGGAAAGAGAAAGAAACGAATAAATGCTAGTTACATATAGAGTAAACTAATCCTCGGAGGAGAGCTTACTCTGTTCACTATTGAACTCATAATTGTGAGTAAGAAGGCAGTCGGCAGAACTCCCCCCCCGCCCTCCCCATTTATACTCTTATATACTCATCTTGAAATAAATTGAAGTTGAAATCTCAACCCTAACGATATCTTAAATATTATCCTTTATGTATTTCTGTCGAATGATGTCTGGAGCCAAAAAAAAACTTATTTCACTGAGATGTAATTTGTTTCCCAGAGTGAGGACTTGGGTCAAACAACTGCAGTCAAAGACTAATGTCAGTGGAGGCAGGATGCTGCCAACTGAACACTAACACCAACAGCAATCCCAATCCAAGCCTCAACTCCAACCCCAATCCCAGCCCCAATCCCAACACCAATCCCAACATCAATGCCAGCCCCAATCCCAACACCAATCCCAGCCCCAATCCCAACACCAATCCCAACATCAACCCCAGCCCCAATCCCAACACCAATCCCAGCCCCAATCCCAACACCAATCCCAACACCAATCCCAACATCAACCCCAGCCCCAATCCCAACACCAATCCCAGCCCCAATCCCAACACCAATCCCAACACCAATCCCAACATCAACCCCAGCCCCAATCCCAACACCAATCCCAGCCCCAATCTCAACACCAATCCCAGCCCCCATCCCAACACCAATCCCAACATCAATCCCAGCCCCAATCCCAACACCAATCCCAGCCCCAATCCCAACACCAATCCCAGCCCCAATCCCAACACCAATCCCAGCTCCAATCCCAACACCAATCCCAGCCCCCATCCCAACATCAACCCCAGCCCCAATCCCAACACCAATCTCAGCCCCAATCCCAACACCAATCCCAGCCCCAATCCCAACACCAACCCCAGCCCCCATCCCAACACCAATCCCAACATCAACCCCAGCCCCAATCCCAACACCAATCCCAATACCAATCCCAGCCCCAATCCCAACACCACTCCCAGCCCCAATCCCAACACCAATCTCAGCCCCCATCCCAACACCAATCCCAACACCAATCACAGCCCCAATCCCAACACCAATCTCAGCCCCAATCCCAACACCAATCCCAGCCCCAATCCCAACACCAATCCCAACACAAATCCCAACACCAAGCCCAGCCCCAACACCAATCCCAGCCCCAATCCCAACACCAATCCCAGCCCCAATCCCAACACCAATCCCAGCCCCAATCCCAACACCAATCCCAGCCCCAATCCCAACACCAATCCCAACACCAATCCCAGCCCCAATCCCAACACCAATCCCAGCCCCAATCCCAACACCAATCCCAGCCCCAATCCCAACACCAATCCCAACACCAATCCCAGCCCCAATCCCAACACCAATCCCAGCCCCAATCCCAACACCAATCCCAACCCCAATCCCAACACCAATCCCAACATCAACCCCAGCCCCAATTCCAACATCAACCCCAGCCCCAATTCGAATCCCAATCCGAGCCACAACTCCAACAGTAACCTCAGAACAGCCCCAACCCCAGTCCCAATCGCAACCCCAACCCCAGTCCCAATCGCAACCCCAACCCCAGCCCCAATCGCAACCCCAGCCCCAATCGCAATCCCAACCCCAGCCACAATCGCAACCCCAACCCCAGCCCCAGCCCCAATTGCAACCCCAGCCCCAATCGCAACCCCAACCCCAGCCACAATCGCAACCCCAACCCCAATCACAACCCCAGCTCCAATCGCAACCCCAACCCCAACCCCAGCCCCAACCCCAGTCCCAATCGCAACCCCAGCCCAATCACAACCCCAACCCCAGTCCCAATCGCAACCCCAGCCCAATCGCAACCCCAACCCCAGCCCCAATCGCAACCCCAACCCCAACCCCAGCCCCAGCCCCAATTGCGACCCCAGCCCCAATCGCAACCCCAACCCCAGCCACAATCGCAACCCCAACCCCAGCCACAATCGCAACCCCAACCCCAGCCCCAATTGCAACCCCAGCCCCAATCGCAACCCCAACCCCAGCCACAATCGCAACCCCAACCCCAGCCACAATCGCAACCCCAACCCCAGCCCCAGCCCCAATTGCAACCCCAGCCCCAATCGCAACCCCAACCCCAGCCACAATCGCAACCCCAACCCCAATCACAACCCCAGCTCCAATCGCAACCCCAACCCCAACCCCAACCCCAGCCCCAACCCCAGTCCCAACCTCAACCCCAGCCCCAATCGCAACCCCAACCCCAGCCCCAATCGCAACCCCAACCCCAGCCCCAATCGCAACCCCAACCCCAGTCCCAATCGCAACCCCGACCCCAGCCCCAATCGCAACACCAACCCCAGTCCCAATCGCAACCCCAACCCCAGCCCCAATCGCAACCCCAACCTCAGCCCCAATCGCAACACCAACCCCAGCCCCAATCGCAACCCCAGCCCCAATCGCAACCCCAACCCCAGCCCCAATCGCAACCCCAACCCCAGCCCCAATTGCAGCCCCAAACCCAACACCCGTGCAACACCGACACCAACACAACAACAACAGCAGCAGCATCATAATATCAACCCCAACACCAACACCAGCACCAATACTGGCACATCACCAGCAGCAGCCATTAACAATGTTGCGAGTTACCTGATAGGCAGCGTTTGCTTCAGTCATCATCTGTAACTGTGGAGAGTTTTCTGCGGGCTCCACCATACAGTAACACAGCATTCTGTCAGGAAACAACAGAAAAATCATTTGCGGCAGCTTCAGGGGTTTTTGTTTCATTCATTCCTTTGGCTTCAGCAGCAGCAACCACTCTGGTATGCAAGCTCAGTGTGGCTATACTCTGGAGTGTGTCCTCTTTCCCCGCACTCTCTGTGTCAATTTGAAATGTCCAGGAATTGTGAGTCCGTACACTCTCTACTGAAAGATGACACCTAACAAGAAGGAACGGTTTCAGTGGTGGAAGGGTCGGTAACCAGGCGACATGGATTTCAGAGAATCAAAGGTAAGATGAGGTAACAGCTCTTTATGTAGATACCATCGGGAATGCACTGTCTGAAAGGGTGGTGGAAGCAGATTGAATAACATTCAAAAGAGAGCGGGATAAATAATGTGAATAAAGTACATGGCTATGGGAAAAGAATAGAAACAGTGGGATTAACTGGATGGTCCTATCAAAGAGCTGGCATAGGGCTGAATGGCCTTCCAGTGCTTCATCATTCTCTGACTCTAGGAGTAGAGATGTTTTACTGCAATTGTACAGGGCATTGGTGAGGCCACACCTGGAGTATTGTGTGCAGTTTTGGTGTCCTAATCTGAGGAAGGATGTCCTTGCTATAAAGGGAGTGCAGCAAAGGTTTACCAGGCTGATTCCTGGGATGGCAGGTCTGACATATAAGGAGAGACTAAACCAGTTAGGATTATATTCATTGGAGTTTAGAAAAGTGAGAGGGGATCTCATTGAAACTTATAAAATTCTAGCAGGGTAGATTCAGAAAGAATGTTCCCGATGGTGGGGGAGTCCAGAGCTAGGGGTCATAGTTTGAGGTTAAGGGGTAAAGCTTTTAGAAGTGAGGTGAGGAGAAATTTCTTCACCCAGAGGGTGGTGAATGTGTGGAATTCACTATCACAGAATGTAGTTGAGGCCAAAACGCTGTCTGATTTCAAGAAGAAATTAGATATAGCTCTTGGGGTTAAAGGGATCAAGGAATATCGGGGGGGAAGGGGGGGGATCAGGACATTGAATTTGATGATCAGCCGTGATTATACTGAATGGTGGAGCAGGCTCGAAGGGTCGAATGGCCTCCTCCTGCTTCTAGTTTGTGTGTTTCTTTTCTTAAGTTACTTCTCCCTGTCAGAAGGAGACTGAATAAGTGTTCGATTGCAACATGAAGCAGGCTTCAATCCAATTATTTACTGAACTTGCATGAATGAACAGTATGTAGTTTGAAAGATATTTTCCAGAGGTGATAGAAACAGCAACAATAAAGGATTAAACCTGTTTTCTCTATGGGAGCTCTATGATAGGAGATAACTTTCTCTACTTTAACTGTTAAGACAATTTTTTAAAAAATGAGTTAAAGTTTATTTATTGGTGTCACAAGTAGGCTTACATTAACACTGCAATAAAGTTACTGTGAAAATCCCCTAGTCGCCACATTCTGGCGCTTGTTCGGGTACACTGAGGGAGAATTTAGCATGGTCAATATATCTAACCAGCAAGTCTTTCAGATTATGGGAGGAAACCGGAGCACCCGGAGGAAACCCACACAGACACGGGGAGAACATGCAGACACCACACAGACACTGACCCAAGCCGGGAATGGAACACAGATCCCTGGCACTATGAGGCAGCAGTGCTAACCACTGTGCCACCATGCCGCCCCTGCTTACAAGAATAAACATTCTTATACCTTTTTGCATAACAATATTTACGTGCAAGATTCTGATTAAGCCTTGTTACTCTAAGTTCTGCTTTTGTCACATTGTGCTATCTCAATTGTCCTTTGTGCTCTTATCTTGAACCGCTCTCTTGGTCACATCCTGTGTTGATTGCGTCTACTTTGTTGTAATATCAGGTTATCACAAATAACTTCTCAAATGTAAATTTCAACTGTGGATATCAATTACCACGCTTACCCTGATGCTTGATTAATTTACCGCAGGCACAATGGGTCCTCTGTATTATCTCCAGACATTGTGGGGTCATGGTAAATAATATTGATTCTTTATTGTTGCTGCAATCTCTGAAGAGTAGCACCTGGGGTGTGACTGTCTAGTATTGTCTGGGAGATAGTTATTGAAGCTTGTCTCCATCTGCCTTCCTGCAGCAAGCTTTGATATTTCAGCCAGGCTGTCTTTTTAACCCTCTCTGTCCCTTCTAAACTTGTTGCAGCCTAAGGTCCTGTTTAACCCTACTACACCTGGTAAAAGAAGCAAGAGGCACCCCGACATCAAATTGCAAACAGCCTGCAATGCATCAAACATTTTTACAACTTCAAACGGGAGATGTGAAGCTCAGCAATGGGTTTTATGGGGGAAATGGCTTTTGTGGAATGGAGAGCTCTTTACCCAGCATGCACAGCAGCAGAGAAACCACTCTATCTGTAGGATTGCCTGCTTGCAAGGTCTCTCTATCCCAGGGGAAGGGCGGTTTCCCTGCCTCGATGGAGGCTGGGTGAAGAATTCAGCCATGCTACTGAAAAGCTGACAGTACATAAATTCGGCTATTTTATAGATAAGAACGAGGGAAGGAGGGCTAATGCCAGTCCCTGGGTAGTCTGTGATTATGGGAGAAATGGGAGAGCAGATTTCCATTCCATCTGACGAAGGAGCAGTGCTCTGAAAGCTAGTGGTGTTTGCTACCAAATAAACCTGTTGGACTTTAACCTGGTGTTGTGAGACTCCTTACTGTAGTCTGTGATTAACAGGTTTCACTGTTTTCTAGTGAATATGCAAATATTCTAATTTTGTGTAACTGCCTGGGCAAATCCCAGTGGATGTAAATCATTCTTCAATGGTAACAATCTCCACATGCAAATTTAGGGTCTTACTATTTTGGAATTGTATTTAGCATCTAAGGAGTTAACTCCCAAAATCTTTGCCACCGTGGTTTTTGGAGCAAGCAAGAAATGGTTTCAAGTCTGCCCGATCCACTCTGTGCATTGGTTTTGTAACTTTAAGTATGAAGTAAAAATAAAATTAAAAATTAACCCAACAGTGTGCAGGCCTGTTGCCATGGGGGTTGCTTTAGGGTTAGGGTCGCCGGGGGGGGTATTTAGGGCTTGTTCTAGGGACCCAGGATTGGGAACGGGGTTGCCAGCAGAGAGCTGCCACCTGTCTTTGCTGCTGGCCCCACTGAATCCCGCTCCCCCGTAACGCACACCCCCACGAAACCCCTTCCGCCATAACGTAACACTGGCCTGGGTCGCTCCACAATCCTGAACGTTGGGTAGGGTGTTATTCCAGCAGCTACCACCACCTCCACAGTGGCACTGCTGAGCAAAAGAGCCGCCGGCCTCTAATTGCCTAGCAGTTTTTTGCAGTTGGGTCTTCCCATCCTGGGGGCCTGTTCCTCACTAATTGCCTGATTGGCTGGCTATCAGGCAGATATTCCTCAAAGGAGGTAAAGCAGGTTTCGTGCCAGTTCTCCAACTGACGGCCGATCATCTCGAGAAAACTCCCCCCCTCCCCTCTCTCTCAATCCAGATCCCTGTGGATAATATTCCTACACACGCAACTACCATTAAGACATAAGTCAAGAATGAAGCCAGAATGCTCGCAGAAAGAGATAAGCACTTAAATGGAATTACCGTACCTCACAAGTGCCCTGGGGCATCTCAGTTGGGTATCTTGATAGAGGCGTCTCAGTGGAATGAGTTGCAATACCTCTATTAGATTGACGAAAGCTCTTGGAACCTGAAGCAAGGTTGAAGGTCAAAGTTACAAATGAATTAGGAGCAGGAGTAGGCCACTCAGCCCCTTGAGCCTGCTCCACCATTCAATAAGATCACGACTGATCTGATCATAACACCAACCCCGCGTTCATTCAACCCCCGATAACCTTTAACCCCTTGCTCATCAAAAACCTATCCAGCTCTGCCTTAAAAACAAGACAAAGCTCTACAGTGATGGAAGTAAGAAGGATCTTACTTACTTCAATTGGGACTAGCTTAGGGGTTTAAAAAAAAGGGTGGCATGGACAAGTTGGGCCGAAGGGCCTGTTTCCATGCTATAAACCTCTATGACTCTATGATCTGGGTTCTTCCACTCAGCCTGGAGATGGTGATATCGGAGCTGTTACGGAGACATGGCTGTAGGATGGTTGAGACTGGGAACTAAATATATGAGGTTTGAAGGATGGATAGGGAAAATGGCAGAGGGGGTGGGACAGCCTTATTGATCAGAAACAAAATCACTTGAATGGTGAGGGAGGATATATGAAGGGAAAGCATCCAGTGGAGACCTTAATTTTAAATCTGAGATCGATAAAATTTTGTTGAGTGAAGGTATTGATGGACATGGGCCAAAGGTAGGTCTATGGAGTTAGGCCAGAGATCAGCCATGATCTCATTGAATGGTGGAACTGGTGCCCCACAAGGTTGCGTTCTCAGCCCCCTACTATACTCCTTATACACCTCTGACTGTGTGGCCAAATTCGCCTCCAATTCGATTTTCAAGTTTGCTGATGACACCGCCATAGTGGGTCGGATCTCAAACAATGACAAGACAGAGTACAGGGAATGAGATAGAGAATCTGGTGAACTGGTGTGGCAACAATAATCTCTTCCTCAATGTCAACAGGACGAAGGATATTGTCATCGACTTCAGGAAGCGTAAAGGAGAGCATGCCCCTGAGGGCGGCACGGTAGCACAGTGGTTAGCACTGCTGCTTCACAGCTCCAGGGTCCTGGGTTCGATTCCCGGCTCGGGTCACTGTCTGTGTGGAGTTTGCACATTCTCCTCGTGTCTGCGTGGGTTTCCTCCGGGTGCTCCAGTTTCCTCCCACAGTCCAAAGATATGCGGGTTAGGTTGATTGGCCAGGTTAAAAATTGTCCCTGAGATGTGTAGTTAGAGGGATTAGCGGGTAAATATGTGGGGGTAGGGCCTGGGTGGGATTGTGGTCGGTGCAGACTCGATGGGCCGAATGGCCTCCTTCTGCACTGTAGGGTTTCTATGTTCTATGTACATCAATGGGGATGAAGTAAAAAGGGTCGAGAGCTTCAAGTTTTTAGGTGTCCAGATCACCAACAACCTGTCCTGATCCCCCCATGCCGACACTATAGTTAAGAAAGCCCACCAATGCCTCTACTTTCTCAGAAGACTAAGGAAATTTGGCATGTCAGCTATGACTCTTACTGATTTTTACAGATGCACCATAGAAAGCATTCTTTCTGGTTGTATCACAGCTTGGTATGGCTCCTGCTCTGTCCAAGACCTCAAGGAACTACAAAAGGTTGTGAATGTAGCCCAATCCATCACGCAAACCAGCCTCCCATCCATTGACTCTGTCTACGCTTCCCGCTGACTTGGCAAAGCAGCCAGCATAATTAAGGACCCCACACACCCTGGACATTCTCTCTACCACCTTCTTCCATTGGGAAAAAGATACAAAAGTCTGAGGTCACGTACCAACCGAATCAAGAACAGCTTCTTCCTGCTGCTGTCAGACTTTTGAATGGACTTCCCTTGCATTAAGTTGATCTTTCTCTACACCCTAGCTATGACTGTAACACTACATTCTGCACTTTCTTGTTTCCTTCTCTATGAATGGTATGTTTTGTCTGTATAGCGCGCAAGAAACAATACTTTTCACTGTATGTTAATACAAAGAACAAAGAACAATACAGCACAGGAACAGGCCCTTCGGCCCTCCAAGCCTGCGCCGCTCATGTGCCCAACTAGACCATTTGTTTGTATCCCTCTATTCCCAGTCTGTTCATGTGGCTATCTAGATAAGTCTTAAACGATCCCAGCGTGTCCGCCTCAATCACCTTGCTTGGCAGTGCATTCCAGGCCCCCACCACCCTCTGTGTAAAATACGTCCCCCTGACATCTGTGTTGAACCTTGCCCCCCTCACCTTGAACCCGTGACCCCTTGTGTTCGTCACCTCCGACCTGGGAAAAAGCTTCCCACTGTTCACCCTATCTATGCCCTTCATAATTTTATACACTTCTATTAGGTCGCCCCTCATCGTCGTCTTTCCAGGGAGAACAATCCCAGTTTACCCAATCTCTGCTCATAGCTAAGACCCTCCATACCAGGCAACATCCTGGTAAACCTTCTCTGTACTCTCTCCAAAGCCTCCACGTCCTTCTGGTAGTGTGGTGACCAGAACTGGACGCAGTATTCCAAATGTGGCCTAACCAAAACATTCTATACAGCTGCAACATCATATGCCAACTTTTATATTCTATGCCCCATCCAATAAAGGCAAGCATGCCATATGCCTTCTTCACCACCCTCTCCACCTGTGCTGCCACCTTTAAGGATCTGTGGACTTGTACACCCAGGTCCCTCTGTGTGTCTATACTCCTGATGGTTCTGCCATTTATTGTATAGCTCCCCCTTACCTTAGGTCTACCGAAATGCATCACTTCGCATTTATCTGGATTAAATTCCATCTGCCATTTCTCCGCCCAATGTTCCAGCCTATCTATATCCTGCTGTATTCTCTGACAATATTCATTACAATCCGCAACTCCAGCAATCTTTGTGTTGTCCGCAAACTTACTGATCACACCAGCTACATCTTCCTCCAAATCATTTATATATATCACAAACAGCAGAGGTCCCAGTACAGAGCCCTGCGGAACGCCACTAGTCACAGACCTCCAACCGGAAAAAGACCCCTCCACTGTTACCCTTTTTCTTCTATGGCTAAGCCAGTTCTCCACCCATCTAGCTAGCTCACCTTTTATCCCGTGAGATTTAACCTTTTGCACCAGCCTGCCATGAGGGACCTTGTCAAATGCTTTACTAAAATCCATATACACGACATCCACGGCCCTTCCTTCATCAATTGTTTTTGTCACCTCCTCAAAAAACTCAACCAAATTTGTGAGGCATGACCTCCCTCGTACAAAACCATGCTGTCTATCGCTAATGAGATTATTCAGTTCTAAATGCGCATATATCCTATCTCTAAGAATCTTCTCCAACAATTTCCCGACCACGGACGTCAAGCTCACCGGCCTATAATTACCCAGGTTATCCTTGCTACCCTTCTTAAATAACGGGACCACATTTGCTATCCTCCAATCCTCTGGAACCTCACCTGTGTCCAGCGAAGAGACAAAGGTTTCTGTTAGAGGCCCAGCAATTTCATCTCTTGCCTCCCTGAGGAATCTAGGATAGATGCCATCTGGCCCTGGGGATTTGTCTGTCTTAATGTTTCCTAAAAAGCCTAACACTTCCTCCCTTGTAATTGAGATTTTTTCTAACGAGTCAACACATCTCTCTGAGACACTACCTGTCAACATGTCCCTCTCCTTTGTGAATACTGATGCAAAGTATTCGTTTAGGATCTCACCTACTTCCTTTGGTTCTAAGCATAATTCCCCTCCTTTGTCCCTGAGAGGTCCAATTCTTTCCCTAACAACCCTCTTGTTCCTAACGTATGTATAAAATGCCTTAGGATTCTCCTTAATCCTGTCTGCCAAGGATATTTCGTGACCCCTTTTTGCCCTTCTAACTCCCTGTTTGAGTTCTTTTCTACTTTCTCTGTATTCCTCCAGTGCTCCATCTGTTTTTAGCTGCCTGGACCTCATGTATGCCTCTTTTTTCTTTTTGATTAGACCCACAATTTCACTGGTTATCCACGGCTCCCGAATCCTACCTTTCCTGTCCTTCCTCATTACAGGCACATGCCTGTCCTGCACTCCTATCAACTGCTCCTTAAAAGACTCCCACATGCCAGATGTGGATTTACCCTCGAACAGCCTCTCCCAATCAACAGCCACCAAATCCTGCCTAATCCGGCTATAGTTAGCCTTCCCCCAATTCAGCACCTTACCCATAGGACAACACTCATCTTTTTCCATTACTATCCTAAAGTTTACAGAATTGTGGTCACTGTTTGCCACATGTTCCCCTATTGAAACTTTGATGACCTGACCGGGCTCATTCCCCAGTATTAGGTCCAGTATAGCCCCCTCTCTAGTTGGACTGTCAACATATTGTTCCAAAGAACCTTCCTGTACGCATTTTATAAATGTGACAATACATGTGACAATAACGAATCAAATCAAATCAAATCAAACAGGTTCGATGGGCTGAATGGCCTACTCCTGTTCCTATGTTCCCAGGCCTCTTAACCTTGTGGTTCCCAAAAAGGGATGACTGCTTACCCAGCATCGTCTCATTACCAAAGTTATCAGGCAGCTGATTGGTCGCCATCTCAATTCAGCACAATGTCGTTTTGAGGATTATTTTACCTCAAAAGACATCAGAACACCAAAGATTTAAAAAAAAGAGAAACCCCCACTGAGAGGTGAGGAGGAATCCAATGTGTTGAGGAATTGTCTTGGATAATGTAAGCCTACCTCTTTGTGGAGGATGTCTAGAGTTTCTTCAATCCGTCTCGCAAAGTTCACAGCTGAAAAATAAGCCTATGAAGAACGAAGAAAATAGGTGAGACAAGTTCAGTACCTAGTGAATACAAAGAGCCCAGGAACTAGCACGGGCAACACGGTGGCACAGTGGTTGGCACTGCTGCCTCACAGCACCAGGGTCCTGGGTTCGATTCCCGGCTTGGGTCACTGTCTGTGTGGAGTTTGCACATTCTCCTCGTGTCTGCCTGGGTTTCCTCCGGGTGCTCCGGTTTCCTCCCACACTCCAAAGATGCGCTGATGAGGTGGATTGGCTATGGTAAATTGACCCTTAGTTTCAGGGGGACTAGCTACGGTAAATGCATGGGGTTGTGGGGATAGGGCCTGGGTGGGAGTGTGGTCAGTGCAGACTCAATGGGCCGAATGGCCTCCTTCTGCACTGTATGATTCTATAACCAGCAATTGCCAGCTGACAAGTTTCTACTTACACCCAGGAAGGTGCAGTGATGTCACTGTGCCTTCAACCTGCAGACCCAAAGCCGGCTCTACAGCTCCCAGCAGGCCGTGTCTGAATCCCAAATCAGGCAACAAATGCACCAGATGATACTCAGCTGGCCAGATGTTAAAACTCCCCCACCCAACCAACACACACTAAAACGTCAGATGCACACTTACCACCTCCACTTGAAGAACATGGCCCACAGTCTGACACTGACAAGGCACACTGCACACACAAGGGGAACTTTTAACCCCTCCCAGATGATGGGAAGTTGATGCTTGGGATGCATGTTTCAGTAATAATAGGAAGCCCGACCACAGCTCACCACAAATCATAGGATCTACAGTGCAGAAAGAGGCCATTTGGCCCATTGAGTCTGCACTGACAACAATCCCACCCAGGTCCTATCCCCGTAAACGCACATATTTACCCTCCTAATCTCCCTGACACTGAGGGGCAATTTAGCTTGGCCAATCAACTTAACCTGCACATCTTTGGAGTGTGGGAGGAAACCAGAGCACCCGGAGGAAACCCATGCAGATACGGGGAGAATGTGCAAACTCTGCACAGGCAGGCACCCGAGGCCAGAATTGAACCTGGGTCGCTGGCACTGTGAGGCAGCAGTGCTAACCACTGTGCCGCCGTGCCGCCTCTTCAGTTTAACTGTGTTGAGAGTCTCTGAGTAATTCACTCCGGAGAGGCAGGTATGTTGTTATATTTAAATTATGCTTTGTACCTCAGATTTCGCAAAGTGGGCCAATAATCTGAGGGTTGAAGAATCCCTGAGATTAAAGGAGTTTGGTACAGCCATATCCAGCAGATAACTCCTTTTTATAGCGCAGCTTGTGGCCCAGGGGAAACACAGTGTTTTATCGAAAATCTTCTGACACAATGGCCGGAATTTTACCCCCCCCCCCCCCCCCCCCCCCCACCCATCACGGGAATCAGAGCAGGCAGGAGGTGGACAATGGGAAGATCCGCGACCTTGGGTGGGATTTTACGGTTTCAGGACGAGTAAAATCATAAAATCCCGCCCAATCTCTCCTTTCTCACATTATTTCCAGCCTCAAAATCACCCTCCCTGTGATGCGCGTCAATAAGCACATGGAACCAAGGCTTCGGTATTGAAGGCTTTAATAAAGTAACAATGGAACTACTAACACGAATACACCAGTTCAGACTGAAGGGGTCCTGCCGGAGCAGGGGGTCTTATACCTCGCCACCGGAGGCGGGACCCCACTGGAATGTGCCATGATAACTCTTATAACAGGTAAACACCCTAACCCAACAACATAGTACAACCCCCACAGTAACAACACCCTAGCCCAACAGTAACATAGTAACAAACCCCAGTGGTGAACCAACGATGGTTC
Source organism: Mustelus asterias (assembly GCF_964213995.1). Lineage (NCBI taxonomy): Eukaryota > Metazoa > Chordata > Chondrichthyes > Carcharhiniformes > Triakidae > Mustelus > Mustelus asterias. The sequence goes on along the minus strand of NC_135805.1, from coordinate 22,467,082 downwards.
ACCACATTCACCCCTCCTTTAAGAACAAAAGGTGGCGGGGTGGACGAAAAACAGGTCATATAAACAGACAATAACAGAAAAATCACAGGATTCACAAGTCCAGATGGTCTGGAGGACCGCACCGACGCTGCGATCTCCTCAACACCGGTTGCGAAACCGGAGCAGGTGCCGATCTCCTCAACACCGGTTGCGAAACCGGAGCAGGTGCTTGTGGTGGCGCTCTTTCCAAAGCAACGTCTGGTTGTCCCCTCAAGGACTCCCGGGCCGGCCGGCCCTGGTGAGGCGATGGTGCAGGGGATCCTGGAACGTTTGGTGGTAGTGGTGGTGGTGATGATGATGGTGGCGCCGATCTCCGAGTCTCAGGCAAGCTGTACATGGGAGTAAAAGTGTTATGCACTGGTCCCGGTGCTGACCGCGCCACGTCTGGGGAAGTAATGAGGAGTAGTGGATTCGTGACTGGGGGAATAGGAGCGACAGGAGTTGCTACGTCCCCTGCGGGCGCCAGGTCTCTAATGGAGACAGTGTCCTCTCGCCCGTCAGGATATGCCACATAGGCATACTGAGGGTTGGCGTGGAGGAGTTGGACTGGTTCGACCAAGGGGTCGGACTTGCGAGCCCTCACATGGCGCCGCAGAAGGACGGGTCCTGGGTACGTCAACCAGGCTGGCAATGAGATCCCCGAGGACGACTTCCGAGGGAATGAGAACATCCTCTCGTGGGGAGTAGCATTGGTTGCCGTACACAGGAGGGAGCGGATAGAATGGAGCGCATTTGGAAGGACCTCCTGCCAACGGGAGACTGGAAGGCCCCTGGATTTCAGTGCCAGTAGGACAGCCTTCCAGACTGTAGCATTCTCCCTTTCCACCTGTCCGTTACCCCTACGGTTGTAGCTCGTGGTTCTACTAGAGGCAATCCCGAATGAGAGCAGGAATTGCCTCAAGTCGTTGCTCATGAACGACGAGCCCCTGTCGCTATGAATGTAGCAGGGGTACCCGAACAGGGTAAAAAGTTCACTGAAAACCTTAATGACGGTGGCAGTTGACGTGTCCGCACAGGGGAAAACAAACGGAAACCGGGAATACTCGTCTATTATGTTGAGAAAATAGACATTCCGGTCCGTTGAGGGAAGGGGGCCCTTAAAATCCACACTCAGCCTCTCAAAAGGGCGAGTGGCCTTGACCAATTGTGCCCGGTCTGGTCGATAAAAGTGTGGTTTGCATTCTGCGCAAATCCGACAGCTTCTAGTCACTGACCTGACATCCTCCACCGAGTAAGGCAGGTTGCGGGCTTTGATGAAGTGGTAGAGTCTGGTGACTCCAGGATGACACAGATCATTGTGGAGAGCCTTCAAGCGGTCCTCCTGCATGATGGCGCATGTTCCGCGCGAGAGGGCATCAGAGGGCTCATTGAGCTTCCCTGGACGATACATAATATTGTAATTATAGGTGGAGAGCTCAATTCTCCACCGCAAGATCTTATCGTTCTTGATCTTGCCCCTCTGCGTGTTACTGAACATAAACGCCACGGATCGTTGATCCGTGATCAGGGTGAACCGCTTACCTGCCAGGTAATGGCGCCAGTGTCTGACTGCCTCCACAATGGCCTGAGCCTCCTTTTCCACCGCTGAGTGCCGAATTTCTGGGCCTTGAAGGGTGCGGGAAAAGAACGCGACGGGCCTGCCTGCCTGGTTTAGTGTGGCGGCTAGGGCGAAGTCAGATGCATCACTCTCCACCTGGAAAGGGATGGATTCATCCATCGCGTGCATCGTGGCTTTCGAGATGTCGCTCTTCAAAACCTTGAAGGCCAATTGGGCCTCCGGCATAAGTGGAAAGGTCGTGGACTTAATGAGCGGACGAGCTTTGTCCGCGTAGTTGGGGATCCACTGTGCATAATATGAAAAAAACCCAAGGCATCTCCTCAGTGCTTTCGTGCTAGCGGGCAAGGGAAGTTCAGTGAGTGGGCGCATACGGTCTGGATCAGGGCCAATGACCCCGTTTTCCACCACGTATCCGAGGATGGCTAACCTACGCGTACGGAATACGCACTTCTCCCTGTTATAGGTCAGATTCAGGCGAGATGCAGTGCGCAGAAAGTGTTGGAGATTCGTGTCGTGGTCCTGCTGGTCATGGCCGCAGATGGTGACGTTATCCAGGTACGGGAAGGTAGCCCGCAACCCGTTCTGGTCCACCATTCGGTCCATAGCACGCTGGAAGACCGAGACCCCATTGGTGACACCAAATGGAACCCTGAGGAATTGGTATAGACGACCATCCGCCTCAAAAGCCGTATATTGTCGGTCCTCTGGGCGGATGGGGAGTTGATGGTAGGCGGACTTAAGGTCTATGGTAGAAAACACTCGGTACTGCGCAATCTGATTGACCATATCAGAAATGCGCGGGAGAGGATACGCATCCAGCTGCATGTATCTATTAATGGTCTGACTATAGTCGATGACCATCCGAGGTTTGTTCCCGCTTTTGACTACCACGACCTGCGCTCTCCACGGACTAGCACTGGCCTGTATGATCCCTTCCTTGAGGAGCCGCTGAACCTCAGATCTAATAAAGATCCGGTCCTCAGCGCTGTAACGCCTACTTTTAGTAGCGATGGGCTTGCAGCCAGGTACCAGATTTTTAAAAAGGGATGGTGTCGTGATCTTCAAGGTGGATAAATTGCACGCGGGGCGCTTTGGGCAATTTGGAGGCTGCGGCTGATTCCCTACTGCCAGTGAAGGGAGTGGCCCACCGTACTGTAGGATCACACTCTTCATGTGGACCATAAAGTTTAGTCCGAGGAGAATTGGCGCGCAAAGGTGAGGTAGCACAAGGAGCCTGTATTGCTCGTAAATTGTGCCCTGTACCTCAAGAGTTACCATACATCGTCCTTGGATCGGTACAGACCGGGACCGTGATGCCATGGAAATTGTCTGTTTGGCAGGGAGAATCCGGAGTCCACACCTTTTAGCAGTTTCAGGGTGTATGAAACTTTCGGTGCTTCCGCTGTCAAACAGACAATTCACAGTTCTGCCACTAACCTTTACCTCCATCATAGAATGTTCCAGTCTGTAATGCCTGGTCTGATCCAGGGAGATCGACGCCACCGTTGGACCCTGGGCGTCACTGCATGCTGCCGATGTGGATGCTGAGGACCCCTGCTGGTCGCTCCTAGTCGTCGTGGACCATGATGGCCGCCCCCATGAATCGCACGTGGGCGAGGGCGCCAAGCGCAGCGACTCCTGGTGGTCTTCCTCCTCCTCTGTCTGCCACGATGGCGCCGTCCTGAGATCGCACGTGGTCGGACCTCGTGGGTACTGCGATGCCGAAAGAGATGGTCTCCGTTCTGGAGGGTTACAAGCTGCACTGCCATTTTTAGGTTTGGACCTGCAGACTTTGCCGTAGTGGCCTTTTTTACCGCACTGGCTGCAGATTGCCGTTCTTGCCGGACACTGTTGCCGTGGATGCTTGGCCCCTCCACAAAAATAGCATCGCTGGCCACCTGGAGCTGCCGCCGTCGTCGAATCGATCTGGGAGCGCGGGTTCGCGGGGCGAGGAGGGAGCTGAGCTTGCTCCAACCACGTTGACTGCACGTGGTCCTCGGGGTACAGCGCCAAGCTCTTCGACGCCGCCTCCAACCTCACGGCCATCTCCATTGCCTGGGTTAAGTTGAGTTTCCCCTTTTCTAGCAATTTAAGCCTGATGTACAAGGACCCTACCCCTGCTACGAACGCGTCTCGGGCGAGGTCGTACATATACTGTTCGGTGGAGACGTCCTTACAGTCGCAACCCCTGGCAAGCTGCAGGAGCTCATTGGCATAATCCTCCATGGTTTCGCCCGACTGCCGACGTCGTGTAGCGAGGAGGTAACGAGCGTGTATCTCGTTGGGTGGCTTCGTGTATCTTTTCTTTAGGAGCTCGACGGCACCCAGGTAAGTGGGAGCTGCACGAGTGGCTAGGTAAATCGTGTCGCTTACCCTTGCGTGGAGGACCTGGAGTCTATCACTGTCCGTAGTGATAGCTACCGAGGCTGCCAGGTAGTCCTCAAAGCACTTCCACCAATGGTCGAATGTGTTAGCTGCACCGACCGCACGTGGGTCCAGTGTCAGACGATCCGGTTTTAGAATCTGTTCCATACTCTCTGTTTTTTTCTTCTTGTTGCACAGTTGTGAGTTTTCTGTTTACTTTATTAAATTGATGCACGTCAATAAGCACATGGAACCAAGGCTTCGGTATTGAAGGCTTTAATAAAGTAACAATGGAACTACTAACACGAATACACCAGTTCAGACTGAAGGGGTCCTGCCGGAGCAGGGGGTCTTATACCTCGCCACCGGAGGCGGGACCCCACTGGAATGTGCCATGATAACTCTTATAACAGGTAAACACCCTAACCCAACAACATAGTACAACCCCCACAGTAACAACACCCTAGCCCAACAGTAACATAGTAACAAACCCCAGTGGTGAACCAACGATGGTTCACCACACCCTGTAATCACTCCCTCCCTCGATCTCTCCTGCTCGCAAACTCTCTCCACTCAATCTCACCCATTCACAATCTCTCCCTGTCTGCAATCTCACTGTCCCTGCAATCTCACTGTCCCTGTAATCTCTCTCTCTCTGCAATCTCTCTCTCTGCAATCTCTCTCTCTCTCTGCAATCTCACTGTCCCTGCAATCTCTCTCTCTCTGTAATCTCTCTCTCTCTGCAATCTCTCTCTCTCTGCAATCTCTCTCTCTGCAATCCCTCTCTCTCTGCAATCTCTCTCTCTCTGCAATCTCTCTCTCTCTCTGTAATCTCTCTCTCTCTGCAATCTCTCTCTCTCTGCAATCTCTCTCTCTGCAATCTCTCTCTGTAATCTCTCTCTCTGCAATCTCTCTCTCTGCAATCTCTCTCTCTCTGTAATCTCTCTCTGCAATCTCTCTCTGCAATCTCTCTCTCTCTGCAATCTCTCTCTCTGCAATCTCTCTCTCTCTGCAATCTCTCTCTCTCTGCAATCTCTCTCTCTCTGCAATCTCTCTGCAATCTCTCTCTCTGCAATCTCTCTGCAATCTCTCTCTCTGCAATCTCTCTCTATGCAATCTCTCTCTCTGCAATCTCTCTCTTTGCAATCTCTCTCTCTGCAATCTCTCTCTCTCTGTAATCTCTCGCTCTCTGCAATCTCTCTCTCTCTGCAATCTCTCTCTCTCTGCACTCTCTCTCTCTGTAATCTCTCTCTCTGCAATCTCTCTCTCTGCAATCTCTCTCTCTGCAATCTCTCTCTCTGCAATCTCTCTCTCTCTCTTTGCAATCTCTCTCTCTCCAAGGATCCTCCGGCCTCGTCATGGTGACGGTTGGTCTGGAAAATGCTACAAGCATTTCAAAACTCCACTGAGTTTGGTGGGACTGAAGAACCCTGCCGGTGAGTGGGCGGTAAAATTCCTCCCAATGACTTGCTTACCGAATCCGTGCAGTAATTGCAGATGTCATTGCCTCCAATAAACAGGTTAATAATCTTCCAGTCTTTCTGAAAATCGATTTTCTAGAAAGGAGAATGAGAAACATTGTCAGTTTTCCAGCCATTCCTTGGGCAGGAGTGATGCCATGAGGTAATTTTTAAATGTTCATTCATGGGACACGGGCGTCGCTGAATGGCCAGTATTTATTGCCCAACGCTAATGGCCCTTCGAGGGCATTTGAGAGTCAACTACTTACCTGGCCAGACCGGGTAAGGATGGCAGATTTCCTTGTGAACCAGATGGGTTTTTCCGACAGTCGACAATGGTTTCATGGTTGTCTTTTAAGTCAAATTTCACCATCTGCTGTGGTGGGATTCGAACCCGGATCCCCAGGGCATCACCCTGACTCTATGGATTAATAGTCCAATGACAATACCACTACACCAAGCCCTCCCAGTTCCTGCCATCAAAGGACAGGAACCCCATTATCATACGTTTAAATATCATTAGTGGGCTTCCCCACTGTATTATCCCCCCAAGTAAGGAATCCCGCACCCCCTGTTGGTGTGACACCATGTCAGTGGGACTAACAACAGGTCTGGACAAATGGGAAGCAGGCGAACGGTCCCAGTTGGAGGCACGCTATTAAGTACAGCCCTGGGGAGGGAGTGCGTCATGCCTGCGCAGTACCTTGGCACTACCAGGGGGCATTGCAGGGGGTGGCTTTCATTGGGGAGTTTCTGGGTTGGTGGGGGTTGGTTCACAGGGGGTGGGGGATTTCCCTGGAGGAAGAGGGGATTTCCCAGGGGTGGTTCCCTGAGGGAGGGTGTCCCATGTTCTTGGGGAGGGGGGTGCCACCCTTTAAAAATGTGGGTAATGCAGGGAAGTGGAATCGATATCAACAATTAGCCACAGGACGGGATTCTCCAGGCCGCTGCCGGCTGCCATCAGCATGGGCGGGACAGGAAAACCTGGAGAGATGCTAAAAGTCAAAGGGCACGACCTTATCAGCTGTTCATGCCACGCTCCTGCTGCAGCGAGTCCAGAGAATTTGGCTCCCAGTCAAATCTCCATTTACCACAGCGGAATGGGAAAATTCAGTTGGCGTGAACAGTGGCGACATTCTGGCCAAAGGCTTTCCAAATTTTCCAGTCACGCCTGTGCTGGTGACGGCCAATGGCAGGCTCGGAGAAATCCAAGCAATAACCTTTCTGAATGGTCACACAGACTCCCCAGGGCTGAATGGTCTACTCCTACTCCTAACTCTTATGTTCATTGAGGTGTGTATGGCCACCATTAGTCCCCGCTGACTCAGTGAGTTAACGGGATAAGCAATCGCAGAACTGTGATGAGCCAATCGCTTGTAGTCTCACAGTTGTGTGCCTTTGTGTGTCGCATCTAAGGAAGGATGTGCTGGTCTTGGAAAGGGTCCAGAGGAGGTTCACAAGAATGATCCCTGGGATGAAGAGCTTGTCATATGAGGAAAAGTTGAGGACTCTGGGTCTGTACTCGTTGGAATTTAGAAGGATGAGGGGGGATCTTATTGAAACATACAGGATACTGCGAGGCCTGGATAGAGTGGACGTGGAGAGGATGTTTCCACTAGTAGGAAAAACTAGAACCAGAGGGAGCAACCTCAGGCTAAAGGGACGATCCTTTAAAACAGAGATGAGGAGGAATTTCTTCAGCCAGAGAGTGGTGAATCTGTGGAACTCTTTGCCGCAGAAGGCTGTGGAGGCCAGGTCATTGAGTGTCTTTAAAACAGAGATAGATAGGTTCTTGATTAATAAGGGGATCAGGGGTTACGGGGAAAAGGCAGGAGAATGGGGATGAGAAAAATATCAGCCATGATTGAATGGCGGAGCAGACTCGATGGGCTGAGTGGCCTAATTCTGCTCCTATGTCTTATGGTCTTATGGTCTTTTTGTTAGTTAACTTCAATGGGGTTGTTTATTTTTACTTTTTATGACTGCATTGTTAGGAGAGGAAATAAAAACTGGTTGGAAGGTCAGGCGACATGAAGTTATTTCATTTTCAGTTCTGAGCTGTAGTTGGGCTTTAACAGGGGTTGCAAGCTGAACAGAAGTCTCTCTCTCCCTGTTCTATTTGGAAATTCTGCTGGTGATTTTAAAACAAGGTTTCACCTTCCTGAAGAAAAGAATCTGCTGTTAATAGTTTTCCTAAAGTTCCTGATGTTCTGTGAAGCTGTTCTGACTTCAACCTGTTCCGAGTGAATCAAGACTGAGGGTTTTCAATTGTCCAACCAAAGTACTCAATTTCCAGCATCACGTGAGCAGCAGTCTGTGCTGTCTTAAACCTGTGAAAAGGGTCTTTCGTCTATGGGATTGGTTTGATTGGAACATTGTAGATGTCTTTGTTAAGGGTTATATATTCTCATGATTGTTTGTTTCTTGTTTGTAATTGATAAATGTTCTTGCTAATTTTCTTATTATACATGTTAACTATATTCATAAATAAACTTTGTTTGATAAAAGTTCCCTAGTGGGTTGCTTGAATCATACCTGAAGTGAAACATCTCATGCTTATTTGAGCCAAATTCAAGATGCAAAACTTATGATTCAGGCGGGCTTGATAAAACTTTGGAGTTTCTAACCTGAACCGTAGCAAAGTATTGGCAGAAGGTCCCACCCACCAGTGAAGCTTTCCAATTTGGTTTAAAGTTTCAGAAACAAAAAGATTTAATATTATTCGATGAATCTTACCGAATGATTTTTCATGATGTCCACTAATCTTCTCACTTGACCTGGGAGTTCTCTAGTTATTAAAAGAAAAACATGCGTTTGAATAATAACAGCATTTCTCTTTCAGATTTCCCTTCTTGCTCTTTTGGAACATCGCTCTTTCTGAAAGAGGTGCTGGTTAGGTGCATTGGCCATGCTAAATTCTCCCTCAGTGCACCCGAACAGGCACCGGAATGTGGCGAGTAGGGGATTTTCACAGTAACTTCATTACAGTGTTAGAGTCATACAGTTACGGCATGGAAACAGGCCCTTCGGCCCAACTTGCCCATGCTGCCCAATTTTTACCACTAAGCCAGTCCCAATTGCCTGCATTTGGCCCATATCCCTCTATACCCTTCTTTCCCATGTAACTGTCTAAATGCTTTTTAAAAGACAAAATTGTACCCGCCTCTACTATTACCTCTGGCAGCTCATTCCAGACACTAACCACCCTCTGTGTGAAACAATTGCCCCTCTGGACCCTTTTGTATCTCTCCCCTCTCACCTTAAACCTATGCCCTCTAGTTTTAGACTCCCCTACCTTTGGGAAAAGATATTGACTATCTAGCTGATCTATGTCCCTCATTATTTTATAGACCTCTATAAGGTCACCCCTCAGCCTCCTACGCTCCAGAGAAAAAAAGTCCCAGTCTATCCAGCCTCTCCTTATAACTCAAACTGTCAAGTCCCAGTAGCATCCTAGTAAATCTTTTCTGCACTCTTTCTAGTTTAGTAATATCCTTTTTACAATAGGGTGACCAGAATTGTACACTCAGTGTTAATGTAAGCCAATAGTGACACCAATAAGTAAACTAAACTAAATAAACATGGGGATTTAAATAAGGGTTTGATGGATCAGAACAATCCTGTCACGTTATAGAATGTGGCCCAAGAATCATAGAATCCCTACAGTGCAGATGAAGGTCATTCGGCCCATTGAGTCTGCACCAACCCTCTGATAGCGCATCTTACCAGACCCATCCTCGTAACTTCATGTATTTACCCAGCTAATCCCCTAATCTATATATTTTTGGACAATAAGGGGCAATTTAGCATGGCCAATCCACCTAACCTGCACATCTTTGGACTGTGGGAGGAAACCGGAGCACCCGGAGGAAACCAAGCAGAAACGGGCAGAAGAACTTCAGATACTTGCAAAATCATAAATGCCCAGTAGCCTGTGATGGACTGTGAAGGATTTATAGCTTTCTCAGCCTCCATATCGCCCTCCCTTCCAACATCCAGTGCCTCTGTTGCAGAATTACAGAATCTTTACAGTGCAGAAAGAGGCCATTTGGCCCATCGAGTCTGCACTGGTTTCACTGAAAGAGCATTCTACCTAATCCCACTCCCCTGCCTTATCCCTGTAAGCTTGTGCATTCTTTCTTTTCAGATAGCTTTCGAATTCCCTTCCCAGTATCTTGATCGAACCTGCCTCCATCACCCTCCCAGGGAGTTTGTTCCAGACTCCAAAAAGATTTTCCTCACATTACTTTTACTCTTTCTGTTAATTATTTTGAATGCGCCGTCTAGTTCTGGTCATGCTTTCTTGAGTGGGAATGCTTTCTCACTATGTACCCTGTCCATATCCGTCAGTAAGAAGTCTCACAACACCAGGTTAAAGTCCAACAGGTTTATTTGGTATCACGAGCTTTCAGAGCGCTGCCCCTTCATCATCCTTCATTTACCTGATGAAGGAGCAGCGCTCCAAAAGCTCGTGATTCCAAATAAACCCGTTGGACTTTAACCTGGTGTTGTGAGACTTCTTACTGTGCCCACCCCAGTCCAACACCGGCATCTCCACATCATATCCCTCAGGATCTTAAATATCTCTAGCAAGTCTCCTCTCAACCTCCTTTTCTCCAAGGAGAACAGTCCTAACCGCTTCAATCTATCCTCATAGCCACAGTTCTTTATCCTGGGAATTATTCTCTGTTCTCTCTCCAGTGCCTTCACATCCTTCCTTAAGTCTGGCACCCAGAACTGGATGCAGTACTCCAGATGAGACTTAACTAGTGTCTTATACAAGTTCAACATGACCTCCTTATTCAATGCCCCTATTGATAAAGCCTAAGATACTATATGCTTTATTAACTGCTTTCTCAACATACCCTGCTATCTTCATTGACTTATGTAAATGTGCACCAAGGTCCCTCTGTTCCTCCACTCCCTCCAGAATTTCTCCCTTTGTTTTAATACTGTCTCTCCATATTCTTCCTGCCAAAATGAGTCCCCTCACGATTCCTTGCGTTGAGCTTTATCTGCCACTTGTCTGCCCAATCCCCCAGCATGTCTATGGCTGGGATTTCTAATCAGGCATGAATAGAGGCGGGAGTGCAAAATCCCACGAGAGGCCCAAATTGTCCCCCCGCCGCCGTTATATTATCCATTCACATCGGCCTAAGGCCACACTGGCATGAATTACAACTGGTCTCCCACAGTGTGTACCTGGAGCTCACGTGAGTGTATCGCTACAGAGGGGAGGGTTATGCCAGGCCAGTTACTCACACTGCCTGGGCAGTACCCAGGAATTGCCCCCTGACACTTACCCCTGGCACTACATCCAGGGGGATACGGACTCTAAGTGTATACAGTTTTAGTTTAGGCAGGCATCATGGTATTTGCTACCAAATAAACCTGTTGGACTTTATCCTGGTGTTGTTAAAATCTTACTACATCCAGGCACAGTGTCAGGGGGCAGTGCTGGGGTGGGTCCATGGGGACTTCCCATGTCCGTTCAGGATGGGGGGGGAACCCCTTGCTTATTTTTATTATCTTTAGATTTGGTCCAATTTGGTTTTCAGTCAGTGGTAAATGCCAAGATATTGATGGTGGTGGATTCAGGAATAGAAATGTCATTGAATATCAAGGGGTGGTGATGAGGATCCCTTGTTGGGGATGGTCAGTGCCCGGCACTTGTGTAGCACACATGTTACTTGCCACTTATCAGCCCGAGCTGGAACGCTGTCCAGATCTTGCTGCATTTGGACATGGACTGCTTCAAGATCAGAGGAGTCGCGAATGGTGCTGAACATTGTGTGAACATCCTCACTTCTGACCTCATCAGGATAGGAAAATCATTGATGAAGCAGCTAGGACACGAACCTGAGGAACTCCTGCAGTGATGTCTCGGAGCTGAGATGATTGACATCCACCAACCATGAACATCTTCCTTAGTGCTACATATGACTCCAACCAGTGGAGAATCCCTCCCCCCCACCCCGATTCCAGGGCTCCTCGATGCCACATTCGGTCAAATGCTGCCTTGATGTCAAGGCAAGTCACTCACACCTCACCTCTGCTCTTGTTTGAAAGAAGGCTGTAATGGTATCTGGAGCTGAGTGGACATTCCCATTGTTGGTGTATGAGAGGTGGACTGATGGTAACTGGCTGATTGGAATTTTCCTGCCTTGATGTTTGGACAGAACAAATCTTGGCAAATTCCCACATTGCTGTATAGATTCCAGTGCTGTAGACCTGTTGGAGCAGACTGGCTGCGCAGGGTGGTGGGGAGGGGGGTGGTGAGGGGTGGAGGGTGGTGGCGGGGGGGAGGGGTGGTGGTGGCTTGAACTAGAGCCTTAGTCATCTGTATTGCAACTGGGTTATTGTCAGGACTCATTGTCTTTGCTGTGTTTTGTGCCTCAACCATTTCTTAATATGGTCTGGAATGAATTTAGAGGGGATGTGTGAGGCAAGTTTTTTACACAGAGGGTGGTGAATGTCCGGAATGCGCTGCCCGGGGGAGGTGGTGGGAGTAGGTACGATAGCGGTATTTAAGGGGCATCTAGATGAATACATGAATAGGATGGGAATGGAAGGATACGGACTCTGTCAGTGCATACAGTTTTAGTTTAGGCAGGCATCATGATCGGCGCAGGCTTGGAGGGCCAAAGGGTCTGTTACTGTGCTGTACTGTTCTTTGTTCTGTTCTTCGAATGGAATTGCTGGATGTGGGAAGAGTGAGGGAAGAGTAAGGAAAAAGGTTTCTAAAGAATGCACCAAAATTAGATCGAGGAACCAGTCTAACTCCAGCACAGAACTGTGCCTCATAGATACTCCAGGAGTGGAATCCAGGTACATACGCAGCCAAGGCTCCAGGAAAAGCTTGATTCAGAAATGTTCTGGGACTTTCAAGATTCCCCTTTCCAGTGGAAAATCCAGTCAACAAAGGGTTAAATTCACGAAGAATGTCTGAAAAGAAGACAGCAGGAGATATTATGCAGGAAACGAAAATTGTTGCTACACAACTGGTTAACAAATTCAAAGAAGAAATTAAAAATCAGCAGTATTTATTGATGAGTGATTTTCTATAAGTTATCCCTTTTGGATATGATACAGAACACCTTTGGGAGAGGTAAGGTGCCTTTTGGGATTGTTAAAAGTGGACATAAATATGTATTTGACAGTGCCAAAAACTCAGTGGAACAGTCAAAAGTTTCAAAAGCAACTGGTCAAAGCAACTGTCACACTCTCAATTCATTTAAAACTCCTGCCCCTTAAATGTTTGAAATAACTATGTGCACTGTTAAAATAAATCATTGCTTGCTATTTCACTGTCTCTTGACATAAGCCTGAGGCTATCATTACTGGATTTGTGCAGTATAGCTGATTTCACAATCTTCCATCATCACCTTTCATTTCACATTTTGATTGACAGCTCCAAGTGATCATAGAATCTTTGAAGGGAGACTATGATGATGGTGCAGTGGGCTAGTAATCCAGAGAGCCAGGCTCATGATCTGGGGACGTGGATTCATGTTGCATTAAAAAAAAAGTCTGCAATAGATACTTCGAACTTTATTTCATTTAATCTCAGCATGGTTCATGACCTCTGTCTTTTGTAGATACTGAGTGAGCTGACATGGTAGATATAATGGAAAAGGATGGTGGGTGGAGAGCATGGGTTGGTATATAAGGTATGAGGGATTATGGGGGTTTGGAGCGCAGAGGTTGGCATGGAGATTATGAGGGGTTAAGGGGGTACGTAGAAGGCATAAGTGCTTGGGTTAGCATGGGTAAGCACAGTAAGAAATCTCACAACACCAGGTTAAAGTCCAACAGGTTTATTGGTAGCATGAGCTTTCGGAGCACTGCCCCTTCATCAGGTGAATGAGCAGCGCTTCGAAAGCTCGTGCTACCAAATAAATCTGTTGGGCTTTAACCTGGTGTTGTGAGACTTCTTATTGTGCCCACCCCAGTCTAATGCCGGCATCTCCACGTCATAGCATGGGTAGGGCATGGGGATTGTGTGGGGCACAAGGGAGTGAGGGAGTATGAGGGTGGTTGTTTGCTTTAATGAAAATGTCCCAACTCAGAAAATCCCTAGATTGCAAAAGGAGGCCATTCAGCCCATCAAAAACAGTATTGACTCTCTGAAAGAGCATCTTACACAGGCCCCCTCCCCATCCTATCCCTGTAACCCCACACATTTCTGATGGCCAATCCACCCAACCTGCACATCTTTGGGAGGAAACCGGAGCACCCAGAGGAAACCCACGCAGATACGGGGAGAACGTGCAGACTCCACACAGACAGTGACCTGAGCTGAGGATCAAACTCGGGTCCCTGGCGCTGTGAGGCAGCAGTGCTAACCACTGTGCCATCCCGGATACTGGAGCGAAGATTCAGGCCGGGGTCTCAGTTTAGCATCTTGTCTGAAAGACAGCAGCTCCAACAGTGGGGCACTCCCTCAGTGCTGCACTCGTGTGGAAGCCACGATCTTTGCGTTCAAGCCCTGGCTTCGAGGCGAGAATTCCAGCAATGTGGCCATGGGTGACCCAGAGATCAGGGTCAGAATTTTACTGCTGCACCCGCCATAGAATCGGAGCGGGCGAGGGGCGGACAATGGAAATGTCCGTTGACCTCGGGCAGAATTTTATGATCTTGGGATGAGCAAGGTCGTAAAGTCCCACCCCAGATGTCAGGTGGAAGTTACTTCTGAAAAGCATGACGAGAAAATATTTTTGGGTGGAAACAAAGACTAGAAGCATTTGTGTAATGGAAACGCACAAAAGTATTGATTCAGCAGGATGGTGAGCAAGGCATGAAACAAGCATGCGATCCACTCAGCACTGCTAACTCACAGCGCCAAGGACCCAGGTTCAATTCCAGTCTTGGGTCACTGTCTATGTGGAGTTTGCACATTCTCCCTGTGTCTGCGTGGGTTTCCTCCGGGTGCTCCGGTTTCCTCCCACAGTCTGAAAGACGTGCTGGTTAGGTGCATTGGCCATGCTAAATCCTCCCTCAGTGTACCTGAACAGGCGCCGGAGTGTGGCGACTGGGGGATTTTCACAGTAACTTCATTGCAGTGTTAATGTAAGCCTACTCGTGACTAGTAAATAAACTTTAAAACTTTTAATTGTTTCATGAATAATTCCAATGTCTTTGTCTCCACTCCACTACCCAGAGATACATCCCATGGAGCAGACTCTATGCGAGTGCTTGATTTTCAGTGTTATATTTGTCTTTTACCAGTTGGCGTTGGTGTGAGGTAACTTTTTCTGTTTAAACGTTAATCTGTCAGAATATTCCAAATCTCTCAAAGAGTGAGTAAAAGAAAACTGCTAAGTAACTATGATGTCCTTACTTGGCAGAGTCGTGGAGCTTCTTAATGTTTCATCTCCTCCAATGCTGTTTACAAAAACATAAAACAAGTCTTGGAAACCATTCTCTCCGATAACTTTAAGAAGCATTTTAAAATTATTTTCCTATCTTTAAGTTAAGACACTTTTATTTTCACTTCACTCACATAAATATATAAATCCCAATCCATTTATTTAATTCCTGCACACATCCCTCTCGGGAATATCCTAAATTCCTTCACATGCAAACTGGAATAGGAGGGATGAGCAGGTAAGCTCATGGTTATCCACTCATAGAGTCATAGAAGTTTACAGCATGGGAACAGGCTCTTTGGCCCAACTTGTCCATGCTGCCCTTTTTTTAACCACTAAGCTAGTCCCAATTGCCTACGTTTGGCCCATATCCCTCTATACCCATCGTACCCATCAACTATCTGAATGCTTTTTGAAAGACAAAATTATACCCACCTCTACTACTACCTCTGGCAGCTCGTTCCAGACACTCACCACCCTCTGTGTGAAACAATTGCCCCTCTGGTCTCTTTTGTATCTCTCTCCTCTCACCTTAAACCTATGCCCTCTAGTTTTAGACTCCCCTACCTTTGGTAAAAGATATTGGCTATCTAGCTGATCTGTGCCCCTCGTTATTTTATAGACTTCTATAAGATCACCACTCAGCCTCCTACGCTCCAGGGAAAAAAAATCCCAGTCTATCCAGCCTCTCCTTATAACTCAAACCATCAAGTCCCGGTAGCATCTTAGTAAATCTTTTCTGCACTCTTTCTAGTTTAATAATATCCTTTCTATAATAGGGTGGCCAGAGCTGTACACAGTATTCCAAGTGTGGCCTTATCAATGTCTTGTACAACTTCAACAAGACGTCCCAACTCCTGTATTCAATGTTCTGACCGATGAAACCAAGCATGCTGAATGCCTTCTTCACCACTCTGTCCACCTGTGACTCCATTTTCAAGGAGCTATGAACCTGTACCCCTAGATCTCTTTGTTCTATAACTCTCCCCAATGCCCTACCATTAACTGTTTGAGGGAGGAATGTTGGCCAGGGCACTCTACTCATCTTGAAAGATCATTTTTGCCTCATTGAACAGACAAATTAGACCTCTGTTTAATGTCTCTTCTTTGCACTAGAAAGAGTGCAGAGAAGGTTCACCAGGATGAAGCCTGGGCTGGAGCGTTTCAGCTATCGAGAGAGACTGGATAGGCTGGGGTTATTTTCCTTGGGGCAGGGAAGGCTGAAGGAGGACATGACTGAGGTGCACAGAAATATGAGGACCATAGATGGGATAGATAGGGAGAAACTATTCACCTTAGCAGAGGGGTCAATTACTAGGGGGCTTAGATTTAAGATAAGGGGCAGAAGATTTGGAGGGAATTTGAGGAAAAACCTCTTCACCCAGAGGGTGGTGGGAGCCTGGAATTCACTGCCTAGAAGAGTGTTAGAGGCAGGAACCCTCACATTTAAGAAGTATTTAGATGAGCACTTGAAATACCATAGAATACAAGGCTACGGACCAAGTGCTGGAAAATGGGATTAACAGAGATAGGCCAATGCAGACACGATGGGCCAAAGGGCCTCTTTTTGTGCTATATAACTGTGACTCAATGATAATTTTAACTTGACTTGCCTGGAAGGGAGAGGATGAGTTTGGGGTCAGTTGTCTAATTTCCAGCCCATCGGATTTTTAAAAATGGGATGTGAGCATTTGCAGGCAAGGCCAGCTTTCATTGACCATCCCTCGCTTCCTGTGAAAGGGTGTGGATGAAGATACTGATACAGGAGGCCATTTGGCCCATCCAAATCCAGCATTCTTTCCTCACAGCCCCTAATGGCTTCTGGAAATGATTTCAGAGTTTTTGTCAGGATTATCAGAGGTAGAGAAATAAAGGCACAGATGGAGCAAATGACCTCATTCTGAGCCAACGTGACTCTATCACTCGATGGCGAATCTGATTTAGGATTTATTTTTTCATTTTTGGAGACAGCGAATGTGAATATTCGGAGCTTGTTCCGGTGCGTGGGAATTTCATTGTTCCGGATTTCTGACAGTTCTGCTGATTGTCAATAATTCAGTCAGATTTTCATTTAGATAGCAGCGTGCTTTACCTGAAGGACAGCCCTCTATACTGGGTTAAGACCCCCAGAACATCATTGGGTTTCGAGCCTATTCCATTGCCAGCCTGTAAGACAAAAGAAATAAGGGCTACTTTCAAATTCCCTCCTTCAGGTCAGATAAATCTCTTCATAGAAACATAGAAACTAGAAGCAGGAGTAGGCCATTCAGCCCTTCGAGCCTGCTCCACCATTCATTTTGATCATGGCTGATCATCGAATCCAATATCCTGATCCCCCCCCTTCCCCCCATATCCCTTGATCCCTTTAGCCCCAAGAGCTAAATCTAATTTATTCTTGAAATCAGACAACGTTTTGGCTTCAACTACATTCTGTGGCAGTGAATTCCGTACATTCACCACTCTCTGGGTGAAGAAATTTCTCCTCACCTCAGTTCTAAAAGGTTTACCCCTCATCCTCAACATATGACCCCTAGTTCTGGGTGTGGTCATGTCAATTCGGAAACATGGGGTGGGATTTTCCAGCCTTTCTTACCAGTGGGATCTTTCAGTCCCTCCAGTGGCAGAAGGTGAAAACCATGGGAAACTTCCTTGACAGCACCGGGACTGGAAGATCCCACCGCCAGCCAATGGCAGGCTGTCTCCACCACGGCAAAACATGCCGCAGGGCAGAGGGAGCTGGAAATCCAGCCCACGGTCTCAAACTCCACCATTGTAGCTGGGGGTGAAATTCAATGAATTACATCAATCTAATCATTAAAACCCATCTGGTTTACTAATCTCCTGCTGCAAAGGAATTGTTCTATCATTTTACCCAGTCTGATCTATAAAAGGACTCCAGAAACACAGCAATGTTGTTGCCCCTTAAATGACTCTGAATTAACCTCACAAAACGTTCCGTTATCAAGATGGCGGCTCCTCCACAGGAAACTAGGGATGGTCAATGAAAGCTGGCCTTGCCCACAATGCTGGGGAGCAATGGCCTAATGGTACTATCGTTCGACTATTTATCCAGAAACCCAGCTAATGTTCTGGGGATCTGGGATCGAATCCCACCTTGGCAGATGGTGGAATTTGATATTCAACAAAAATAATATCTGGAATGAAGAATCTACTGATGACCATGAAACCATTGTTGACTTTCTGGAAAAACCCATCTGGTTCACTGATGTCCTTTAGGGAAGGGAATCTGCCGTCCTTACCTGGTCTGGCCTACATGTGACTCCAGAGTCACGGCAATGTGGTTGACTCTCAACTGCCCTGGGGCAACTATGGACGGGCAATAAATGCTGGCCAGCCAGCGACGCCCATTTCCCATGAATGAATTTAAAAAAATGCCCACATTGCTCTCGTAAATCCTTTTAAATCCGATGGACTGGAAATTAGACAACTGACCTCAAACCCATCCTATTCCAGCCAGGTGAGTCAAGTTAAAATTATCATCGAGTCATAGGGTGGGATTTTCCAGCCTGCTTGCCCCTGTAACCGAAAAATCCCATCCAAGGTCAATGGACCTTTCCGTGGTCCGCCCCTCACCTGCTATAATTCCCGTGGCAGGTGGAACGGGAAAATTTACCCCTTAGTGTCAGGGAGATCAGCAAGATAAAAACAAAGGGTTTCAGGGATAGGGCCTGGGTGGGGTTGCTGCCAGTGCAGGCTTGATGGGCAGAATGGCCTCTTTCTGCACTGTGGGGATTCTATGATTCTAAGATCACTCTTTAGTGATACTCAGACTTTATCATATGCCTTTTAAAGGAAAGTTAGAGACACAAATACTATACAGACCGTCAGAGAGTCTCCCACTGCTCCAATAACTTTCACATCAGCTGGTCGCAGAGAATGAACTGAAAAACAGTAAAGTCACGAATAGTTATAAATTTCTTATGTTATTGATTGTGGACACAGGTGGGCTGAACACGATTAGGAAACACCCGTCACGGCATTTGCATCAAATTAAATGTAATAATTCGTGGGCCAGTACCAGACTAAAAAAGACTTCCAGCTTGTCAGAGCTGAAAGACATTAGTAAGGCCACGCTTGGAATACTGTGTACAGTTCTGATCACCCTATTATAGAAAGGATATTATTAAACCAGAAAGAGTGCAGAAAAGATTTACTAGGATGCTACCGGGACTTGATGGATTGAGTTATAAGGAGAGACTGGATAGACTGGGACTTTTTTCTCTGGAGCGTAGGAGGCTGAGAGGTGATCTTATAGAGGTCTATAAAATAATGAGGGGCATAGGTCAGCTAGATAGTCAGTATCTTTTCCCAAAGGTAGTGGAGTCTAAAACTAGAGGGCATAGGTTTAAGGTGAGAAGAGGGAGATACAGAAGGGGCAATTTTTTCACACAGAGGGTGGTGAGTGTCTGAAACGAGCTGCCAGAGGTAGTAGTAGAGGCGGGTACAATTTTGTCTTCTAAAAAGCATTTAGACAGTTACATGGGTAAGATTGGTATAGAGGGATATGGGCCAAATGCGGGCAATTGGGACTAGTTTAGTGGTAAAATCTGGGCGGCATGGACAAGTTGGGCCGAAGGGCCTGTTTCCATGCTGTAAACCTCTATGACACTGAGATAACCAGAGAAGAGTCACCTCTGTTCGATCAGGCCTACGCAGAGTCCCACTCCCACCCCAAGTGGTTGACTGCTAAGGCCAACACTTTTCTGGTCACCGTAGTTTAGGAAGGATGGGAGGGTCCTTGCGATGGTGCAGAAGGTATTCACCAGAATGTTCCCAGGGAGGGGGATTCTAGTTACAAGGTTAGGTTGCAAAAAGCTGTTCTGCTGAGATGGGCTAGGAAAAACACTGAAAGTTAGCATGCAGGTACAACATGTAATTAGGATGGCCAATTCGGTGGCCTTTCTTGCAAAGGGGGAATGGAATATAAAAATAAGGAAGTCTTGCTATAATGGTACAGGGCATTGGTGAGAACACACCGAGAGAATTGTGTACAGATGTACTCTCCTTACTTAAGGAGTTAATACCTGCACTGAAAGTAGCTCAGAGGAGACACGCTAGGCTGATTCCTGGGATGAAGGGATTTTTAGCTGAATGTATAAGATGAAAGGGACACAGATGTAAAGTTTTGGGCAAGAGATGGAGGAGAAACGGGAAGGAGAATGTATTACCCAGCGAGTGATAATGATCTGGAACCCACTGCCCACAAGAGTGGCGGAAGCAGCAATATATTAAAAAGAAATCAATGTGCATTGTCGGAAATAATGGTATGGGGAGCAGGACTGACTGAAACGCTCCGCGGAAAGCTGGCAAGAACCTAATGGGCCAAATGGCCTCCTTCTGTGCAGTGAATGACTCTAAAATTCAGCCATGGAATGCTGTTGAATGGTGAGGGATCCCATGCATGGTAAACTCTTAGATCTCAGCCAGCTGAGTTAAGCAGCTAAGAAAATAAAAGAACTTTGTCACTTGGAAGGAAAAAATGGGAAGCCATGTCTACGTGAATATGATCGCGGTGGCACAGTGGTTAGCACTGCTGCCTCACAGCGTCAGGGACCCGGGTTCGATTCCTGGCTTGGGTCATTTACAGGTGCTGGAGTGTGGCGACTAGGGGATTTTCACAGTAACTTCATTGTTCAAAGTTCATTGCAGTGTTAATGTAAGCTTACTTGTAACACTAATAAATAAACTTCAAACTTAGTGTGGCCTGGGAACAGGTCTTCTCACCTAGCCCAGTAATGGTGTGGGTATTAGGGAAATAATAATGGGAGGATGGAGAGAGGAGGGAGAACATCTTAAATAATCTATAGTTACCTGATTTAGGAATGTTGACTGATGGAGACTTGTCTTTGCAAAGTAACTTACTTCCAAAGACCTGTAAATAATCACAGGTTTAAATTCAACCCATTTGTATGTTATTCTGAATAAGTCGAGAGCATCTTTCTGTAGTTCCTCGGTGAGTTACAACTGAACAAGAATTTCCTTAATCCAATTTATACCAAAATGGTGATGAACTTTATGCTGGTTTCCACACCGGCCTTGCCAAAAGTTATTTATGCTAAAATTCTTGACAATCTCATTAGCATACACCACTATCGCATGTACATAAGAGCAGGGGAGGCCATTCGGCCCCTCGAGCCTCCTCCATCATTCAATAAGGCCATAGTTGGTCTCATTGTGGCCCTAACTCAATTCTCACAGCTGCCAACTATAACCCTTGTTGATCATAAGAACATAAGAACATAAGAAATAGGAGCAGGAGTAGGCCATCTAGCCCCTCGAGCCTGCCCCGCCATTCAATAAGATCATGGCTGATCTGACGTGGATCAGTACCACTTACCCGCCTGATCCCCATAACCCTTAATTCCCTTACCGCTCAGGAATCCATCCATCCATCCATCCATCCGCGCTTTAGGGTGGCACAGTGGCACAGTGGTTATCACTGATGCCTCACAGCTCCAGCGACCCAGGTTCAATTCCGGCCTCGAGTGATTACATGTGTGGAGTTTGCACGTTCTCCCCGTGTCTGTGTGGGTTTCCTCTGGGTGCCCCGGTTTCCTCCCACAGTCCAAAGATGTGCGGGTTGGGCTGATTGGCCATGGTAAATTGCCCCTTAGTGTCAGGGGGATTAGCAGGGTGAATACGTGGGATTACGGGGTAGGGTCCGGGTGGGATTGTTGTTAGTGCAGGCTAGGTAGGCACAATGGCCTTCTTCTGCACTGTAGGATTCTATGATTCTATGATCAGTCTTCATTATATTCAATGACCCAGCCTCTTTCTCTGAGGGAAGAAATTTTAGCACTGTTGCCTCACGGCGCCAGGACCTGGGTTCGATTCCCAGCTCAGGTCACTATCTGTGTGGAGTCTGC
Organism: Mustelus asterias; assembly: GCF_964213995.1. Lineage (NCBI taxonomy): Eukaryota > Metazoa > Chordata > Chondrichthyes > Carcharhiniformes > Triakidae > Mustelus > Mustelus asterias. The sequence continues at coordinate 22,445,406 of NC_135805.1, read as the reverse complement.
ACGTTTTCCCCCTGTCTGCATGGGTTTCCTCCGGATGCTCCGGTTTCCTCCTACAGCCCGGAAGACGTGCTGGTTAGGTGCATTGGCCGTGCTAAATTCTCCCCCAGTGTACTCGAGTGCCGGAGTGTGGCGACTGGCGATTTTCACAGTACCTTCATTGCAGTGTTAATGTAAGCCTGCTTGTGACACATAAATAGACTTTACAAACTTTAATTTTACAAATGCCCCTTCATTTCCATCTAAAATGGAAGGCAATCAGGTCCAGGGGACTTGTCAGCCTTTAATCCACGAGTTTGTCCAGTACTTTCTCTTTCATACTCTTTCCTCCATTTTGCCTGTAGATTTTCAACAATTGTTGGGCTGCTTTTGTGTCTGCTTCAGTGAAGACAGATAAACAAGATACTTGTTCAAAGCCTTTGCCATTCCCTTGTTATCCATTATTAATTCCCCAGTCTCACCCTCTAAGTGATCAATGCTTACTTTAGCTATTCTTTCCCTTTGATATACTTGTTGAAGCTTTCATGATCCACTTTTATATTTCTTGCTACTTTCCTCTCAAACTCTAATTTATTACCATTATTATTCTTCCTCTCTTTATTCTCCTCTTTATTTATCTTTCGCTGGTTTCTAAAACTTTTACAACCTTCTGACCATTAATCTTTGCAACATTGTATGTCTAAATTAGATACCATCCTTAACTTCCTTGGTTAGCCACTGATGGTGCACCCTTCCTATAGAGGCCAGAATTGTCCAACCATTCATGGGATTCTCTGATCCCATTGCAGTGAACGGAAATTTGGCTGAGCGCCAAATTCTTCATCCTCGCTTGCAGTGACAACGGGGTGTGAATGGCTGGAAAATTCTGGCCAGAGTCTTTCTTAATGGAATATATCTTTGTTAAAAGTCATTAACCATCTCCTTAAATGTCTCTCCCAGCTTCTCTAATGTCTTGCCTTTCAATCAATTTTTGAAGTCCACTTTTGCCAACTCTGTCTTCGTACCCCTGTAATTGATTTTATTAAGTTTAAGGCTCCATTTTCAGACCCGCATTTCTCACCCTTGAACTGAAAGTGAAATTCTATCATGTTATGATCATCTTACCTAGAGGACCTTTTAAGCCATTGCTTAAGTTAAGTTTAGGTCTATTTATTAGTGTCACAAGTAGGCTTACATTAACACTTCGGCACGGTAGCAGAGTGGTTAGCACTGCTGCTTCACAGCTCCAGCGACCTGGGTTCGATTCCTGGCTTGGGTCACTGTCTGTGTGGAGTTTGCACATTCTCCTCGTGTTTGCGTGGGTTTCCTCCGGGTGCTCCGGTTTCCTCCCACAGTCCAAAGATGTGCGGGTTAGGTTGATTGGCCACGCTAAAAAATTGCCCTTAGTGTCCTGGGATGCGTAGGTTAAAGGGATTAGTGGGTAAAATATCTAGGGGTAGGGCCTGGGTGGGATTGTGGTCGGTGCAGACTCGATGGGCCAAATGGACTCTTTCTGTGCTGTAGGGTTTCTAAGATTTCTAAGATTCTAAGGACTTCAATGAAGTTACTGTGAAAATCCCCCAGTCGCCACATTCCGGTACCAGTTCGGGTACACTGAGGGAGAATTTAGCATGGCCAATGTGTCTAACCAGCACGTCTTTTGGAACGTAGGACGAAACTGGAGTACCCGATGGAAACCCATGCAGATGTGGGGAGAACGTGCAGTCTCTGCACAGACAATGTTTAATCCTGTCAGTGCATTATCAGGTCTAAAACAGCCTGTTCCCTGAATACTAAAATTAAGCATAAATAAGTGTTACCCAAGGAAAGCACTGATCAGGTGTTATCTTTCTTTTTTTTTATTTGTTCATGGGATGTGGAGGTTGCTGGCTAGATGGCATTTACTGCCCATCCCTGAGGGCATTTAAGAGTCACCTACATTGCTGTGGATCTAGGACCACATGTAAGTCAGGTAAGGATGGCATATTTCCTTCCTTGAACCAATTAACCAATTAGTGAACCAATTAGTCCTTTAGGGAAGGAAATCTGCCGTCCTTACTTGGTCTGGCCTACATGTGACTCCAGAGCCACAGCAATGTGGTTGACTCTTAACTGCCCTCAGCTCAAGGGCAACTAGGGATGGGCAATAAATGCTGGCCTTGCCAATATCATTGTTACCTCAGGAAAGGGCAAAGAATCTACCAGCAAGAATCTGATATTCTATCACTGGACAGCTACAGAACACTGAGGCATCTGGCAGAAGGACCAAGTTACCATGAAGAAAAACCTCACAGTATAGAAACCCACATCTTGGAGAGTAATGTAGAACGGACAATAACAAATTATTACTCCGTTTTACAGACCAAACCTAAAACCAACCACGCCAGACTGTATGGAAAGGAACTGACGATAAGTAAGTTAATCAAAGAACAATTTTCTTGAAACAATTTAAGATTGCATTTATCACTGACCTTGTTGGATGGAACAGGACTGGTCTCGAAAGTCATAGGTGCCGCTGAGGTCAACAGCCCAGAGTTATTTGGATAAGTATAATTACTGTTCCTGTACGTTCTCAAGTAAGGCTGCTCCTGGTATTACCATAAGACAAACAAAATAACTTGATGAGATTGCAAATAAATGCGTACTCTGATTTGGTTATTATTAATATTTTTATCACCAAGTGTGTTGGAATGAGTAATTATCCCTCCCTTCCTCTGAGGAAGTTGCTCATCAACATTTCTAGATGCAAAATGAAGATCAGAAATCACCCGCCCCTCCACCGCCTGCGGTGGTGGAGGCTTCTTCCGGTCCCATCACTGTCAAGAGTTTTCCTGTTGTTCGCACCCTCTGCCGCTCAGGAACCCGAGCGTGGGTGGAGAAGTTGCCTTCAGGCAGGGCTGGAAAATTCGGCTATTGGGAACAGCTGGAAAACTTTGGCCGATGTGTTTGCGTTCAGTTTATTTTTGATTGGATTGTGACTAGGCAGAAAGTTGAAATTGGTAAGGATGCCATGGTAACCAATTTAGAGAATTAAACTCAACACTATCTAACACTCTTGTGGACTGCCACAGCTCAATTTTATAATGGACTATTTTTCCCTCGAGCTTAGGGATGATCTTATAGAGGTCTATAAAATAATGAGGGGCATAGATCAGGTAGTCAGTGTCTTTTCCCAAAGGTAGGGGAGTCTAAAACTATAGAGTATAAGTTTAAGGTGAGAGCAGAGAGATACAAAAGGGTCCAGAGGGGCAATTTTTTCACACAGAGGGTGGTGAGCGTCTGGAACAAGCTGCCAGAGGTAGTAGTAGAGGCGGGTACAATTTTGTCTTTTAAAAAACGTTTAGACAGTTACATGGGTAAGATGGGTATAGAGGGATATGGGCCAAATGAGGGCAATTGGGACTAGCTTAGTGGTAAAAACTGGGCGGCATGGACAAGTTGGGCCAATCGGCCTGTCTCCACGCTGTAAACCTCTATGACTCTATGACTCCTTTAGAAAAGAATTAATTCACAGAATGTGGGCATCATAGGCCAACATTTATTATCCATCCCTAATTGCCCCTGAGTGGCTTGCCAGTTAAAACCACATTGCTGTGGCTCTGGAGTCACATGTAGATCAGGCCAGGTAAGGACGGCAGACTTCCTTCCCTAAAAGACATTAGTGAACCAGATGGGTTTTTCTGACAATCGACAATGGTTTCATGGTCATCATGAGACATTTAATTGTATTTATTTTATTGAATTCAAATATCACCAACTTGCCTTGAACCCACAGGAAAAACACACAAATTATGACAACCCATAGTAAGCAAGGAACCAAATAGGAGTCAGCGTTCCATAGAAAAATCTCTGGGTGGAATTTTCTCTGAAAAATTCTAAGTGCCGTTTTTCCAGCGAGGCAAGTGGTGGTAATTTACAGCTGTAATGTGATTTCTGCCAGTAAGGGAAGTGGATGGAGCCTAATCATGCCAAAAAGCTGGCTGCAGACCATTAGGGGTGCCATTGCGCAGGTGCCCCGATCTCCCTGAATACTGTGTCCACTGTGTGCTGCGAGATCTGTCAACCCCCCCCCCCACCACCTCCAGCATGGACATTGCCCCCCCATCCCCGATCGCCCTCCCCCCCACGGACCTTCCCCCCCCCCCACCCCCCCCCCCACCCCGATCACCATCCCCACTGGCCAAAACACCACCAGTCACTAAGTTATTAATATTTAAATCAGCCTCATATGCGGCTGGCAATATCGCAAGAAGCGAGAAATTGGGCACGGACGCAATTTCTTGCCTCTTGTTCACATCTCCCGCCCCGCTAAGCTATTCAATCAGTGTCATTGGGCAGTAAAGTATCTCACCCCAAACCTATTCACAGACAAGCCCTGTGCAACATACCTTTGAAGGGCAGCTGATGGGAATGCGAACATCAAACGTTTGATTGGCTGTCTTTCTACCAATTGGCTCCAGCTGAAAGAAGACAAAGAAAAACAAAGTTCATTTTAGCCATTCAGCCAGCTCTGAACAGAGTCTGACCTTCTTATCTCAGACCTCTCGCCATAAGATTAGGAGTCTGGTGAACTACACTTTTAATGCTTTTCCTGAGCCAGCATTTCTTATAATGGATGGTCATCCATTCTAGAAATCAAATAAGATAGAATTTACAGCACAGACACAGGCTGTCTGGCAACATATACACTCCTCAAAGCTCCCTCCCATTCTGATTAATTGCACCCAACTCTGATTAAATACATTCCTGGAGGTCTCATCAAATGACTCAAGAAGCTCGGCAACACTAACAAGGACAACGCAACCCGCTTGATTGGCAACCCACCAATCTCCTTCAACATCCCCTCATCCCCGATGCACGGTGGCAGCAGTATGCGTGTACCATCTACAAGATACACTTTAATAACTTACCAACGCTCCTTCAACAGCACCTCCCAACCTCTGCCAACTAGAAGGATGTGGACAGCAGATGCGTGGGAACACCACCACCTGGAAGTTCCCCTCCAAGCCACTCACCATCCTGACTTGAAAATATATCGCCGTTCCTTCAAAATCCTGAATCGCTGGGTCAAAATCCTGGAACCTCCTCCCTAACAGCGCTATGGATGTACCCACACCTCAAGGACTGCAGTGGCTCACCACCAGCTTCTCAAGGGCAATTAGGTTTGGCAATAAATGCTGGCCTAGCCAGCGTTGCTTATGTCCAATGAACATATTAAAAATAAGGAATAGTGCTAGTCACTTAAATTATTCCATGTAGCATTGAGTTTCACAATTTTACCACTTTTTGGGTAAAGAAGTTTCTCCTGAATTATTGAGTTTGTTGATGATTATGTGATATCTTTTTGGAGCCTCATATTAATCTTCACCTCAGGTGGAAATATCTTTATATTTACTGTACCAAATTCTCCCAGACCTCTGTAAGGCTACTCCACAAAGTATTTTCCCAGAGAAACCTATTGAGCATTTTCTGCTAAGTAAAACATTACAATTTCACCCTTGTAATTCCTTTTTGCCTTTCTCTCGTGTCTCTTCAGAATTATGGAAACCAGAACTGTGCACAGTGCACTAAGGAGTAAATTTTATGGTTCCCCTGCCAACATAGCTGTTGGCAGGAGTCAGATAAAACAAAGCGAGGAACTAATTTATCACTTTCCTGCCCATTCCTCGACCTCTTCTCCATATTACAGCGGGTGGGGAAAGCATCCTGCACTCCTTAGGCTTACTGGGTGGACAATTAACTGCCACATAAGAGGCCTCTTTCCACCTCCACCACTTGGGTTGCTTTTCAATGGCTGGAATTTAGCAATGGTCAGAATCTCTACACTACGACCATCGTGGGAGGTATAGGAGATGCATTCACCAACCGGACACACACATCTGCACCAACTTTTAAGAAAATGATCGGATACTTAACCAAGTTCTTCCATAAACCCCGTGCTGCCTGAGAATGACCCTTCAAACTGAAGTGAAAGCAGTCTGGTGAAAAATAGGTTATATCGGGCAGTCCGTCCTAGGGAAAGAGGAATAGGTAATGTTATATCAGAGATGATAGGCGGAGCTCACCAGCTATTCTCTCTCCTGATGCATACATTAGCAAATAAAACTTCTTTTCATTCTTCAACTACATGCTGTCTTTCGCAGTCTATGTATTGGTTGAGTGAGATCGAGTACAACACTCCAGTGGGACACCTCAGAAAATTCCTCTTACACTCCCTACCAGAGAAAGATGAGAACTTCTTTTTCTCTCAGAGGGTTGTGAGTCTCTTCCTCAAAAGACAGTGGAAACAGAATCTTTCAATATCTTTAAGGCAGAGGTGGATAGATTCTTGATTAACAAAGAGGGTGAAAGGTGATTGGGGATAGGTGGGAATGTGGAGTTGAAGTTATGATCTTGGGGCAGACCAGGGTTGATGGGCCAAGTGGCCTACTCCTGCTCCTAATTAGCATGTTTGTACCCACAATTACCTACTTTGGCTGCCAGGTGGGCAATATTACATTGCCCCAAAGTCCATAAGCTGCCTTGGGATGCCTGCTTGGAATGGGCAGACTGCTGGTCCTTTTATCCATTATTAATATAGAACTGGTGAAAAGGCAGAAACATAATGATATGTGCAATGCAGCGTATTTTTGTAAATCTTCTAGCATCTTTGGCCAGACCCAACCTGACAGCAATTTTAAGGTGGGATGGGCAAGGCCTCCGAGATGAAGCCCCATTGCAGGCCCTTAAGAGCCACCTAAGGGTCTCTTCCTGCCCAGCCCTGATATTTAGGCTGGTGGACGGATGAGAGCTCAGGGGGAAAACGCATTTGCCAGAAATAAACGTAGCTGGATCTCGAGCGGGGAATAGCGCTGGGCATCTGCATCAGAAGGCCCCTTTTGACTGGGAGCATCAATCCTTAAGGCCTGGTGACTTCTGGACCTCCCCCAACCCCAGCCTAGCCTCTGAGACTCTGGCTGCTCTCCCTCCCCGCCCTAGTACCCCCACTAACCTGTCCCCTGCTTCTTGGAATTAGTAAGAAGTCTAACAACACCAGGTTAAAGTCCAACAGGTTTATTTGGTAGCAAAAGCCGCTAGCTTTCGGAACAGGCTGTCCCTTCGTCAGGTGGGTGGGAGTTCAGATCACAAACAGGGCACAAAGACACAAACTCAATTTACATGAATAATGATTGGAATGTGAGTCTTTACAGCTAATCAAGTCTTAAAGGTACAGACAATGTGAGTGGAGGGAGCATTAAGCACAGGTTAAAGAGATGTGTATTGTCTCCAGACAGGACAGCTAGTGAGATTTTGCACATCCAGGCAGGTTGTGAGGGTTACAGATAGTGTGACATGAACCCAATATCCCGGTTGAGGCCGTCCTCATGTGTGCGGAACCTGGCTATCAGTCTCTGCTCAGCACAGCCTGTTCCGAAAACTAGTGGCTTTTGCTAACAAATAAACCTGTTGGACTTTAACCTGGTGTTGTTAGACTTCTTACTGTGCTTACCCCAGTCCAACGCCGGCATCTCCACATCTTGGAATTAGTGCCAGGCAACTCCATGCAGTGCCACTTCTGGCCACTTGCAGTGCTGTTGTTGGAGAGCTTCCGGCCTTCTGATTGGTTGGCAGCTCTCCAAAGTGGCACTTCCTGCCAAGTGGAGTCCTGCCTAATGCCAATCAACGCTCATTAGAGCGCAATACGGCAACGGAGCTGCTGGAGTCGGTGGGGATTGGTTCCCCAAAGACCCTTTGGGTGGAGGGGACCACGCCCATGCCATCCTGAAAATTTAGGCCTTTATTTTTAACTGTACCAGGATTGGTGCTGATGTGTTTGAATGTCCCAACTTATGTACAGACAAACATACAAATTAGAAGTGACAGGAGGCCAATTGGCCCCTCAAGCCTGCTTTGCCGTTCAATAAGATCATACAGTACAAAGGGAGGCCATTCAGCCCATCGAGTCTGCACCGACCACAAGCCCACCCAGGCCCTATCCCCATAACCCCACGCATTTACCCTAGCTGGTCCCTCTGACACTAGGGTCAATTTACCATGGCCAATCCACCTAACCTGCACATCTTTGGACAGTGGGAGGAAACCAGAGCACCCGGAGGAAACCCACGCAGACATGGGGAGAATGAGCAAATTCCACACAGACAGTGACCCAAGCCGGGAATACTAACCCGGGTCCCTGGCGCCGTGAGGCAGCAGTGCTAACCATTGTGCCACCGTGCCGCCCATGGCTGAATTGATTTTGAACTCCACATTCCTGCCTACCCCCAATAACCTTTCACCCCCTTGTTTATCGAGAATCTATCAACTTCTGCTTTAAAGACTCTGCTTCCACCTCCTTTTGAGGAAGAAAGCTCCAAAGACTCCCCACCCCTCTTAGAGAAAATTGCTTTCCTCACCTCTGCCCTAAATGGACAACCCATTATTTTTAAACAGTAACCCCGGAGTACCAGACTCTCCCACAAGAGGGAACATCCCCTCCACATTCACCCTGTCAAGATTCCTCAGGATCTTGGATGTTTTTTATACTTCAACAATATTTCTGACTTACAGTCCACGCTGCCTTTACATTTTCCTTCAGTTACCTTCTCCCGTGGTATTTCGATATCCTCTAGAAATGGCTGGACAACCACAGTAAAGTCTTCCCTGGTATCATACCTTCCAGACTCAACCAACATGTGTGTTCTTTCCTAAGAGAGGAAAAAAGCTCCATTTGAATGAATGCAACTATTTCACCATTTCATTCAATAAGAGGTCTTGTGGCGCAGTGGCAGTGTCCTCACCTCTAGACCCAAAAGCTCTGGGTTCAAATCCAATATCAGGTCTTGTTGGCCATGGAAGGAGTGTTCATAACACAAAAACCTTCCACCCACTATTCCCCAAAGGAAAAAACTGCGTGTGTGTGTGAATATATCGGGGAGGCAATAGCCTAGTGGTATTATTGCTAAACGATAGTCACGGGTGAGGTGCCTGAAGATTGGAGAGTGGCAAATGTTGTGCCTTTGTTTAAAAAGGGGCTGCAGGGAAAAGCCTGGGAACTACAGGCCAGTGAGCCTCACATCTGTGGTGGGTAAATTGTTGGAAGGTATTTTGAGAGACAGGATCTACAGGCATTTAGAGATGCAAAGACTGATTAGGGACAGTCAGCATGGCTTTGTGAGTGGAAAATCATGTCTCACAAATTTAATTGAGATTTTGAAGGGGTAACTAAGAAGGTAGATGAGGGCAGTGCAGTTGATGTTGTCTACATGGACTTTAGCAAGGCCCTTGACAAGGTACCGCATGGTAGGTTGTTGCATAAAGTTAAATCTCACAGGATCTACGGTGAGGTATCGAAATGGATACAAAATTGGCTTCTTGACAGAAGCCAGAGAGTGGTTGTAGAGAGTTGTTTTTCAAACTGGAGGCCTGTGACCAGCAGTGTGCCTCAGGGATCAGTGCTGGGCCCATTGTTATTTGTCATTTATATTAATGATTTGGATGAGAATATAGGGGGCATGGTTAGTAAGTTTGCAGATGACACCAAGATTGGTGGCATGGTGGACAGTGAGGAAGGTTATCTCCCATTGCAGCGGGATCTTGATCAATTGGGCCAGTGGGCTGACGAATGGCAGATGGCGTTTAATTTAGACAAATGCGAGATAATGCATTTTGGTAGATTGAACCAGGGCAGGACTTACTCAGTTAATGGTAGGGCGTTGGGGAGAGTTACAGAACAAAGAGATCGAGGGGTACATGTTCATAGCTCCTTGAAAGTGGAGTCACAGGTGGACAGAGTGGTGAAGAAGGCATTCGGCATGCTTGGTTTCATCGGTCAGAACATTGAATACAGGAGTTGGGATGTCTTGTTGAAGTTGTACAAGACATTGGTAAGGCCACACTTGGAATACTGTGTGCAATTCTGGTCACCCTATTATAAAAAGGATATTATTAAACTAGAAAGAGTGCAGAAAAGATTTACTAGGATGCTACCGGGACTTGATGGATTGAGTTATAAGGAGAGGCTGAATAGACTGGGACTTTTTTCTCTGGAGCGTAGGAGGCTGAGAGGTGACCTTATAGAGGACTATAAAATAATGAGGGGCATAGACAAGGTAGATAGTCAATATCTTTTCCCAAAGGTAGGGAGGGGAGTCTAAAACTAGAGGGCATAGGTTTAAGGTGAGAGGGGAAAGATATAAAAGTGTCCAGAGGGGCAATTTTTTCACACAGAGGGTGGCGAGTGTCTGGAACAAGCTGCCATAGGCAGTAGTAGAGGCGGGTACAATTTTATCTTTTAAAAAGCATTTAGATAGTTACATGGGTACGATGGGTATAGAGGGATATGGTCCAAATGCGGGCAATTGGGATTAGTTTAGGAGTTTTTAAAAAAAAGGGTGGCATGGACAAGTTGGGCCGAAGGGCCTGTTTCCATGCTGTAAACCTCTATGATCTATGATTAATCCAGAAACTCAGCTAATGTTCTGGAGACCCGTGTTCAAATCTTGCCATGGAAGATGGTGGAATTTGATTTCAATAAAAAAAAATCTGGAATTAAGAATCTATTGATGACCATAAAACCATTGTCAATTGTCAGAAAAACCTATCTGGTTCACTAATGTCCTTTAGGGGAGGAAATCTGCCGTCCTAACCTGGTCTGGCCTACGTGTGACTCCAGAGCCACAGTAATGTGGTTGACTCTCAACTGCCCTCCAAGGGCAATTAGGGATGGGCGATGCCCAAGGGAATAGGGGAGATCCTAAATGAATACTTTGCATCGGCATTCACAAAGGAGAGGGGCGTGTTAATCGGGAGTGTCTCGGAGGGAGGTGTTGACCCGTTAGAGAAAATCTCCATTACAAGGGAGGAAGTGTTAGGTTTTTTTAGGGAACATTAAAACTGACAAAGCCCCAGGGCCTGATGGCATCTATCCTAGACTGCTCAGGGAGACGAGAGGTGAAATTGCTGGGCCTCTGACGGAAATCTTTGTCGTTTCTTTGGACACAAGTGAGGTCCCTGAGGATTGGAGGATAGCGACTGTGGTCCCGTTGTTTAAGAAGGGTAGCAGGGATAACCCGGGAAATTATAGGTCGGTGAGCTTGACGTCCATGGTAGGGAAGTTGTTGGAGAGGATTCTTAGAGACAGGATGTATGTGCATTTAGAACGGAACAATCTCATTCGTGACAGACAGCATGGTTTTGTAAGAGGGAGGTCGTGCCTTACAAATTTGGTGGAGTTTTTTGAGGAAGTGACAAAAATGGTTGACGAAGGAAGAGCCGTGGATGTCGTCTATATGGATTTCAGTAAGGCATTTGACAAAGTCCCACATGGCAGGTTGGTTAAAAAGGTTAAGGGTCATGGGATACAAGGAGAAGTGGCTAGATGGGTGGAGAACTGGCTTGGCCATAGGAGACAGAGGGTAGCGGTCGAAGGGTCTTTTTCCGGCTGGAGGTCTGTGACCAGTGATGTTCTGCAGGGCTCTGTACTGGGACCTCTGCTATTTGTGATATGTATAAATGATTTGGAAGAAGGTGTAACTGGTGTAATCAGCAAGTTTGCGGATGACACGAAGATGGCTGGACTTGCGGATAGCGATGAGCATTGTTGGGCAATACAGCAGGATATAAATAGGCTGGAAAATTGGGCGGAGAGGTGGCAGATGGAATTTAATCCAGATAAATGTGAAGTGATGCATTTTGGAAGAAATAATGTAGGGAGGAGTTATGCAATAAATGGCAGAGCCATCAAGAGTATAGAAACATAGAGGGACCTAGGTGTGCAAGTCCACAAATCATTGAAGGTGGCAGCACAGGTGGAGAAGGTGGTGAAGAAGGCATATGGTATGCTTGTCTTTATAGGACGGGGTATAGAGTATAAAAGCTGGAGTCTGATGATGCAGCTGTATAGAACGCTGGTTAGGCCACATTTGGAGTACTGTGTCCAGTTCTGGTCGCCGCACTACCAGAAGGACGTGGAGGCTTTGGAGAGAGTACAGAGAAGGTTTACCAGGATGTTGCCTGGTATGGAGGGTCTTAGCTATGAGGAGAGATTGGGTAAACTGGGGTTGTTCTCCCTGGAAAGATGGAGAATGAGGGGAGATCTAATAGAGGTGTACAAGATTATGAAGGGGATAGATAGGTGAACGGTGGGAAGCTTTTTCGCAGATCAGAAGTGACAATCACGAGGGGTCACGGGCTCAAGGTGAGAGGGGCAAAGTATAACTCAGATATTAGGGGGATGTTTTTTACACAGAGGGTGGTGGGGGCCTGGAATGCGCTGCCAAGTAGGGTGGTGGAGGCAGGCACGCTGACATCGTTTAAGACTTACCTGGATAGTCACATGAGCAGCCTGGGAATGGAGGGATACAAACGATTGGTCTAGTTGGATCATGGAGCGGCACAGGCTTGGAGGGCCGAAGGGCCTGTTTCCTGTGCTGTACTGTTCTTTGTTCTTTGTTCTTTCTTTATGTCCCATGAATAAATGATTAAAAAAAGGATTCTGTGGCTCCATCTCCAGATAATTTCTCATGACCTATTGGGGGGGCTGAATGTTTCTGACTAATTCCTCAACTGTGTCCTCCATGGGCATCAAGTTTCTCCATTATAAATTCAAGAGCGTTTCAGCTATGCAGAGAGGCTGGTTGTTTTCCTTCGAACAGAGAAGACTGAGGGGGACAAGGATTGAGGGATTAGTTATGAGGGACAAAGATAGAAATAAACTTTTCCCCTTGGTGGAGGGATCAGTAACCAGGGGGCATAGATTTAAGGTAAGGGGCAGGAGATTTGGAGGAGATTTGAGGAAAAAACGTGGTCATTTTTTGATTTATTATTGTCACATGTATTAGTATACTGGGAAAAGTATGTTTCTTGCATGCTATACAGACAAAGCATACCGTTCATAGAGAAGGAAAGGGGAGAGTGCAGGATGTAGTGTTACAGTCATAACTGGGGTGTAGAGAAAGATCAACTTAGTGCCCAGTGGGTGGTGGGAATCTGGAACTCACTGCCTGAAGGGGTGCTAGAGGTGGGAACCCACACAAGATTTGAAAAGCATTTAGATAAGCACTCGAAACACCATAGCATACAAGGCTACAGGCCAAGTACTGGAAAGTGGGATTAGGGTAGGTGCTTCCTGGCTGGCAGACACGGTGGATTTCTTGCAGTACTGTGAAACTCTAGACTATGGGTCTGATATCGAAAGAAAGGCTTCATGGATATAGCAATGGCATTAAAGCCTGTACAGATCAGGCCCAGGACTTCTGGCTGCTAAATTTGTATTCTCTGCACCCACTATGCAAATAAAAATTCAATCCCATGGGGTGCTGGCCTGTCTTTCGGTTGAGGTGTAAATTCGCGGCTCTGTCAATCTTCTTGGATGGATGTAGAAAATCCCGTGACGTGATACTCGGGCTGAAGATGACCAGGCCACGGGGAAGGGGAGGGGTGGAGCGGGGGAAGGAATTAAACCGCACAATATTTATCCCTCAAACAACATCGCAAAAACAGATTACCTCATAATCATCACATTGCTGTCTGTGGGAGCTTGCTGTGCACAAAATGGTTGCCATGTCTCTCACAGACAATAGTGATTGCCCTTCCTTGATTGGGAAGCGCTTTGTGATGTTCTGACACTATCAAAGGTATTATATCAGCAACACCTTCCTTTATCTCCTACCTGATATTTCCGATTCAGCAGCCGAAGTTTCTCCAACTGTGTGGAGTTGTCTTGTGGGTTAATGACACATTCACAGAGCAACCTGCAGGAAAACAGACTCCAATCAAATGTGCAAATTCCCCTGTGGAGAACAGCCCCTCACCACAGGGCGATGAAATCATGGCTAACCTATACCCTAACTCCATCCAGCTATCCTCACTCTATAACCTATAACATCCTTGGCCAGGGAAATACTTATCGATCTCACGTTTAAAATTATTAATTGAGCTCACAATCTACTATAGTTAAGAAAGCCCACCAACTTTCTCAGAAGTCTAAGGAAATTTGGCATGTCAGCTATGATTCTCACCAACTTTTAAAGATGCACCATAGAAAGCATTCTTTCTGGTTGTATCACAGCTTGGTGTGGCTCCTGCTCTACCCAAGACTGCAAGAAACTACAAAAGGTCGTGAATGTAGCCCAATCCATCACGCAAACCAGCCTCCCTTCCATTGACTCTGTCTACACTTCCCACTGTCTCGGCAAAGCAGCCAGCATAATCAAGGATCCCACGCAAATGGCCCCGGACATTTTCTCTTCCACCTTCTTCCGTCGGGAAAAAGATACAAAAGTCTGAGATCATGTACCAACCGACTCAAGAACAGCTTCTTCCCTGCTGCTGTCAGACTATTGAATGGACCTACCTTATATTAAGTTGATCTTTCTCTACACCCTAGCTATGACCATAACACTACATTCTGCACTCTCTCCTTTCCTTCTCTATGAATGGTATGCTTTGTCTAAATAGCGTGCAAGAAACAATACTTTTCACTGTATACTAATAAATGTGACAATAATAAATCAAATCAAATCAAATACTGCTCTTTGTGAGGGAGAGTTCCATGTATATCTATAATTGTAGAATCCCTACAGGGCACAAAGAGGCCATTCGGCCCATCAAGTCTGCACCAACTCTTCGACACAGCATCTTACCCTGGCCCAACCCCACACACTTACCATGGCTAATCCCCCTAGTCTACACATCTTGGGACACTAAGGGGCAATGTAGCATGGCCAATCCACCTAACACGCACATCTTTGGACTGTGAGAGGAAACCGGAGTTCCCGGAGGAAACCCACACAGACACGAGGAGAACGTGCAAATTCCACACAGACAGCAACCGAAGGCCAGAATTGAACCCAAGTTTTGATTTGATTTGATTTATTATTGTCACATGTGTTGGTATACAATTTCTTGCGCGCTATACAGACAAAACATACAGTTCACAAAGGAAATGAGAAGGTGCAGAATGTAGTGTTATAGTCATAGCTAGGGTGCAGAGAAAGATCAATTTAATGCAAGGTAGGTCCATTCAAAAGTCTGACAGCAGCAGGGAAGAAGCTGTTCTTGAGTCGGTTGGTAAGTGATCTCAGACTTTTATATCTTTTTCCTGACGGAAGAAGGTGGAAGAGAGAATATCCGGGGTGCGTGGGGTCCTTAATTATGCTGGCTGCTTTGCCGAGGCAGCGGGAAGTGTAGACAGAGTCAATGGATGGGAGGCTGGTTTGCGTGATGGATTGGGCTACATTCGCGACCTTTTGTAGTTTCTTGCGGTCTTGGGAAGAGCAGGAGCCATACCAAGCTGTGATACAAACAGAAAGGATGCTTTCTATGATGCATCTGTAAAAGTTGGTAAGAGTTGTAGCTGACATGCCAAATTTCCTTAGTCTTCTGAGAAAGTAGAGGCGTTGGTGGGCTTTCTTAACTATAGTGTCGGCATGGGGGGACCAGAACAGGTTATTGGTGATCTGGACACCTAAAAACTTAAAGCTTTCGACCATTTCTACTTCATCCCCATTGATGTAGTCAGGGGCATGTTCTCCTTTACGCTTCCTGAAGTCGATGACAATCTCCTTAGTTTTGTTGATATTGAGGGAGAGATTATTGTTGCCGCACCAGTTCACCAGATTCTCTATCTCATTCCTGTACTCTGTCTTGTCATTGTTTGAGATCCGACCCACTACAGTGGTGTCGTCAGCAAACTTGAAAATCGAATTGGAGGGGAATTTGGCCGCACAGTCATGGGTGTATAAGGAATATAGTAGGGGGCTGAGAACACAGCCTTGTGGGGCACCGGTGTGGAGGATGATCATGGAGGAGGCATTGTTGCCTATCCCTGGTGCTGTGAAGCAGCAGTACTAACCACTGTGCCACCGTGCTACTCAATAACATTTAACACCCAGTGATGTTTAATGCTCAGCCCTAGTCACCCTGAGAAAGTAGTGGCAGAAGTTCCCCTGTAACCAGAGCAGTTCTCCCAATGATGAACAGTGAAAATGGTTCACAACAAGGCAGTATGTAACTCAGAACATGCAACTGTCGACTCCACTGGGAGATTGCTATTGTGATTGCGGGTAAATATGTTGGGGTAGGGCCTGGGTGGGATTGTGGTCGGTGCAGACTCGATGGGCCGAATGGCCTCCTTCTGCACTGTCGGGTTTCTATGATTCTATGATTCTATGATACAGTATCTGCAGGTTAGGGTCATAAAAATAAATCCCCTACAAAGAGATAAGTCAGTGCTTGAACGGGACAAGGCGCTCACCAATCCCTCACTTACTTCCTGCTGATAGGATTTGGAATCAAAGTGTGCTTGGCAGTTAGATGGACCGATTTCTCATGTAAAGGTTGTGTTAAATGGAATACAAACTTTAAAAAGAATCGTGGGCACTTCACTCTGGCATCAGCAAAAAGCTCCCGCAGCGGCAAGATGTGGAGAACCGTCACCAGGTTCACAAAGGCTCGTGGGACCTGGATACAAAATGAAAAAGTTAACATTAATCTAGAACTAAAACTGTGGAAGCTGGAAATCTGAAGTTAAAACAGAAAATGCAGGATAAACCCAGCATCATTGGAGAGAGAAACAGAGTTAATGTTTCGAGTCCATAAGACTCTCCTGCAGAACTGAAGAAAGGTTTTTTTATTCATTCATAGGATGTGGGCATTACTGACTGGGCCAGCATTTATTGCCCATTATTAATTGCTCTTCAACTGAATGACTTGATAGGCCATTTCAGAGGGCATTTAAGAGTCAGCCACATTGCTGTGGGTCTGGAGTACATAGAATCATAGGATCATAGAATCCCTACTGTGCAGGAGGAGGCCATTCAGCCCATCAAGCCTATACTGGCCATAATTCCACCCTGACCCTACCCCTGTAACCCCATGTATTTACCCTGCCAATCCCCCTGACACTAAGGGGCAATTTAGCATGGCCGGTGCACCTAACCAGCACATCTTTGGACTGTGGGAGGAAATGGGAGCACCCGGAGGAAACCCACGCAGACACGGGGAGAATGTGCAAACTCCACACAGACACTGACCCGATGCCAGAATTGAACCCGGGTCCCTGGTGCTGTGAGACAGTAGTGCTAACCACTGTGCCACCGTGCCGCCCTGCACGTAGGCCAGACCGGGTAAGGTCATCAGTAGATTCTTAATTCCAGATTTTTATTGAATTGAAATTTCACCATCTGCCGTGGTGGGATTCGAACCCAGTTCCCCAGAGCATTACCCTGGGTCTCTGGATTACGAGTCCAGTGACAATACCACTGCACCACTGCCTGCCCTAGAAGAGTTAGAAATGTGATGAATGATGTGGTTCTTAATGGCACCGTCAACACCAGCCTTGTCTGATGTCCACGGCATCTTTGTGAATTTCCCCTCTGCTCCAATTAGTCCCTGTCCTTAAATTCTGCCCCATTTCATCCATCTGCCTCTCCAGCTATGAAATCAATACATTTCTGCTCCTCTTCAGTTCTGTAGAAGGGTCATATGGACTTGAAACATTAACTCTGTTTCTCTCTCTACAGATGCTGCCGCATCTGCTAAGTTTATCCAGCATTTATCATTAATCTCAAACTTTCTGGCTAGCCAACCATGAATGCACAAGACCCATTGCTGCTGAGCGAGGTGAGATTGAGGAGAACATGTTATCAGGTCAGTTCCCAGTTGGTGCAAAGTCAGCTGGGGTTCAGCTGAGGGCACTCTCTCACCTCTGGTTTTAGAAAGTTGTGGGTTTGAGTCTCGTGTCCAGAGATGTGAACACTGAATCTAGGCTGACGCTTCAGGGCAGTACTGAGGGAGTGCTGCACTCTCACATATGCTAGCTGGGATCTTACTGGCTCGCCACACCGGTCGATCAGTGTGGTGAGCCGGTAAGAGGTGAAAGATTGGGTTCGCGCCTGGCTCCTCACCTCTCGCGATCTTGGTGGCCCCATTCTGCCAGCAACGTCAACCGATTTAAATACTAATGACGTGTTTAATATGTCATTAATGAGCCTCGGACACTGTCGTCCGAGCCCACTTACCTTAGCCCCGTCGGAGATCGCGGGCCTCACCAGCGAGGGTCACAGATGGTCCCCACCAACGGGGATCAGACGTAACGTCCTCGTCGGTGGGAACAGAGGCTATTGAAACACCCCTGGTGGTGGAAGGCAGGGCCTGGCAGTGCCAAGTGCCCCTAGAGCTCAGCAGCCGGCCTCACGGGCAAGCTGAGACTCCCCTCCCCCTTCTGGCGAGACTCACGCTACGGCCTCTGTATTGCACAGAGTGCCGTAAGTTACCATGATTTACTCTGCTGAAAAAACTGGCGGGAAAACCTTCCGTTTTCTTGGCCGTTTTACACTTGGATTTTTTTTGTGAAAATCCCACCTGCTATCTTTCAGATGTAGACATTAAACCAAGGTCCTATAAGATGCCACCGCGCTAATGCAAAGGAGGGTATTCTCTGCAATGTCCTGACTAATAATTATCCCTCAATCAATACCACCAAACCAGATTGTCTGGTTATCATTTCATTGCCGTTTGTTGGAGCTTGTGTACAACTTGGCCTCCCTATTTCCTCCCTTATACCAGGGCTACACTTCAAAAAATACTTCATTGCCTGTAAAACACACTTGGATGACCAGAGGACGGGATGGGTGATATGTAAATGCAAACCCTTTCTGTCTTTCATGAAGAAGGCCGGGATCGCCCAGAAGAGGCGGCTTGCCATTGGCTGCCGGCGGGAAACCCTGGCTCCCCAGTGGTGGGTTTTCCCATGATGAAGGCGGCTCGCCATTGGCTGCCAGTGAGATCTTCCATCTCGCCGAAGTCAGTGGCCATTTGCATTACTCGCTGGCTGTGCCACTGAGAAAAATGCCATGGGGTGTCGTCTTCGAGGGGACCGGTAGATCCTGCCAGTGGGAAGGGTCAGAGAATCCCGCAGGAAGAGTTTAGATGACAAGATTCATCTCCAAGGCCGTAAAGCAGGATCAGCAGGAAGCAAAAGGGAATCCTAATGGCAAGTTTCCTTTTAACTTTTCATTAGATATACAACACAGATACAGGCCATTTGGCCCAACCAGCCCATACTTCATCCTCTCTTCCCTCAACTGATTCTATCATCATATTTCTCTATTTCCTTCTCCTTCATTTTAGAAAATTCTTCATTCACAGAATGTGGACATCTCTGGCTAGGCCAGCAGTTGTTGCCCATCCCTAGTTGCCCTTGGGAAGGTGGTGGTGAGCTGCCTTCTTGAATCGCTGCAGTCCATGTGGTGTAGGCAGACCCATAGTGCTGTTAGGTGGGGAGTTCCAGGATTTTGACCCAGCGACTGCAAAGGAACGGCGAGCGATATGTTTCCAAGTCAGGATGGTGAGTGGCTTGGAGGGGAACTTTCAGGTGATGGTGTTCCCAGGTATCTGCTGCCAACGTCCTTCTCCAGGGTACAAATCATGGGGACAATTTTCTCCAAAAATTTCAAAGTGCCCAACAGACGGGAAATCAAGAGTTTTCCCACCTGTTTTTTGGGCGAGTTGAGCGTCATGGGTTCACGGCACTCATACAGAGGCCATCAGGCAATTCACACCAGTGTGGGGAGGTGGGGGGTGGAGCCTAAACCCGCTAGAGGGGCCAGCAACGGAGTACTCAGGAGGCCACTGGGCATGTGCCTATTTCCCAGCATAAAGGTGAAGTGATGAAGGAGCATTTCTCACCTGATGAAGGAGCAGTGCTCCGAAAGCTCGTGATTCCAAATAAACCTGTTGGACTCTAACCTGGTGTTGTGAGGCTTCTTACTGTGCCCAATTAAGTTAAGTTTATTTATTAGTGTCACAAGTAGGCTTACATTAACACTGCAATGAAGTTACTGTGAAAAACTGCTAGTTGCCACACTCCGGTACACTGAGGGAGAATTTAGCACGGCCGATGCGCCTAACCAGCACGTCTTTTGGACTGTGTGAGGAAACCGGAGTACCCAGTGGAAACCCAAGCAGACACAGGGAGAATATGCAAACTCCACACAGACAGTGGCCCAAGCCGGGAATTGAACACGGGTCCCTGGCGCTGTGAATCAGTAGTGCTAACCACTGTGCCAATTGTCTAACTACCCTTTCCTCTCACTCTCTCTTGAAGCCAGCTGGCAATCCATTCTGCCACCCATCCCCGATTCCACTTTCACAGACCTATTCTGGGGCCTTTTGAAAACACAGATAAATCACGCCCTTTGCATTGAATGCCATTGTCTACTCTCTCTCTCTCTCTCAAAATACTCAATAAATTGGGTCAAGCAAGATTTCCATTCTAAAATCTAAAACCTTCTCTTCTCTCCTTCAGTAGGCATTCCATTATATTTCCTGCCACCGATGTAAAGCTGACCTGTCTATAATTCCTTGGATATGGAATTTCCATCTATTCTCCTTCTTAAATACAGGAATAACATTAGCTGTCCACTGTCCTCTGGCCCCCTCTCTTTCCTGAGGAATTATTAACTAAATGCAGTAATGCCCCTGCTATCTTTTCCTTAGATTTTAAAATAATGTATGGCTGTAACCCACCCGGGTCAGAGACTTTATCCTCTTTGAGTTTGATCGATTTGCTTAATACACCTGGTCTTCATTTTTAAATTTATTTCCTAGTTCATGCCAAGGATGGAGGGAGGTTGTTTCCACTGGCGGGTGAAACTAGAACTAGGGGGCATAGCCTCAAAATAAGGGGGAGCAGATTTAGGACTGAGCTGAGGAGGAATTTTTTCACCCAAAGGGTTGTGAATCTGTGGAATTCCCTGCCCAGTGAGGCAGTTGAGGCTACCTCATTGAATGTTTTTAAGGCAAAGATAGATGGATTTTTGAACCGTAAAGGAATTAAGGACTATGGTGAGCGGGCGGGTAAGTGGAGCTGAGTCCATGAAAAGATCAGCCATGATCTTATTGAATGGCGGAGCAGGCTCGAGGGGCCAGATGGCCGTCTCTTGCTCCTAGTTCTTATGTTCTTATGCCAATCAAATGGCAGGTTTTGAGGCTACGGTGGCACAGTGGTTAGCACTGCTACCTTCACACCCAGGTTCGATTCCTGGCTTGAGTGACTGCCTGCGCAGAGTCTGCACATCCTCCTCGTGTCTGCATGGGTTTCCTCTGGGTGTATCATAGAATTTTAGAATCTCTACAATGCAGAAGGAGGCCATTCGGCCCATCGAGTCTGCATCGACAACAATCCCCCCCAGGTCCTCTCACACAACCCCACATATTTACCTTGCTAATCCCTCTAAACTACATATCCTGGGACACTAGGGGAGAATTTAGCATGGCCAATCAACCTAACCCGCACACCTTTGGACCATGGGAGAAAACTGGAGCACCCAGAGGAAACTCACGCAGACATGGGGCGAATGTGCAAACCCCCAAACCGGGAATTGAACCCGGGTCCCTGGCGCTGTGAGGCAGCAGTGCTAACTACTGTGATTTTGATTTGATTTGATTTATTATTATCACATGTATTAGTACACAGTGAAAAGTGTTGTTTCTTGCGTGCTGTACAGATAGAACATACCGTTCAGAGAGAAGGAAAGGAGAGAGTGCAGAATGTAGTGTTACAGTCATAGCAAGGGTCTAGAGAAAGATCAACTTAATGCGAGATAGGTCCGTTCAAAAGTCTGATGGTAGCAGGGAAGAAGTTGTTCTTGAGTCAGTTGGTACGTGACCTCAGACTTTTGTATCTTTTGCATCTTTTTGTATCTGTGCCACCGGGTGCTCCGGTTTCCTCCCACAGTCTGAAAGGCATGCTGGTTAGGTGCATTGGCCATGCTAAATTCTCCCTCAGTGTACCCGAACAGGCGCCGGAGTGTGGCGACGAGGGAATTTTCACAGTAACTTCATTGCAGTGTTAATGTTAGCCTATTCATGACGCTAATAAGTAAGCTGAATAAATGAACTTAATGCCAATCAGCCAAAAGCAGAAAGTCACAACATGTAAAGTATTTGTTACTGACCTCACTGTGTAGAACATCCAGCGCTTGTTGTATGCTGTTAACAAAGTTATCTGGAGAGTATTTGTCCTACGGATTTGAAAAGAATAAAAAAATTATTACTCCGTAACAGAAATTATACCGTGCCTTATTGCGATGAAACGTCTTGTACTCTGCATTGAATTACTTTAAAACTTGGTGACTGTTAAAAGAAGGCAAGCATCGCGTTGTACACAGCAAGATCCCACAATGTAGGCAGGTTTTCCCCAGGCGGTCACTCACTACAATTCCAAGCTAATCAGAGAAAAATACCTGCCCGGATTTACTTGTCACGTCGGCTATGAATTAACCTTCTTTATTTTTAAACTCACAAGAAAAATTGCTGCTGGAATTACTTCATTTTATTTAAACCACTGTGAGGATAAGAAAATGCACACATCTCACATACACTTCAGCAATGTAAACCACATTCCGCCCATGATACTCTCCGATCAAATAATATTCTTCCTGCCAAAGTGGAAAAGATCACATTTTCCCACATTATACTCCACCTCCCAAATTTTCAGGCACTCAGTTAACATTCCTACATCCTGTTGTAACCTCCTTGGATGGGATTCTCCCCAAAAAATTCGAAACTGTCGAATTCGCGAGAAAATTGGAGTAAATCCCCCTGGTTTTTCAGTGGGATTTTCAAAATGAATCTCCCGCTCTCTGAGCACTGCAGAGGTCACAGGCGTGAATCTCATTAACAATCAACGAATGGGGTCTATTCCCGCTGGAGAGGCCGGCAGCATAGCGCTGTCAGTGCCGAGATCGGCGCATGCCCAGTAGCCCCTCACTGCCGACCTCCTGATCGCGAGCACACTCGATCGTTGGCCAGCTCCACGACCCCACATCGCCGCCCCTCTGACCCCCCCCCCCCCCAGCTCTCGATCATTGGCCCCTGGACGTGTGCAGGCCAGCCTCGACCCCCCCTCCAGCCCCTCCCTACCCCCCATCCCCCCATCCCCAGTCCACCTCAATACCCCACACCCCCCCCAGCGTCCCGATCTCCCAATTCCCACCTCACCTCACCAGCAGCCCCTACCCTGCTCCCCCCCCAATCCTGCCCCCACCCCACCGCAGGCCCAAGCCCCCTCAATCCCTGCATTCCTGACATCCCCTGCCTCCCCCTCCCCCGATGGCTAGCCCCAATCGCTGGCCTCCCTCCCTCTGTCACCGCTGACTGCAGAGTGGCAGCGGGACCCGCATCCCCACCGATCTCCCCCCCCACCCCCCCCAGAGGCTCTGTCCCCATTGGCACTGCTTGATGCCTGGTGAGCAGTGCCAAGGTGCCCCCTTGGGCATTGCCACATTGCCCCTTGGGCAGTGCCAGGGGGCCAGGCTGGCACTGCCAAGCTGGCACTGCCAAGCTGGCAATGTCCGGGGGCAAATCCCCCTTACCTCCGACCTTTTAGGGGCCTCCATGGTCCCCCTTCATTCCAGCAGGCTGCCAGCTCCCCGCAAATGGGAAGCTATTGTAAACCCCGCTGGAGTGAATCATTCCTGGCGGGGTTGGGGGGAGGAGGAAACTATTGCAGGCCAAGAGACTTCAGTCCTGGGCCCGCTAATGATATTGAAATGGTAATTTAAATAATCTATGCAGTTCCGTGCCGATGGAGCTGATGGCTGGAGACTTGCAGAGACCATGGCGCCAAGCGGGGAGCCCGCTACATGCCATCTGCTTGAGTCTCCCAGCCTGCTGCATTGCCAAAGCAGTACAGCATCCTGGGAGAATCACTCCCCCCTTATGTCCTCTTCACAATTTCCTCACCTAGTTATCTTTACCAGGTCAGCAACTTAGCAACCATAGATTCGCTCCATTCATCCAAGTTATTGATGTAAATTGTAAATCATTGGGACCTCAGCACTGATCCCTGTGGCACTTCACTCGTTACATTGTGTCAACCCACAAATGACTCATTTATCCCTACGCTCTGCTATAGCCAACCAACCCTGTACTCAGGGTGATACATTACCCCATACACCATGAGCTATCATTTTGTGTAGTAATCTTTGATATGACACCTTGTCAAATGCCTTTTGGAAATCCAAATCCACACATCCACAGGTTCCCATCTATCCACATTGCTTGTTACCTCTCAAAGACCATTCATAAATTAGCCAATTGCAATTTGTCTTTCGCGAAAACCATGTTGACTCTCCCTGATTTAATTAGGATATTCCAAGTGCCCTGCTATCCTTAATCATACATTCCAGCATGTTCCCTATAATAGATGTTAGACTAACTGGCCTGTAGCTTCCTGACTCCCTCCTTTTTGAATACATTCATGATTTTCCAATTTAATGGGACCTTTCCAGAATATCATAGACTTCCTACAGTGCAGAAGGAGACCATTCGGCCCATCGAGTCTCCACCGATCACAATCCCACCCAGGACTTATCCCCATAACCCCATGCATTTACCCTAGCTCATCCCCCTGACACTAAGGGGCAATTTAGCATGGTCAATCCACCTAACTCGCACATCTTTGGACTGTGGGAGAAAACCGGAGCACCCGGAGGAAACCCACGCAGACATGGAGAGAACGTGCAGACTCCACACAGACAATGACACAAACCAGGAATTGAACCCGGGCCCCTGGCGTTGTGAGGCAGCAGTGCTAACCACTGTGTCACTGTGGATCTGGGGGGAAGGCGGGATCAGAATATTGAATTTGATGATCAGCCATGATCAAAATAAATGGCAGAGCAGGCTCGAAGGGCCGAATGGCCTACTCCTGCTTCTATTTTCTATGGTAGAGATGTTTATTATTTCACAAATGCACAATCATGGCACTTTCACCAGAATATCTAGCGCTTTCCTGTAATACAAGTTTACCAAATGCATTGTTCTCCATCGTCAAGGTGACTGGGTTAACCAGGGGCCTATATCCCTATATCCCTTTGTGGAAGATTAGCGAGTTTTCCTCATGTCTTGGCCAACATTCATCCATAGACCAACATGACCAAGAACAGGTTAACTGGCCACTCACCTGATTGTGGGATCTTGTTGTGCACATTGTGTGGGAAGCCACTTTGGACCGAGGTAAGGAGGAATTCCTTTACATAGAGGGTTGTGAATCTTTGGAATTCTCTACTCCAGAGGGCTGTGGAAGCTCAGTCGTTGAGTATGTTTAAGGTAGAGATTGACAGATTTCTGAATAACAGTTAATAAAGGGTTATGGGGATAGTAGCTGTAAAAGACATTGAAGTGCCCAATCAGCCATGACCGTATTGAATGGCGGAGCAGGCTCGATGGGCTGAATGGTCTACTCCTGTTACCAAATTGGCAACTGCCTTTACTTACAGCATCAGTGATTAGCCTATGCAGCAATATGGAACATCCCAAAGATGTGAAGTTTGCAGTATAAATGCAATTCTTGCTTTCCTATCTTTGAGCGCATTCGAATCGCTCTGTCATAACCCAGTCTGTCTATACAGTGGGTGAAAATCACATAGTGGCACAGTGTTTAGCTGCTGCCTCACAGCGGCAGAGACCCAGGTTCGATTCCCGGCTTGGGTGACTGTGCGGAGTTTGCACGTTCTCCCCGTGTCTGCATGAGTTTCCTCTGGGTGCTCCAGTTTCCTCCCACAGTCCAAAGATGTGCTGGTTAGGTGGATTGCCCATGCTAAATTCTCCCTCAATGTACCCGAACAGGTGCCGGAGTGGGGCGACTAGGGGAATTTCACAGTAACTTCATCACAATGTGAATGTAATCCTACTTGAGACAAATAAATAAACTTTAAACTTTAAAATCTCTCTGAATATACTTCATCCCATGGAGCTGTTCCACAGCATGTTGGCCACAGGAATACAGATTTAGAAGTCTCCCAACACCAGGTTAAAGTCCAACAGGTTTACTTGGAATCACGAGCTTTCAGAGCACTGCTCCTTCATCAGATGCTCCGAAAGCTCATGCTTCCAAATAAACCTGTTGGACTTTAACCTGGTGTTGTGAGACTTCTTACTGTGCCCATCCCAGTCCAACGCCGGCATCTCCACATCACACGAATACAGAGGGGAGAGAAGAGAGATAAATGAGAGAAAAAACACTGTTCAGTATAGCTAAGTGAGAAAGAGACACTACGCTCTAGAGAAGTTCAATGTAAGTCTGTATTAATATCACCTACAGGATTCTGGCAAAATTCGCAGAGATCATTCCCGCCAATAAACAAGGTGATAATCTTCCAATCTTCTTGAAAATTGATCCTCTGTTGAAACATAATTACAGACATTAGTAATTCACTTCCAATCTCACGTGCAACTACCTGAGTATCTCCCTGTCTGTGTCTCTCACTGATCGCTTCCCCATCACCCTGCTGGCCACTTCACCCTCTACATTCAACCCTCTGTCTATCTTCCATCCCAGTGCTCATGGCCCCGGTGGTCTGGTTGTTGTACTCCATTGTCCGCTAGGGTTGTCCAAGCCTCCTTGTGTCTCCAGGAATCTAAAATAATAATGCTCAGTGGCTCAGGGGTGATCTTACAGATGTCTATAAAATAATGAGGGGCATAGATCAGTTAGATAGTCAACATCTTTTTCCAAAAGTAGGGGAGTGTAAAACTCGAGGACATAGGTTTAAGGTGAGAGGGGAGACATACAAAAGGGTCCAGAGGGGCAATTCTTTCACACAGAGGATGGTGAGTGTCTGGAGCTGCCAGAGATGGTAGTAGAGGCAGGTATAATTTTGTCTTTTAAAAAGCATTTGGACAGTTACATGGGTAAGATGGGTATAGAGGATATGGGCCAAATGCAGGCAATTGGGACTAGCTTAATGGTTAAAAAAAGGGCAGCATGGACAAGTTGGGTTGAAGGGCCTGTTTCCATGCTGTAAACCTCTATGACTCTATTATCAGTCCACATTTTTGTGATTGGTCAGTTGATTTGATGGGCGCATGTGGAAGCACGTGGGACATATGGAGGACTGGAGTGAGTGCGGTGTTGGGGATGGTGGTGGGATGGTGTTTGGTGGTGACAAAGTACAGCGGGAGGTTAAGGGGAGCCTCATGACAAGGTGATATTGGAGGGACAGGGGAGGGAGCAGCAGGGGAGAGCGGAGGGGTGAGAGATGCATCATTGGAGTGGGTGTAAATTCATGGGAGGGTGAAATGAGGGATGGGAATGGAATAGGAAGAAGGGACGGGATGGGGGGATGGGATGGAGGCGGAGAGATTCTTTCCACTTAGTAAGGAAGTTAAAACTAGAGGACACAGCCTCAAAATAAAGGGGGGTCGGTTTAAGACAGAGTTGAGGAGGAACTTCTTCTCCCAGAGGGTGGTGAATCTCTGGAATTCTCTGCCCACTGAGGTGGTGGAGGCTACCTCGCTGAATATGTTTAAAGCGCGGATGGACGGATTCCTGAGCGGTAAGGGAATTAAGGGTTATGGGGATCAGGCGGGTAAGTGGTACTGATCCACGTCAGATCAGCCATGATCTTATTGAATGGCGGGGCAGGCTCGAGGGGCTAGATGGCCTACTCCTGCTCCTATTTCTTATGTTCTTATGTTCTTATGATGGGGGGATGGGATGGGGATTATATGGGAGGGTGGAATATGGGGGATAAGGGGGATGGCATAGGGGGGATAAATGGAATGGGATAGGATGGAATTGGAGGTGGGAGGTCTCATTGTGGAATATGTTCAGGAAGTATTGGGGAAACCGGCCACCCACTGGTTCACTGTCTAAACCGCTCCTTACTTTCCAATTTGGTTGCTGCATCTCTATCTTCACATCTTTGCCCCTGATTGCTGGCAATCCTGATTTCAACCCGTCTGCCTATCAACCTGAATATATTCACAGCCTCTACTCACCAGCCGTGTGCCTCGACTTGGCTAATTTAGTCCTTATACAGAAATATAGCCATGGATCCCAATTCGGGATACCGGGAGGAATTCTTCACTGGTCCCTTGGCGGGATCTTCCACTCCTGCCAACGGCGACACCCTGCGGCAGGTTCCCCGGCAGTGGGGGGTGGGGGGGGGGGGGGTTGGTTGGTGAGGGGGTTGGATGTGAATAACAAGAAACTCTGTTGTCAGCAGCTGAACGGGAAAATCCCTTTGCCGGCCATTGGCGGGCCATCTCCACCACTGCAGAGCGGAAAATCCCACCTACCCTGTATTACCTGGACACTGCACATTTACATTGTGTACATATCTTTCTAACTCGGAGGAAAATTGACAACACCACAGGAGACTAGGGGAAACTTGAGCAAATCTCTACTAGTCTCATCCCATGGATGGTATTTACCATCTTCCAGAAGTTTCCAACAGCGGAAGAGCCGGAAACCTTCAGCCCAAGTATCACACAGTTAAGAGGCAGTGCAAAGCTCTCTATAATCTCTACTGCTTTTGATTTGATTTGACTTATTATTGTCACATATATTGGGATACAGTGAAAAGTATTGTTTCTTGCATGCTATACAGACAGAGCATACCGTTCATAGAGTACATAGAGGAGAAGGAAAAGAGACAGTGTAGAATGTAGTACAGTCACAGCTAGGGTGTAGAGAAAGATCAACTTAATGCGAGGTAGGTCCATTCAAAAGTCTGACAGCAGCAGGGAAGAAGCTGTTCTTGAGTCGGTTGGTGCTTGAGTCGGTTGGTACGTGATCTCAGACTTTATCTTTTTCCCGATGGAAGAAGGTGGAAGAGAGAATGTCCAGGGTGCGTGGGGTCCATAATTCTGCTGGCTGCTTTGCCGAGGCAGCAGGAAGTGTAGACAGAGTCAATGGATGGGAGGTTGGTTTGTGTAATGGACTGGGATATGTTCACAACCCTAAGTAGTTTCTTGCGGTCTTGGGCAGAGCAGGAGCCATACCAAGCTGCGATACAAACAGAAAGAATGCTTTCTATGGTGCATCGGTAAAAGTTGGTGAGAGTCCTGGTGGACATGCCAAATTTCCTTAGTCTTCTGAGAAAGTAGTTTCTCAGCCCTGACTTGAGGAAACTGTTTCAACATCAGCCCTGACACCCATTGCCCAAGTGAGACTGTGTGCCAACCTGATGCCAGGGACTGGGGCAAAGCATGGCATGCTGCTGTCACAATATGGGGCAGCTTTGTATAAACCTGAAGATGTGGGGGTTAATGTTAATAAGGTCAGTTATTTACCGAATCATTTTTCATCAGCTTCACCAGTTTCTGGACTTGGACCATTAACTCCCTGCGGAATGTAGGGGAACAAAAGAAGATGCAATCAGCAAACTGCATGTTAGACAGGCTTTCCTCAACTGGTGGAGACTGGATATTGTGATTAACTTGCTTGCGGTCTTTAATGGATTTAATAGCTTTTCTTCAGGTTCCTTATTTTTAAGTGGCGAGGAAAACATTGGTCTTGTAAATACAGGCCGGAATTCCCTGGCCGTTCACTCTGGCGGGATTCACCGGTCCCGCCGGCAGCGCACGCCCTCCCGCGGGTTTCCCACTGGCATGGGGTGGCATCAATGGGAATTCCCATTGACAGTAACGGGACTGGAGAATCCCGCTGCCAGCAAACAACACGCCACCTCCCACCGCCGGGAATCTCGCCCGTGATCTAGATTACTAGTGACAGCCGTTAACTGGCATTCTCTCCAGAGGTATGACTGTTCCATTACGTTTTGTTGCCTTAGCGAGGAAGTGCCTAAGTTCACTATCACAAACAGAATATGTCTGCACACTATGACAGGCTGGTTTTAAGAACTGGAATATGGAATGAGTGAGTCGTTTTCTCCATCACGTACACTCCTTCACCTGCCCACTTTGTGAAGGTGACAACCAACCATGTGTATAAACGTCTCTGGAATCGCTCCCCCAACTCTCAGACTTACCAAACAACACATATGCTATTTCAACTCCAGGATGTTGTGATGAAGTTTTTTTTTATTAGTGTCACAAGTAAGCTTACATTAACGGCAAAGTGGTTAGCACGTCTGAATCACAGCGCCAGGGATCCGGGTTCAATTCCAGCCCCGGGTCACTGTCTGTGTGGACTTTGCACATTCTCCCCGTGTCTGCGTGGGTTTCTTCCGAGTGCTCCGGTTTCCTCCCACAGTCCAAAGATGTGTGGGTTAGCTGGATTGGCCATGCTAAATTGCCCTGAAGGAGGAAATTTTCCAGAAAACCATATTTGCATCATCAAACATATTTTTATTGGACTAATTGGCACCACTCATAACGGGCCAACAATGCAGAGGGGCACCCCCGGATGGATATTCGATCGGGTCTCCCCCTGCACAGCTGAGAGACTCACGAATTTCAGAAACTACGGAAGATCCCTAATCTGCCTAGCAACAGCGCATAGCTGCATTTTAAACTGGCCAAGGAAGATCAAGATCCCTATGAAACGAGACAGAGAGTGGGTTATCAAAACCAAGCTATCACTGAAATATTACCAATTCGGCCAAGGCAGACATAAAAATCTGATAAACTAAGAGATAAGGATAAAAGGTTAAGAATGAAATACCCCAGACACCCAACAGGACAGGATGACATTAACACTCAATCTCACAAGCAGGAAACACAGACACGGAACAATAGGACCAATTTAAATAAGAGGACACATAGAGATAGTAATGGGAAACGCATTTAGACACCGGGGCAGGACCAAGTAATCCCATTAACACGAACACACACCATACAAATGCTAATCCATGAAACTTCCTAGGGACTTTTGAAACTGACAGACCACTTTATACATTGTGTAAAAAAAGGCATAATCAAATGTTCCCGCGCGAATTTTGGATCCCTATAAAGATCCAGAGCTGATGTGATTTAATTGAGATCAACGTGGCCAAGCCACTGTTTCTGAGCTGGCTACGGGGGTCTCCCTGGGATCCCAGTAATTGTACAATAAAGACACGCTTTGAACCTTGATTTGCGACTCAACTTCTATTCTGCACTGGTAAGGGATATTTCCCTACAACAAAATGGCGTAGTCAGCAGGATTTGATATCTGACTTCTGACTGATGGCCACAGTTTGAAAGTCGGGATCAAATTTAAACGAATCTGATACAAATCCAGAGCAGTCAAAGGCGAGTGCAGGTCTCCGTTCAAAGTGAGGTACCTTTAAGGGTTAGGGTTTGTCTGTTTTAAGTATTGTTGTCTTGTAGAACTGTATAATCTTGCCTAAGTTTTTAAATTGAAACAGAAGTCCGCACTAAAGAGGTACAGGTCAGAACGACCGCGTGGAAGAAGGTAAGTAACTTTTAACTTTAATAGGAGTAAAGGACCAGAGGTAAAGATAACAGGTTTTGGGCTATTTGATAACAGGAATTAAGACTAATATAAAGATAAGTACCGCATGCAGAACTAATTGGTGTAACTAACCCAGGATTGTAAATGAAACCGCTGTCTGTGCCAAGGCAATAGGACAAGGGAGTGCTTGACTCAAGGTGCCCTACCCTAAACTGGACGTTAAGAGGAGAAATCTCCCACGCTAAGGTTGGGTTTTGAAGCGGGCGCTAAGAGGCACAGGCACTCAGGGTGCAAGGCACGGACAGTGTAAATCGGGTAACAACACTGACTCTGAAGGGACGAACAACCTCAGAGTCGATACAGTTACTAACTATAACAGGGGCTTTGATAACAGAATACATGTGTGTAAGTGTTGAGGAAAAGGGGACCCGATCCATCCTGACCAAGAGACACGACGACGGAGGATCCATTAGGGACCCGGGCGGAGTTTGATAACCTTGTTCGTCTGTAGGGAACACCACAGCCCATAGCAGGATACCCGGTTTTGGGGTAACGGATCAACCCTGCTAGTGGGGGTGGTGGCCGAGCGGGAGGCGTTGTACTTAGAGGGGCTGGGAACAGGGGCGGACAAACCCACTAAACAACCAGCACACATCCCAATAAGACAACACAAAATAGTCCAAGCGTGAGGTGTCAGGAATAGTTGGGGGAGCCCAGGGGAAAGAGACCCACTGGAACCTCACTACGAGAACCTACAGCAATACAGACGGTGCTGGGGCAGTATCAGTGACAGGAGATAAGGGAGAGAGTTGAGGCACTTTTACTGTAGCAGCCAGCATACGGGGGTTGCAGGACTGCTAGACAGAAAAATGGCAGACCACGTTGTTAAGGGAGAAACTGCAGTAGCTCTCATTTTGAAGTATCTGTTAGCCAGAGAAGCGATTGTTGCAAAGATGAAACGGAATGGGTGGAACGCATCACAAACTTTAGAAGATCAAAGAAAGTGGGTAGACGGAGTTAAACGGGACAAAACAAAAGTAATGGGAGTAATATTAGTGACCCAGTTAGCTGGACTAATTGAGGAAGTAAATGCCTCTATGGAGGAGAGACACAAAGAGACAGAGCAAATTAAAGTATTACAGGAGAGAGTGAGGGAATTAGAATACAGAAACCACACTGCGGAGATAACGCAGAGATCAGAGGAAACGGACCCTCGGCGCCCATACGAGTCAGTGCAGAAACATACAGCCACTCCAGCATCAAAAGAAAACATAGACAATTATAATCTAGCGCCAGTCACGAGAGGAGGGACGTTAGCACAACCAAAGGCAACCTATAAGCCTTTTACGCCAGGGGAAAGGCAGCAGATGGATAGGAGAGATCTTAGTTTTTGTATTTCAGTGTGTTTGTGAGATCTGGTAGCTTGTCGAATGTAGGTGGTTGTTGTAGTAATTAGATTGAGAGCAGGGAGCTCTTTGTTCCTGTGGAATGTTTGCTACAGGCAGTAGGTGCAGTACATTGCACCTTGGTTTAGCCTCAGGGGGGCTGGGAGAGTGTTAAAACTGTAAAGATTCAAGTGATAGGATTTCTTGAATTTACTTCTGCTTTGAGTCAATTACAGTTTGGAAAAAAGAAGAATAAAAGCGATTGTCTTAATCAATGTTCAGTATTCTCTTTGAATGTTTTACACTCATCCCAGTCTGAAATGATAAGTTTGAATGAAAAAGGATGTACTGTGGAATGACTTTTGGAAGCTTCCATGTGTGTGTGTGTGTGTTTAAACAAAGTGGTTGCGTGGATGCTTTGTTGTTGTTTGTTTTAATGTTAAGAAAGGATTTAAACCTTGGAAGGAAGCATGTGCTCTTTCCTTTGTCTTGAAGTAGAAATTATAAGAGTTAGTTGAGGAGTTAAGAGAAGAAAATAAGTTATTTTGTGGAAAGGTAGAAAAGCAGGAACAAAAGACTGAGGTCTATGAATTAGTTTAAAGTGTATCAAGTCAGTGAAATACAGTATTAATCGCAGAATATCGCGATTTGCGAACGTCAGATAGTTTAGTATTCGGAACTAGTTAAAATTATGTACTGCCGTCGGAATTTCATGAGCCATCAAGGTTCAAGGTTTGCCAAATATAAAAGCACTGCAAAGCTTAAAACCTAGCCAGTTAAGAAACCAAAATGTTCCTAATCAAATAACTGGTATGTATTGTACCTGCTTTGATTTTGATTCGGCGCCTGTTACTTTTCCTAGAGTGCGGGGGTTTCGATCTGGAGCTCAGTTTAAAAAAAAAAGAAACGGCTTAAATTAAAAGGGTTTGGATATCACGGGTACGATGTGTAAAGTGGTATGATACAACTGCCGCTTGATTATTTTTATTATACAGTATAGCACTGCCATATAGACACAAGAATAACATCAAATCCTGAAAAGCCTTAACCAACTTTGTATGATATATTCATATACTATATTGGGCATTGATAAAGACATAATTATTTTGTGAAGTACTGTGGTGCGGCACTTGCACGCAAACAAATGATCAAATTGGAGATAGTGTAAGAGTACATCATATAAAGATCGGAGCTGTATGGCATGTGATTTTAATGGGGAAAGCGATGTCTTTTGATAAGATTACAGACAAATGAATGGATGTCCAATTGCAGCCAAAAAGGGCCAGTACAAAGTGTTATTTAATTCACACTAAGCTTGCTATGGATGGGGGATGCCAATTCAAGTTGATTCGGACCAGGGAACACATTTCACAGGAAAGGTTCTGAAAAACATTTGCCAACTATTAGGAATAAAACAAAAAATTTCACATCCCCTATCACCCACAAAGTTCCGGGATGGTGGAGAGGATGAATCGGACTCTAAAAATAACAATGGCAAAAGCAATGCAATCCTCAGGTAGAAATTGGACAGAAGTCCTACCTGCAGTTCTGATGAGGCTTAGGGCGACCACAAATCGAACTACCGGCTTGACTCCATACGAGCTGATGACCGGGCGAGCAATGCACTTACCCGAAAACATTATTACAGGCTGGACAGATGTGGGTCCGATAAAAGATAGGATCCGACAATACATCCGAGACCTTAGCACCCAATTGAAGGGGATGCGCCGGTCCGTAATTTCTAATCAGGCACAGGTCGACGCAGAGGGGGACTCAGAAATATTACCAGAAGTCCCAAAAGCCGGGAGCCGGGTATTAACAAAAGTGCTTCCTGCAAAACCAGGATTTGCCCCAAGATGGCACGGACCTTACGAGGTCATTATTAGCGGAGATACCTGTGCCTGTATAGATATAAGGGGACAAGGGGTCTGGAAACACTGGACCCAATTAAAACTATATGAGGACAAATGAACTAAAAAATACCGTTTTGCTCATTCAACTTCCACAGGAACCAGGACCAGATCTACTATCAAGACGTCGGAACCAACTACTTTTAATTTGATTGCCTGTTTATTTTCTGTATATACTGTAATTGTAAAATACTGTTGAAAAAAAAAAGAGCGATATGGGAACAGGGACATATCTGATAATAACCCTGACCATTGTAAATACACTCCAACATATGGGGGTTAGGGGAGCAGAACCACCAATCATGGAAGGAAACCTATTCCTGAAAACACACATCCAGATCTATGGGAATAGGACCGCTTGTTACCCCTCAGCGCGATCAGTAAACTCCCTATTCATCGCAACACCAGGGTGGCTCCCACAAGAGTTATTCACTATTGACACATCGGGGGCACCCTGCAAAGAACATATTGGGTACTTTAAGCAAGGGATACAAGGAAGGTGTGTAGAGCTCACTGAGCCGGGAATTCTAAGGGGGACGGGACCCCAACCGGAGGAGACACTTGGGAACTACCCACAAGGAGATAAGGGAGAGGGATGGGGGTGCGTGCATGCCTTTGTCCCTAAAAATGATTCGTGCGCTGAGGCACATTGTGCTCTCCAGGAGTGCCGGGTCCGGGAAGGACACTTCACTTGTGACTGCAAGCAACAAAAATGCATTGCAGTCACCGCGGGTAGGCAGCTTATGTGTGGCAAGTGCAACAGCACCCACGTAAGCTCAGCCTCAGGGACATATCCATTTGATTCTCACCAAGAGGTACAATCAAGTGGACAGTCCAGGGGGAGGGAAGGTTCCACAAGATGGGGCCATGCGGTCAAACGACCCCAGGGTAATGCATGTTATCGGGTTAAAGACGGGTACGTGTTTTTATTTAAAAATGTATATATGACGGCCACAGACAGGCCTCCAAGGTTCTTTTCCGTAGGGACAATCAGACCTCTCACGGTTCCATGCCCAAGTGAAGGGCATGTCCAGAAACGCATAGTGACCAGGGCCATCAGCGCAGAATTTTGCTCCGACTGGCAGGCCCCTGTCACACTAGGGTCTTCTTTAGGATATGGATTTCTGGGGACACTATCCCTGGGAGGCGCCGCAGGGGTGATCAGTGCCAGTAATAGGAACTTCTTCATATGTGGACTGACCATTTTAGGAAACAACACCCTACAAGCATTAGGCGCAATTGACCAAGAACTCGCAGAACTCAGACTATACACACAACAAACGAGATATGCGGTGGACTATCAGCTAGCCAGACAAGGGGGGGTATGCACCATCATCAAGGAAAAATGCATCACATACGTACACGACGAGACACTAAACATAACAGCAGCCATGTCCGGGATACAAAAGCAATTGGATAACTTTAAACAGGGGTTAACAGGGACTGATGGGTGGTTAGGATGGCTGTTTAACACAGTTTGGGGAGCATATATTATGAAGGGATTAATCCTAGTAGTAGCCATCCTGTTCACACTCTGCCTTGGCCTAACCTGTATTAAAGTGATATGTGCAAATATTACATCAAGAATGCTACCCACTGCCAGTATCCAGATGCAAGAACTTAACAACGACCCAGAAGAGGAGGAACAACGGCAAGGACAACAGCTGTACAAATCACTGTTCCTCTGAAGGTCGTCCATGGGGGGTCAGCCATGAATGGCACCCCCTGGACGAGAGGAGGGACTGAAGGAGGAAATTTTCCAGAAAACCATATTTGCATCATCAAACATATTTTTATTGGACTAATTGGCACCACTCATAACGGGCCAACAATGCAGAGGGGCACCCCCGGATGGATATTCGATCGGGTCTCCCCCTGCACAGCTGAGAGACTCACGAATTTCAGAAACTACGGAAGATCCCTAATCTGCCTAGCAACAGCGCATAGCTGCATTTTAAACTGGCCAAGGAAGATCAAGATCCCTATGAAACGAGACAGAGAGTGGGTTATCAAAACCAAGCTATCACTGAAATATTACCAATTCGGCCAAGGCAGACATAAAAATC
Organism: Mustelus asterias; assembly: GCF_964213995.1. Lineage (NCBI taxonomy): Eukaryota > Metazoa > Chordata > Chondrichthyes > Carcharhiniformes > Triakidae > Mustelus > Mustelus asterias. Next base: position 22,408,940 of record NC_135805.1, on the reverse strand, counting down.
TGATAAACTAAGAGATAAGGATAAAAGGTTAAGAATGAAATACCCCAGACACCCAACAGGACAGGATGACATTAACACTCAATCTCACAAGCAGGAAACACAGACACGGAACAATAGGACCAATTTAAATAAGAGGACACATAGAGATAGTAATGGGAAACGCATTTAGACACCGGGGCAGGACCAAGTAATCCCATTAACACGAACACACACCATACAAATGCTAATCCATGAAACTTCCTAGGGACTTTTGAAACTGACAGACCACTTTATACATTGTGTAAAAAAAGGCATAATCAAATGTTCCCGCGCGAATTTTGGATCCCTATAAAGATCCAGAGCTGATGTGATTTAATTGAGATCAACGTGGCCAAGCCACTGTTTCTGAGCTGGCTACGGGGGTCTCCCTGGGATCCCAGTAATTGTACAATAAAGACACGCTTTGAACCTTGATTTGCGACTCAACTTCTATTCTGCACTGGTAAGGGATATTTCCCTACAACAGCCCCTTCATGTCAGGGGGCCTAGGGTAAATGTATGGGGTTAAGGGGATAGGGTCTGGGTGGGATTGTGGTCAGTGCAGACTCGATGGGCCAAATGGCCTCCTTCTGCACTGTAGGGGTTCTATGATTCTATGAACACTGTAATGAAGTTGCAGTGAAAATCCCCTAGTCGCCACACTCCGGCGCCTGTTCGGGTACACTGAGGGAGAATTGAGCATGGCCAATGCACCTAACCAGCACGTCTTTCGGACTGTGGGAGGAAACCGGAGCACCCGGAGGAAACCCACGCAGAGTCCACACAGACAGTGTCCCAAGCCGGGAATCGAACCTGGGTTCTTGGCGCTGTGAGGCAGCAGTGCTAACCACTGTGCCACCATGCCGCCCCTAGTGGATGTAATAACATGGGGAAGACAAGGTCAGACATCCATGTAAAAAGTCAAAGATTTTGGACATACGCAGCAGTGGCACCTGCGACAGCCTGATTCAAGAAAGACTGGGGAGTGTCTTCACGACCAGTACCAGTGGAATATCCGACCAACGAAGGGTTAAATTCACGGAGAATATCTGGAAAGATATTAAAGTACAAAATCCAAGTCAAATGTACACTCCAAACACATTTGAACCTCAAAGTTTCCTACACCTGATTGAGGCATGAACAGGAAACATTGGGAGTTGGGGGGCGGGGGGTTATTTTCCGCCTTGATTGATTTTTGGTGGGTGGGAAAGATGGAGCATGCAGAGAATCCAATGGGAATCCCAAAACGCTGGCGGAATTTCCCTTTGAGATAATCCCCGTGCCCACCCATCTATGATATAATGGGCAAAAGGCAAATGGCTGGGAACCCCATTACCATTCATTTGAATATCAATAGCGAGCTTCCACGCTGTATCATCCCCTCACGTAAGGAACTCCCCCCCCCCCCCCCCCCCCCCCGGCCGCGCCCCCCCCCCCCCCCCCCCCTACCCCCGCAAGATGTCTGGAAAAACAGTCAGTTAAGTACAGTCCCCAGCGGGGATGGAGTCATGATGCCTGGGCTGTGCCCTGCAACAATCCTCAGCACTAGGCCCCCGGCACTGCCTGAGGCTACTGCTGAGGAGGGTGGTGGGTGTTCTTCCATTGGGAAGGTTTGGCGTGGGAGGGTTTCCTTGGAGCGGATTCCTGGGATTTCAGGGGTGGGTTCCTGGTCCATGGGTGGGAGGGTGTTCGCTTTTCATAGCGGGAAGATAGAATCATAGAATCATAGAGGTTACAGCATGGAAACAGGCCCTTCGGCCCAACTTGTCCATGCCGCCCAGTTTTTACCACTAAGCTAGTCCCGATTGCCTGCGTTTGGCCCATATCCCTCTATACCCATCTTACCCATGTAACTGTCTAAATGCTTTTTAAAAGACAAAATTGTACCCGCCTCTACTACTACCTCTGGCAGCTTGTTCCAGACACTCACCACCCTTTGTGTGAAAAAATTGCCCCTCTGGACCTTTTTGTATCTCTCGCCGTAAACCTGTGCCCTCTAGTTTTACACTCCCCTACCTTTGGGAAAACGTATTGACTATCGAGCTGATCTGTGCCCCTCATTATTTTATAGACCTCTATAAGATCACCCCTCAGTCTCCTACGCTCCAGAGAAAAAAGTCCCAGTCTATCCAGCCTCCTCTTATAACTCAAACCATCAAGTCCCGGTAGCATCCTAGTAAATCTTTTCTGCACTCTTTCTAGTTTAATCCTTTTATTTTTATAGTTTGTTGTTTCTTATCAGGGTGCCTTTTACACCAATCTGTCAGAGGCCGGGTTTGCTGGTGGGGCTGGCTCATCCAGAACCCGCCCACTATCATGATGTCATGGGACCCGCCTCCAGGACTTCCTTGACTATTTGAGCTACACATCGCTCTTCCCACCTGAGTTAACACAAAATCAACAAAAGAGAAAATCTGCCTATTGAGTTGTTGAATCAATTGTGGAACTGTAAATGGATCAGGGAAGAAGTTAACATACAATTTCACCTAGGGATACCTGCTGAGCCCCAGATAGGAATACCACGCCAATTTGCATATCTGCTCTCAGGATTTGGATGACATTGACGCGATGCCATCTGGAGACTTTCCCCCATGACCCTGTGTTGGTTTTTAGAACTTACAGAATTATAGAATCCCGACAGTGCAGAAGGAGGCTATTCGGCCCATCGAGTCTGCACCGACCCTCTGACAGAGCATCCTACACAGGCCCTCTCTCCTGTCCCATTCCCACAACCCCGTATCGGCGTAGGTTTCCTCCGGATGCTCCGGTTTCCTCCCACAATCTGAAAGACGTGCTGGTTAGGTGCATTGACCCGAACAGGCGACGGAGTGTGGTGAGTAGGGGAATTTCACAGTAACTTCATTGCAGCGTTAATGTGAGCCTTACTTGTGTCTAATAAATAAACTTTAACCCCACACATTTAATCCAATTCACCTACACATCGTGGAACACTAAGGGTGAATTTAGCATGGCCAATCCACTTAACCTGCACATCTTTGCATTGTGGGAGGAAACCGGAGCACCCGGAGGAAACCCACGCAGACACGGGGAGAATGTGAAAACTCTATACAGTGACCCAAGGCCAGAATTGAACCCGGGTCCCTGGAGTTGTGAGGCAGCAGAGCTAATGGATTGCCAGAGGTTCCAGCTACTACTGGAGAGCAAAACATCAGGTGAGAACCACATTGACTTGTCTTCTCCACTCTTGCCCTGTCTCTACGACTTCTGTGGACCCCTCCCAGGCCAGGCCAAGTATCACCCAGAGCCTTCAGCCGGGACTGAGATTGGTCCCAGGCATTGAGATTGAGGCAAGAGTGATGTCTAGACAAAGAGAAATCTGAGGTAAATAATACTGATAGAACCTGTGCTACTTACTGGTCAACGTGGTGACAGTTGTAACATTCGCATCTCCCCCGATGCTGTGGGGCACAAAAGGTAGATGTTCATGTCTCTGTGTTTCCAAATGCTGTGTAATTCACACACTGATCATGTAATGGAAATAAAACACTTGCAGCATCCTGGGACGCTGGGATAGAAATCAGTGTGCCTCTTATCTTGTTTAAAATAGATGTAAAGCATATCAATTTATCAACGAATTCCTCCATGCCCTAACTCCATTCTATCTCTGTGATCTCCATGAAGCCCCACAACTCTCTGAGATCTCTCTGCCCCTTCAATCCTGGCCTCTTCCGCATTCCAAATCTCCATTACCTCCAACACTATCGGAGGTGCCTTCAACTATCTAGAGTCCAAGCTCTGGAATTCAGTTTCTAACCTCTCCGCCTCTCTCTTCCCTTTTCAGACATTCATCGAATTAGCCCTGAGTCAGTTGGCAGCATTCAGAGGTGATATTATCGCTGGATTATTAATCCCGAAATGCAGCTAACGTTCTGGGAGCCCAGGTTCGAATCCCACCATGGAAAAAATATCTGGAATTAAGAATCTATTGATAACCATGAAACCATTGTCGATTGTCGGAAAAACCCACCTGGTTCACTAATGTCCTTAGGGAAGGAAATCTGCTGTCCTTATCTGGACTGGCCTACATGTGACTCCACAGCCACAGCAATGTGGTTGACTTTCAACTGCCCCGGGGTGACTAGGGATGGGCAATAAATGGTGGCCAGCCAGCGACGCCCGTGTCCCATGAATAAAAAAAACTCACCCAACTGTGTCAGAAGGCTGTGGGTTCGAGTCCCAGTCTAGAGACACGAGCGCAGTGCTCCAGTGCAGTACTGAAGGAATGCTGGACTGTTGAAGATACCATTTTTCGATGAAACATTAACCTGAGGCCCTGTCTGCTCCCTCAGATGGACAGAGAAAGATCCCATGGCATTATTTTAAACAATCTCCCTGCTATTCCAGCCAATATCTACCCAACAATTAATGTCCTTGAAACAGATTCACTGTTTGCCATCATGATGAATGATAATTAAGGACCCCACGCACCCCAGATATTCTCCCTTCCATCTTGGGGATTTTCACAGTCCCTTCATCGCAGTGTGAATGTAAGCCTACTTGTGACTAATAAATAAACTTTACTTGTTCCGTCAGGAAAAAGATACAAAAGTCTGAGGTCACGTACCAACTGACTCAAGAACAGCTTCTTCTCTGCTGCCATCAGACTTTCGAATGGACCTACCTCGTATTAAGTTGATCTTTCTCTACACTCTAGCTAATGACAGTAACACTACATTCTGCCCCCTTTCCTTTCCTTCCCTATGAACAGTATGCATTGTCCATATAGAGCACAGGAAACAATACTTTTCACTGTATACTAATACATGTGACAATAATAAATCAAATCAAAAAATTGTCTGCTGCATTTTCTACATTACAAGCGGGATTGTATGTAAAATATGTTTATGAAGCACTTGGGAAGATACTGAGGTTGTAAAAGATGCTATATAAATTTTGTTCTAATCTACCACTTCGACCAAATTTCTGGTGACCTGCCCTAATATCTTCCTCTTTGGCTTGTGCTTGGCTTCTGTCTGACTCTGCTATTCTGACGTGTCCTTTATGACATTAAACACACTACATCATGCAAGTTATTGTTGATTGTATTGAGGCCATGATGCCTGAAGCTCTTTAAAAGAGAATATTTCTCTTGACTAGAGATTCAGAGATCAAGTAAAATGTGCTTCAAGCCAGATGGGATCCACCAGGAATGCTCATGCTTAGGAATGAGCATTCACCATAGGGACACAGGATAAGGAGTAGGCCATTCAGCCCATTGAGCCTGTTCCGTCATTCAACAAGACCATGTCTGATCATCCACTTCAAGGCCTTTTTCCCCATATTATCCCCTATCCCTTTAGGTTATTGGTATTTAGAAATCAGTCAATCTTTGCTTCAAACATGCTCAGCGACTGAACATCCACCTCCTTCTGGGGTAGAAAATTCCAAAGATTCACACCGTTTGAATAAAAAACATTCCTCATCTCGGTCCTAAGTGGCTTCCCCCTTATTTTGAAATTGTGTCCCCTGGTTCTCGATTCTCCATGATGTGGAGATGCTGGCGTTGGACTGGGGTGAACACAGTAAGAGTTTTAACAACAGCAGGTTAAAGTCCAACAGGTTTATTTGGTAGCAAATACCATTAGCTTTCGGAGCGCTGCTCCTTCGTCAGATGGAGTGGAAATGTGCTCTCAAACAGTGCACAGAGACACAAAATCAAGTTACAGAATACTGATTAGAATGCGAATCCCTACAACCAACCAGATCTTAAAGGTACAGACAATGTGGGTGGAGGGAGCATTAAGCACAGGTTAAAGAGATGTCAGTACTAGTGCGGTCTAATCTAGGTTCTATAGAATTGAAGCAAGACTTTGCTTCTCCTATGCTCAAATCCTCTTGCGATTAAGGTTAATGTTCCATTAACGTTCCTAATTACTTACTGCAACTGTATGTTAGCTCTTAGTGATTTGTTGATGAGTGCACCCAGGTTCCTTTGCACATCTACCCTTTCTACGAATCTCTTACCATTTAAGGAATATTCTATACAATTGTTTCTCCTACTAAAATGGACAATCTCACATTCATGCACATCATATTCCATCTACCTTGTTCTTGCCCACTCACTAAGTCTGTCCAAATCCCCTTGAGGCTGCTTTACATCTTCCTCACAACTCACATTCCCACCTAGCTTTGTATCATCCGCAAACTTGGAAATATTACATTTGGTCCCCACATCCAAATCATTAATATATATAAGTAGTGAACATAGGGGTGGCATGGTGGCACAGTGGTTAGCACTGCTGCCTCACAGTGGCCAGGGACCCCGGTTTGATTCCCGGCTTGGGTCACTGTCTGTGTGGAGTTTACTCGTTCTCCTCGTGTCTGCGTGAGTTTCCTCCGGGTGCTCCAGTTTCCTCCCACAATCCAAAGATGTGCAGGTTAGGTTGACTGGCCATGCTAAATTGTCATTTAGATCAGGGGGACTAGCAGGGTCAATATATGGGGCTACGGGAATAGGGGCTGGCTGGGTTTGTGGTTGGCGCAGCCACAATGGGCCGAATGGCCTCCTTCAGCACTGTAGGGATTCTATGGTAACAGTGGGGGCCCAAGTTCTGATCCTTGTGGTACCTCACTAGCCATACGGTTCCAACGCAAGACTGACACGTTTATTCCTACTTTCAGTTTTCTGCCTGTTTACCAATCATTAATCCATGCCATTACATTCCCTTCTAACTCATGTGCTCTAATTTTGCCAACCAAACTCTTGCATGGGGTGAGGTTTATCGAAAGCCTTCTGAAAATCCAAGTGTACTACCCCTATCAACTCCCCTTGCTTAATTATTTTAGTAACATCCTCAAAAAGCTCCCAACATGTTTGTCAAGCACTCTGCCCCATTCGTAAATCCATGTTGAATCATTGACATACAACATCACTTAGGAAATCCCACTTAAAGATTAGCAATAAAAACACAGCCGAGGGCAAAATGTCAGGGCTTTACTCATCAAACTGAAGAGAAAGGAGTAGATAAAGTTACTAACCTCCAAGAAAGTCCTCTGTACTGAGTGAGAACATCCAAAAGATTGTTGGACTTTGACCCTGCTCCATTAGCTGACTATAACATGGGTAAAAATCACAATGGTCAAAATCGATGCTGGAGATATCCGTAACAATTCACAATGTCAGTTTGATTGATTCAATGCCTCATCTAGCAAGATGATCAGCACACCCTGTGGTCACTGATTAGACATTACATTCCCAACAAAGGCACAAATGGCACTTTGTTCCTGCCTGAGATTTTCTGCTCATGCAGTTGCCCAGGAAACCTGGACATGGTAGCATAGGGGACTTCCTGCTGGCCATTGCCCAACACCAGCACGGTGGCACGGTGGTTAGCACTGCTGCCTCACAGCACCAGGGACCCGGGTTCGATTCCAGCCTCGGGTCACTGTCTGTGTGGAATCTGCATGTTCTCCCCATGTTTGCGTGTGTTGCCTCCGGGTGCTCCGATTTCCTCCCCCACAAAGTAGGTTAGGAGGATTAATGGGGTAAAGACGTGGGGTTTCAGGGATAGGGCCAGGGTTGGATGCTCTGTCAGAGAGTCAGTGCAGACTCAATAGGCTGAATGGCCTCCTTCTGCACTGTGGAGATTCTATGATTCTTTGAAGTAGGCATTTAGCCTCAGCTTGATATCTTAATAGAGAACTTGGCAGCTCATTGAAACGTATACGTATCTTGGAGGGCTTGACAGAGAGGATAATGACACGCTCTTTCACCGGGTTTCAGAATCTACAACTCATAGAATCCTCACTGTGCGGAGGAGGCCATTCGGCCCATCGAGTCTGCACCAAGTATCTTACCCAGGCCCCCTCCCCCGCTCTATCCCTGTAACCCCACACATTCACCATGGCTAATCCATCTAACCTACACATCTTGGGACACTAAGGGGCAATTTAGCACAGCCAATCCACCTAACCTGCATATCTTTGGACTGTGGGAGGAAACAGGAGCACCCAAAGGAAACTCATGCAGACACAGGGAGAATGTACTGACTCTGCACAGACAGTGACACAAGGCTGGAATTGAACCTGGTACCCTGGTGTTGTGAGGCAGCAGTGCTAACCACTGTGCCACTGTGCCACCCGGTGGGACAGAGCCTCGAGATTGGCTATTTAGGACTCAGATGAGGAGAAATTTCTTCACTCAGAAGGCTATAAATCTTTGGAATTCTCTACCCCAGGAAGCCTTGGCTGATCAACAATTGAGTATATTCAAAATTGTGATCGATAGATATTTGGACGAGGAGGGTGTGGTAGTGTGGCCCCTTTAAGAGGGCGATCTCTGAGGGCCACATGATCGGGGCGGACCCTATGGAGGGGCAGTGCAGGAAGCGAGTCAATTGCCTGCAAGGGCACATGTTCTGGGTCGGGGAGGAACTTCAGTTGAAGCCAGGGAGGTTTGTGTATTACAGTTCTGTCAGACTCTTGTTTGTACATATCATAGAATCGTGGAGTCATACAGCACAGAAGAGGCCCTTCGACCCATCGAGTCTACACTGACACATTAGAAACACCTGGACTCCCACCTAATCCCATCTGCCAGCACTTGGCCCATGGCCCTGAATGTTATAGAATCATAGAATCCCTACAGTGCAGAAGGAGGCCATTTGGCCCATCAAGTCTGCACCAACTGCAATCCCACCCAGACTTTATCCCCATAACCCCATGTATGTACCCCAGCTAGTCCCCCTGACACTAATGGGCAATTGAGCATGGCCAATCCACCTAAGCCGCACACCTTTGGACTTTATGATGTGCCAAGTGCTCATGTATCAATATTATTGGTAATAAACTAGTTTTAACTTGAATCCATAACAAGTTGCCTTCAAAGTTACAAAGTGAAGCAAGGGATGTGAGGATAGGATAGGAAATTGGCTTGACGTAGATCTGTGTGGAAGATTATCCATGATCTTACTGAATGGCAGAGCAGGTTCGAGGGGTCAACACAACACAACAATTTTTAAAAAGTGCGGCCTGATATCATAGAACATAGAACAGTACAGCACAGAACAGGCCCTTCGGCCCACGATGTTGTGCCGAGCTTTATCTGAAACCAAAATCAAGCTATCCCACTCCCTATCATCCTGGTGTGCTCCATGTGCCTATCCAATAACCGCTTAAATGTTCCTAAAGTGTCTGACTCCACTATCACTGCAGGCAGTCCATTCCACACCCCAACCACTCTCTGCGTAAAGAACCTACCTCTGATATCCTTCCTGTATCTCCCACCACGAACCCTATAGTTATGCCCCCTTGTAATAGCTCCATCCACCCGAGGAAATAGTCTTTGAACATTCACTCTATCTATCCCCTTCATCATTTTATAAACCTCTATTAAGTCTCCCCTCAGCCTCCTCCGCTCCAGAGAGAACAGCCCTAGCTCCCTCAACCTTTCCTCATAAGACCTACCCTCCAAACCAGGCAGCATCCTGGTAAATCTCCTCTGCACTCTTTCCAGCGCTTCCACATCCTTCTTATCGTGAGGTGACCAGAACTGCACACAATATTCCAAATGTGGTCTCACCAAGGTCCTGTACAGTTGCAGCATAACCCCACGGCTCTTAAACTCCAACCCCCTGTTAATAAAAGCTAACACACTATAGGCCTTCTTCACAGCTCTATCCACTTGAGTGGCAACCTTTAGAGATCTGTGGATATGGACCCCAAGATCTCTCTGTTCCTCCACAGTCTTCAGAACCCTACCTTTGACCCTGTAATCCACATTTAAATTAGCCCTACCAAAATGAATCACCTCACATTTATCTGGGTTAAACTCCATTTGCCATTTTTCAGCCCAGCTTTGCATCCTATCTATGTCTCTTTGCAGCCTACAACAGCCCTCCACCTCATCCACTACTCCACCAATCTTGGTGTCATCAGCAAATTTACTGATCCACCCTTCAGCCCCCTCCTCTAAGTCATTAATAAAAATCACAAAGAGCAGAGGACCAAGCACTGATCCCTGCGGCACTCCGCTAGCAACCTGCCTCCAGTCCGAAAATTTTCCATCCACCACCACCCTCTGTCTTCGATCAGATAGCCAGTTACCTATCCAATCGGCCAACTTTCCCTCTATCCCACACCTCCTTACTTTCATCATAAGCCGACCATGGGGGACCTTATCAAACGCCTTACTAAAATCCATGTATATGACATCAACTGCCCTACCTTCATCAACACACTTAGTTACCTCCTCAAAAAATTCTATCAAATTTGTGAGGCACGACTTGCCCTTCACGAATCCGTGCTGACTATCCCAGATTAATCCGCATCTTTCTAAATGGTTGTAAATCCCATCCCTAAGGACCTTTTCCATCAATTTACCAACCACCGAAGTAAGACTAACCGGTCTATAATTACCAGGGTCATTTCTATTCCCTTTCTTAAACAGAGGAACAACATTCGCCATTCTCCAGTCCTCTGGCACCATCCCCGTGGACAGCGAGGACCCAAAGATCAAAGCCAAAGGCTCTGCAATCTCATCCCTTGCCTCCCAAAGAATCCTAGGATACATTTCATCAGGCCCAGGGGACTTATCGACCTTCAGTTTTTTCAAAACTGCCAGTACATCCTCCCTCCGAACATCTACTTCCTCCAGCCTATTAGCCTGTAACACCTTCTCTTCCTCAAAAACATGGCCCCTCTCCTTGGTGAACACTGAAGAAAAGTATTCATTCATCACCTCGCCTATCTCTACTGACTCCATACACAAGTTCCCACTACTGTCCTTGACCGGCCCTAACCTCACCCTGGTCATTCTTTTATTCCTCACATAAGAGTAAAAAGCCTTGGGGTTTTCCTTGATCCGACCCGCCAAGGACTTCTCGTGTCCCCTCCTAGCTCTCCTAAGCCCCTTTTTCAGCTCATTCCTTGCTAACGTGTAACCCTCAATCAAGCCATCTGAACCTTGTTTCCTCATCCCTACATAAGCTTCCCTCTTCCTTTTCACAAGACATTCCACCTCTTTCGTGAACCATGGTTCCCGCACTCGGCCATTTCCTCCCTGCCTGACAGGGACATACCTATCAAGGACACCCAGTATTTGTTCCTTGAAAAAGTTCCACTTTTCATTAGTTCCTTTCCCTGACAGTTTCTGTTCCCAACTTATGCCCCCTAATTCTTGCCTAATCGCATCATAATTACCTCTTCCCCAATTGTAACCCTTGCCCTGCCGTACGGCCCTATCCCTCTCCATTGCAATAACAAAAGACACCGAATTGTGGTCACTATCTCCAAAGTGCTCTCCCACAACCAAATCTAACACTTGGCCCGGTTCATTTCCCAGTACCAAATCCAATGTGGCCTCACCTCTTGTCGGCCTATCCACATATTGTGTCAGGAAACCCTCCTGCACACACTGCCCAAAAACTGCCCCATCCGAAATATTTGACCTACGAAGGTTCCAATCAATATTTGGAAAGTTAAAGTCCCCCATGACAACTACCCTGTGACCCCCACACATATCCATAATCTGCTTAGCAATTTCTTCCTCCACATCTCTATTACTATTTGGGGGCCTATACTAAATTCCTAACAACGTGACCGCTCCTTTCCTATTTCTAACCTCAGCCCATATTACCTCAGTGTGCAGATCCCCTTCGAAGTGCCTTTCCGCAGCCGTTAAACTATCCTTGATTGACAATGCCACTCCTCCACCTCTTTTACCAGCTTCCCTACACTTAGTGAAACATCTATACCCCGGAACGTCCAACAACCATTCCTTTCCTTGTTCTACCCACGTCTCCGTAATGGCCACAACATCGTAGTCCCAGGTACCATTCCACGCCCCAAGTTCATCTACCTTGTTCCGGATGCTCCTTGCATTGAAGTAGACACACTTCAACCCACCTTCCTGTCTACCGGTACCCACCCTTGACCCTGATATCTTCCCCAATACCTCACCACCCATATCGATGTTTAAAGTTTATTTATTAGTGACACAAGTCGGCTTACATTAACACTGCAATGAAGCTACCCCTAGTTGCCACACTCCTTCAAATAAAAACTAGTTTATTACCAATAATATTGATATATGAGCACTTGGCACATCATAACATTCAGGGCTATGGGCCAGGTGCTGGCAGGTGGGATTAGGTGGGGAGTTCAGGTGTTTCTAATGTGTTGGTGCAGACTCGATGGGCCGAAGGGCCTCTTCTGCACTGTATGATTCTATGATGTGTACAAACATGGGTCTGACAGAACCACAATACACGATCCTCCCTGGCTCCAACCGAGGTTCCTCCGGTGCCTGTTCGGGTACACTGAGGGGGAATTTAGCACGGCCAATGCACCTAACCAGCACGTCTTTCGGACTGTGGGAGGAAACCGGAGCATCCGGAGGAAACCCATGAAGACACGGGGAGAAGGTGCAGACTTTGCACACAGAGTGACCCAAGCCGGGAATTGAACCCGGGTCCCTGGCGCTGTGAGGCAGCAGTGCTAACCACTGTGCTACCGTGCATCTCAGGCCACATGTGAAGAATGGAAAGAAATTGGACAAGTTTTAAATGAGGAATGTTATCTCTTGACAGGTGCCAGGGGCATTTTTTATGTTGGCATCTTAACCTCTACCCATTCGTCAGCTCAAGAATGGAATGGCAGAGTTTCAAAGGGCGGAATTGGATGAGTACATGAGGGAGAAAGTAATAGAAAGCTGTGTAACTGAGCGAGGGAGAGTGAGAGCAAAGTAATCCCTGGCCCGTTTCTCAAAATGAAATTCATATCAGCTGAAAATAAACTTTTACAGAGCAACAGGCCTTAAAGACAAAACTCCTCATTTTGAAGCTAAATTCAACTTTAAAGTTTAAGATATGGCTCTTTCCACCATCTTGTTTTTGTTCAAGTGGGTGTTGGAGCCAGGGATAGGAGTTATTTTTCTTTGAGGGATGTTGGGCGTCGCTAGCTGGCCAGCATTTATTGCCCACCCCAAGTTGCCCTTGAGAAGGTGGCGGTGAGCTGCCTTCTTGAATCGTTGCAGTCCATGTAGTGTAGGTACACCCACGGTGCTGTTAGGGAGGGAGTTCCAGGATTTTGACCCAGTGACTGCGAAGGAACGGCGATATACTTCCAAGACAGGATGGTGAGTGGCTTGGAGGGGAACCTCCAGGTGGTGGTGTTCCCATATATCTGCTGCCCGCGTCCTTCTAGATGGAAGTTGTCGTGGCTTTAGAAAGTGCTGCCTAACGAACCTTGGTGATTTCCTGTAGGGCATTTGTAGTTGGTACATACGGCTGCCACTGTGTCGGTGGTGGAGGGAGCGAGTGTTTGTAGATGTGGTGCCAATCAAGCGGGCCGCTTTGTCCTGGATGGTGTTGCGCCTCTTAAATGTTGTTGAAGCTGCAACATCCAGGAAAGTGGAGAGAGTTCCATCACACTGCGGCCTTGTGCCTTTTAGATTGTGGACAGGCTTTGGGGAGGTGAGTTACTTGCTGCAAGAGTCCTAGCCTCTGACCTGCTCTTGTAGCCACTGTGTTTATGTGGCTAGTCCAGTTCAGTTTCTGGTCAATAGTAACCCCCAGGCTGTTGTTAATGGGGGATTTAACAATGGTAATGGCATTGAATGTCATGGGACAATGGTTGGATTCTCTCTTGTTGGAGATGGTCATTGCCTGGCACTTGTCTGGCATGAATGTTACTTGTCAGCCCAAGGCTGGATATTCTCCAGATCTTGTTGCATTTGGACATGGACTGCTTCAGTATCTGAGGAGTCACAAATAATGCTGAACATTGTGCAGTGAACATCCCCACTTCTGACCTTACAATAGAAGGAAGGTCATTGATGAAGCAGCTGAGGACGGTAGGACCTAGGGTACTCCCCTGAGAGATTTGGATCGACCTGAAATTATCACCAGTCTCTGGCTCTGATGTCCAACTTAACAAGTAGCAGTTGGCTGGTCAGGTCCCCAAAACTTTTGAAGGATGGCTGGTAGTTTCAAGAGTTATCTGGCAGGCCTGAAGGATGCTCCGGGGGCTGCAAACAATAGGTTCCGTGAAATGACTATTGTAAATCTCATGCAAACCAGGACAGTGGCACAGTGGTTAGCACTGCTGCCTCACAGCACCAGGGACATGGGTTCGATTCCCGGCTTGGGTCACTGTCTGTGTGGAGTCTACATGTTCTCGCCGTGTCTGCGTGGGTTTCCTCCGAGTGCTCCGGTTTCCTCCCACGGTCCAAGATGTGCAGATCAAATTGATTGGCTATGGTAAATTGCCCTTTAGTGTCAGGGCAATTAGCAGGGTATAGGGCCTGGGTGGGATTGTTGTCAGTGCAGGTTCGATGGGCCGAATGGCCTCTTTCTGTTCTGTGCGGATTCTATGATTCTGCGAACTCCACAAAATAATTTTCTTTCCTCTGGACAATGAAATAAAATTCAAAGCAACATCATACAGACTCACCGTAATGGAGTCTCCAATTGCACCAATCACCTTTATGTCGGCTGGTCTGAGCTGGTGGACTAGTGGACAAAGAAAAGGACGTGCGTGAGATTAAAACCAGAGTATTTGAAGCCAGTAACAGAGGAGCATTAAGCACAAAAAAAAGTTGCATCCATCCAAAGAACAAAGAACAATACAGCACAGGAACAGGCCCTTCGGCCCTCCAAGCCCACGCCGCTCCCTGGTCCAAACTAGACCATTCTTTTGTATCCCTCCATTCCCACTCCATTCATATGGCTGTCCAGATAAGTCTTAAACATTCCCAGTGTGTCCGCCTCCACCACCTTGCCTGGCAGCGCATTCCAGGCCCCCACCACCCTCTGTGTGAAATATGTCCTTCTGATATCTGTGTTAAACCTCCCCCCCTTCACCTTGAACCTATGACCCCTCGTGAACGTCACCACCGACCTGGGGAAAAGCTTCCCACCGTTCACCCTATCTATGCCTTTCATAATTTTATACACCTCTATTAAGTCTCCCCTCATCCTCCGTCTTTCCAGGGAGAACAACCCCAGTTTACCCAATCTCTCCTCATAACTAAGCCCCTCCATACCAGGCAACATCCTGGTAAACCTCCTCTGTACTCTCTCTAAAGCCTCCACATCCTTCTGGTAGTGTGGCGACCAGAACTGGACGCAGTATTCCAAATGCGGCCGAACCATCGTTCTATACATCTGCAACATAAGACCCCAACTTTTATACTCTATGCCCCGTCCTATAAAGGCAAGCATGCCATATGCCTTCTTCACCACCTTCTCCACCTGTGACGTCACCTTCAAGGATCTGTGGACTTGCACACCCAGGTCCCTCTGCGTATCTACACCCTTTATGGTTCGGCCATTTATCATATAGCTCCTCCCTACATTATTTCTACCAAAATGCATCACTTCGCATTGATCAGGATTGAACTCCATCTGCCATTTCTTTGCCCAAATTTCCAGCCTATCTATATCCTTCTGTAGCTTCTGACAATGCTCCTCACTATCTGCAAGTCCTGCCAGTTTTGTGTCGTCCGCAAACTTACTGATCACCCCAGTTACACCTTCTTCCAGATCGTTTATATAAGTCACAAACAGCAGAGGTCCCAATACAGAGCCCTGCGGAACACCACTAGTCACAGGCCTCCAGCCGGAAAAAGACCCTTCCACTACCACCCTCTGTCTTCTGTGACCAAGCCAGTTCTCCACCCATCTAGCCACCTCCCCCTTTATCCCATGAGATCCAACCTTTTTCACCAGCCTACCATGAGGGACTTTGTCAAACGCTTTACTAAAGTCCATATAGACGACATCCACAGCCCTTCCCTCGTCAACCATTCTGGTCACTTCTTCAAAAAACTCCACCAGGTTAGTGAGGCATGACCTCCCTCTCACAAAACCATGCTGACTATCGTTAATGAGTTTATTCCTTTCTAAATGCGCATACATCCCATCTCTAAGAATCTTCTCCAACAACTTCCCCACCACGGACGTCAAGCTCACCGGCCTATAATTACCCGGGTTATCCTTCCTACCCTTCTTAAATAACGGGACCACATTAGCTATCCTCCAATCCTCTGGGACCTCACCTGCGTCCAGTGACGAGACAAAGATTTGCGTCAGAGGCCCAGCGATTTCATCTCTCGTCTCCCTGAGCAGCCTTGGATAGATTCCATCAGGCCCTGGGGATTTGTCAGTCTTTATATTCTCTAACAAACCTAACACTTCCTCCTTTGTAATGGAGATTTTCTCCAACGGTTCAACACTCCCCTCCGAGACACTCCCAGTCAACACATCCCTCTCCTTTGTGAATACCGACGCAAAGTATTCATTTAGGATCTCCCCTACTTCTTTGGGCTCCAAGCATAATTCCCCACATTTGTCCCTGAGAGGTCCGATTTTTTCCCTGACAACCCTTTTGTTCCTAACGTATGAATAAAATGCTTAGAAATCATAGAAACCCTACAGTGCAGAAGGAGGCCATTCGGCCCATCGAGTCTGCACCGACCACAATCCCACCCAGGCCCTACCCCCACATATTTACCCGCTAATCCCTCTAACTACGCATCTCAGGGACAATTTTTAACCTGGCCAATCAACCTAACCCGCACATCTTTGGACTGTGGGAGGAAACCGGAGCACCCGGAGGAAACCCACGCAGACACGAGGAGAATGTGCAAACTCCACACAGACAGTGACCCGAGCCTTGGGATTCTCCTTAATCCTGTCTGCCAAGAACATTTCGTGACCCCTTTTTGCTCTTCTAATTCCCCGTTTGAGTTCTTTCCTACTTTCTTTATACTCCTCCAGAGCTCCCTCCGTTTTTAGCTGCCTGGACCTAACATACGCCTCTCTTTTCTTTTTGACCAGTCCCTCAATTTCCCTGGTTATCCACGGTTCTCGAATCCTACCCTTCCTATCCTTCTTTTTTACAGGCACATGCCTGTCCTGTAGCCCTAACAACTGTTCCTTAAAAGACTCCCACATGCCAGATGTGGATTTACCCTCAAACAGCCTCTCCCAATCAAGAGCTGCCAATTTCTGCCTAATCCCACTAAAGTTAGCCTTCCTCCAATCCAACACCTTACCCTTGGGACACCACTCATCCTTTTCCATCACTATCCTAAAGCTAACAGAATTGTGGTCACTATTTGCCACATGTTCCCCAACCGAAACTTTGATGACCTGACCGGGCTCATTCCCCAGTACGAGGTCCAGTATAGCCCCCTCTCTAGTCGGGCTATCTACATATTGTTCCAAAGAACCCTCCTGTACGCATTTTACAAATTCCTCCCCATTCAGAGTCCCTGCTCTCAGCGATTTCCAGTCTATACCAGGGAAATTGAAGTCTCCCACTACAACAACCCTATTTTTCCTGCACCTATCCAGTATCTCCTGACATATCCGTTCTTCCATCCAGTTCCTGAACATGTTCACGGCTAAGGATTTCTTTGGGGTAAACACTGGTAATAGCTTAGAAACAACAGATCGATTAGAGTGGAAATTATTCCAAAGTTTCTCATGGGCTATTAGGCGAAGACATCAGGATGGGACTCATCACCAAGCCGTGTACTGGCTCCAATGAACCATAGAATCTGGACATTGCAGAAGGAGGCCATTCGGCCCATCGAGTCTGCACCGACCACAATCCCATCCAGTCCTTTTCCCCATAACCCCATGCATTTACCCTGCTAACCCCCTGACACTAAGGGGCAATTTAGCATGGCCAATCCACCTTTTTGGAATGTGGGAGGAAACCGGAGCACTCAGAGGAAACCCATGCAGACACGGGGAGAATGTGCAGATAGTGACCCAAGCTGGGAATCGAACCCAGGTCCCTGGCATTGTGTGGCAGCAGTGCTAACCACTGTGCCACCGTGCCACCCTAGTTTCTCACCTACTCTCCGACAGACCATCTTTGCCCAGGCCCTATCCCCGTTTCCCTACATGTTTACTCCGCTAATCCCCCTAGACACAAATATCCTCTGCGTCCTTCCCTGTATCTGTTCATTTGTAGTCAGATAGAAGGAGCCATTAAAAATGGTGGCATGGTGGCACAGTGGTTAGCACTGCTGCCCCACAGCCTCGCAGCTGCGGGTTCGATATCGGCCTTGGGTCACTGTCTGTGTAGAGTCTGCATGTTCTCCCCGTGTCTGCGTGGGTTTCCTCTGGGTGCTCTGGTTTCCTCCCACAGTCCAAAGATGTGCGGGTTAGGTTGATTGGCCATGCTAAAATTGCCCTGTAGTTTCAGGGGGATTAGCTAGGGTAAGTATCTGGGGCTGAGGGGATAGGGCCAGGGTGGGATTGTTGTTGGCACAAACTCAATGGGCCGAATGGCCTGTTTCTGCACTGTAGGGATTCTATGAAATGCATTTACAATGAACCCAGAGCACTCCAAACCAGGCTCCACTCAGCTCAGCTGAGATGATACTAGCCAAAAAAGGTATTTATCACAGTGTCTTTGTGTCTTGTGTGTGAATTCTTGATTGACTGAGACGGTTTCTACTACAGTCGGAGGCTGGTCATAAGGAAATGTTCAAACCTATCTTACTCTCTTGATGAAAGAAAGGTTCGTCACACTGAATATAAAGATGGCAAAACAATTTTTTTTTGCTTCTGGAGGCCAGGAAGTCCAGAAAAGATCTCAGCCCTTAAATTAATATATGCCCTTGATAATAACCATTGCTGCTAAGCACGGCACGATCAGAGGAATATTCCTTCATTACCACCGCATGGTGTTGTCCGTATCACAAAGGGGCAGCTCACATGTCGCCGATATTGGAAAGGCTGGAAGGTCAGCCGAAGATTGTCCTCTTTTGAAGGGACCATCGAAAAATATTTGGGCTAAAGCACGGCCTCTACATCTTTGAGGGTTCAGGCTGTGCCCTCATCTCCATGGCGACATCTAATTCACTTCAGAAACAATGTGCTGCCCCTTCCTGCAGCAATGGCTTTGTTAACAGCATTCAGAGGTCCTGTCCACCGCACCAAAAAAACCTGACAGAAACGATATCAATGTCCCTAATTCTGCTTAATTTTCTATCTCTTCATTGCACTCGGACTGGCGAGTGACGGGAGGGTGACGGGGTGCACTGTGCTAGAAAAACCATGGATATCTGGCATCATTTCACTGTCCCAATCCGCCCATATTCATAAACATCTGACCAAGATCGCAAGAAACTACAAAGGGTCGTGAACGAAGCCCAGTCCATCACTCAAACCAGCCTCCCATCCATTGACTCTGTCTACACTTCCCGCTGCCTCGGCAAAGCAGCCACCGGGCGGCACGGTAGCACAGTGGTTGGGGCGGCACGGTAGCACAGTGGTTAGCACTGCTGCTTCACAGCTCCAGGGACCTGGGTTCGATTCCCGGCTTGGGTCAATGTCTGTGTGGAGTTTGCACATTCTCCTCGTGTCTGCGTGGGTTTCCTCCGGGTGCTCCGGTTTCCTCCCACAGTCCAAAGATGTGCGGGTTAGGTTGATTGGCCATGCTAAAATTGCCCCTTAGTGTACTGAGATGTGTAGGTTTGAGAGATTAGCGGGTTAATATGTAGGGGTCTGGGTGGGATTGTGGTCGGTGCAGACTTGATGGGCCAAATGGCCTCTTTCTGCACTGTAGGGTTTCTATGATTTCTTAAGGACCCCACGCACCCCTTCCACCTTCTTCCGTCGGAAAAAAGATACAAAAGTCTGAGGTCACATACCAACCGACTCAAGAACAACTTCTTCCCCGCTGCCATCAGACTTTTGAATGGACCTACCTTGCAGTAAGTTGATCTTTCTCGACACCCTGGCTATGATTGTAACATTACATTCTGTACTCTCTCCTTTCCTTCTCCCCTATGTACTCTATGAACGGTATGCATTGTCTGTATAGCGCACAAGAAACAATACTTTTCACTGTATACTAATACAAGTGACAATAATAAATCATATCAAATCTCTTGCATTCCTGTTGTTTGTCAGCAGTTGGATGCCGTGAGATTGATAGGACATTCCTATAATGATGTATTTTTACTCTACCTGAAACTGGAACAGCATTAGAGGCATCCCGTTCTGTACAAGTCACTACACTGCCCGAATCCTATTTCAAAATGAGACACAAATTTATTGAAAGGGCACTGTTGGTGCAGTTATTCATTTAAAGTAATCCAGTGAAGTAAAAACAGAAAGTGTGCAGCAGGTCATCTGTCTGAGCGTGAGTGGCCCTGGAGAGGGTCCAGAGGAGGTTGACGAGAATGATCCCAGGAATGAAAAGCTTGATGTATGAGGAGCGTTTGAGGAGTCTGGGTCTGTACTTGATGGAGTTTCGAAGGCTGAGAGGGGATCTTATTGGAACTTACAGAATAATGAAAGGGCTGGAGAGAGCGGACATGGGGAAGATGTTTCCATTGGTAGGAGAGACGAGGATCCGAGGGCACAGCCTAAGAGTGAAGGGACGACCCTTTAGAACTGAGATGAGGAGGAATTTCTTCAGCCAGAGGGTGGAATTCATTGCCACAGAAGGCTGTGGAAGCCAGGTCATTGGATGTATTTAAGACACAGATGGATAGGTTCCTGAGTGGTAAGGGGATCAAAGGTTATGGGGAAAAGGCGGGAGAATGGAGTTGAGGAACTTATCAGCCATGATTGAATGACGGAGTAGACTCGATGGACCGAATGGCCTAATTCTGCTCCTATATCTTATGGTTCAGAACTCCTAGGTGGAAGGTCATATCAGAAAGATTAATCCTCACCAACAGCAAGGTTGTCTAACAGTGAGGAGGGAAAGAAAGTAATTTAGAAATACAGGAAAAAAAAGACTTGTTCCATCAAAATGATTCAGGCTGTGAAAGAGAGCTGGAAAGAATTAGACAAGAACCAAGAAGATGGAAGGAACCAAACAAGGGAGGAGGTGACGGAGGTACAAGGTGTGAAGATGAAGACAGTTCACTGATGAACGCGTTTACCATCCGGCTGGCCATCTCCGCCTCCACTTTCAGACTGCTCCTATAGCTTCTGTTTTTGTAAGTGTAGAGATAGGGTCTCGTCTGTGGGAATGGACAGAGACAAAGTTAATGGGATACAACAGCGCAACAGGACAACTTTCCCTTTAAACAGTAAACATGTGAAGGGACTGGCCGCAGGAGGAATGATTGGTAGCACAGAGTGACTTGTATAGTCGGAGAGCAGCAGACATCACTAGTCTGATCATACCTGATCATACGGACAGTGCAACTGAGGACTCGCTGTTGTGCACTCAAAGGTTTCCTTTCTCTTATCATTGGGTTGTAGCTGTGAAGGAAAGCAGATGAAGATTGATGTTCAGTGTTTTTAAGTTTAAAATTTATTTATTAGTGTCACAAGTAGGCTTACATTAACGATGGTCGTTATCGTGAAAATCCCCTAGTTGCCACACTCCGGCGCCTGTTGTTGGAGAGGATTCTTAGAGATAGGATGTATGCGCATTTAGAAAGGAATAAACTCATTAACGATAGTCAGCATGGTTTTGTGAGAGGGAGGTCCTGCCTCACTAACCTGGTGGAGCTTTTTGAAGAAGTGACTAGAATGGTTGACGAGGGAAGGGGCGTGGATGTCGTCTGTATGGACTTTAGTAAAGCGTTTGACAAAGTCCCTCATGGTAGGTTGGTGCAAAAGGTTGGATCTCATGGGATAAAGGGGGAGGTGACTAGATGGGTGGAGAACTGGCTTGGTCACAGAAGACAGAGGATGGCAGTGGATGGGTCTTTTTCTGGCTGGATGCCTGTGACTAGTGGTGTTCCACAGGGCTCTGTATTGGGACCTCTGCTGTTTGTGATTTATATAAATGATCTGGAAGAAGGTGTAACTGGGGTGACAGTAAGTTTGCGGACGACACGAAAATGGCTGGACTTGCAGATAGTGAGGAACATTGTCAGAGGCCACAAAAGGATATAGATAGGCTGGAAATTTGGGCAAAGAAATGGCAGATGGAGTTCAATCTAGATAAATGCGAAGTGATGCATTTTGGCAGAACTAACGTATGGGAGAGCTATACGATAAATGGCAGAACCATAAAGGGTGTAGATACGCAGAGGGACCTGGGTGTGCAAGTCCACAGATCCTTGAAGGTGACGTCACAGGTGGAGAAGGTAGTGAATAAGGCATATGGCATGCTTGCCTTTATAGGACGGGGCATAGAGTATAAAAGTTGGGGTCTGATGTTGCAGTTGTATAGAACGTTGGTTCGGCCGCATTTGGAATACTGTGCCCAGTTCTGGTCGCCACACTACCAGAAGGACGTGGAGGCTTTAGAGAGAGTGCAGAGGAAGTTTACCAGGATGTTGCCTGGTATGGAAGGGCTTAGTTATGAGGAGAGATTGGGTAAACTGGGGTTGTTCTCACTGGAAAGACGGAGGATGAGGGGTGACCTAATAGAGGTGTATAAAATTATGAAAGGCATAAATAGGGTGAACTGTGGGAAGTTTTTTCCCAGGTCGGTGGTGACGTTCACGTGGGGTCATAGGTTCAAGGTGAGGGGGGGGAAGTTTAACACGGATATCAGAAGGACGTATTTTACACAGAGGGTGGTGGGGGCCTGGAATGCGCTGCCAGGCAAGGTAGTGGAGGCGGACACACTGGGAACGTTTAAGACTTATCTAGATAGCCACATGAACGGAGTGGGAATGGAGGGATACAAAAGAATGGTCTAGTTTGGACCAGGGAGCGGCGCGGGCTTGGAGGGCCAAAGGGCCTGTTCCTGTGCTGTATTGTTCTTTGTTCTTTGTTCGGGTACACTGAGGGAGAATTTAGCACGGCCAATGCACCTAATCAGCACACCTTTCGGATTCTGGGAGGAAACTGGAGCACCCGGACGAAACCCACGCAGACACGGGGAGAACGTGCAGACTCTGCACAGACAGTGACCCAAGCCAGGAATCGAACCCAGATCCCTGGCACTGTGAAGCAGCAGTGCTAACCACTGTGCCACTGTGCCGTCCCCTTGTTGCAGCGTAACAGCGCAGATCTGACCTTGGTAACAGCCAGTTTTAATATGAAAAAATTGCAACATGCACAATATCATGAATTGAGGGCTCATTATTGATAGGAACCTGTATCTGAGGAAGGCACGCAATGTGATTCACCCCTTTAAAGATACTTCTAGACCCTGAACTGTCCTTTCTTGTGGTTATCTTTGGTTCAGATTGCAATCTTATCTCATCTGAATTTACACATAGGTACAAACAGGTTAATTGATCAAATGATTCAGCAAACCCTAACTGCTGCTGGTCCATCTCTCCTGCTGCTGTGTCCAATAGACAGACTTCCAATCAGTAAGGGAACCAAGGGTTACGGGGATAAGATGGGAAAGTGGAGTTGACGATTATCACATCAGGTCAGTCATGATTGGCCTCATTAGCCTGAAGGCAAATTTATAGCATCCACGAGCCTTGCTCCTTCAGAAGAATTATAGAATGGTTTAACGCAGGAGTCCATTCAGCCCATTATAATTGTGCTGGCTCTTTGAAGGAGCTATCTAATTAGTCCCACTCTCATTTGTAGCCCTGAAATTTCTTTGAAGGACTTGTCCAATTCCCAGTGGAACATCACCATTGAATCCGCTCCCACCATCCAGAGCATTCAAGATTACAAAACAACTCACTGTCTAAAAGAAAATCCCTTCCTCTCCCATCTGCTTTTTGGCCAAATCCCTTAACTCTCTACCTGCTGGTAAAGCGCGTCTTATTCTTGGAATCTTAGAAATCTTAGAAACCCTACAGCACAGAAAGAGGCCATTCGGCCCATCGAGTCTGCACCGACCACAATCCCACCCAGGCCCTACCCCCATATCCCTACATATTTTACCCACTAATCCCTCTAACCTATGCATCCCAGGACACTAAGGGCAATTTTTTAGCATGGCCAATCAACCTAACCCGCACATCTTTGGACTGTGGGAGGAAACCGGAGCACCCGGAGGAAACCCACGCAGACACGAGGAGAATGTGCAAACTCCACACAGACAGTGACCCGAGCCGGGAATCGAACCCAGGTCCCTGGAGCTGTGAAGCAGCAGTGCTAACCACTGTGCTGCCCGTCTGCTCCTAGATCACATGGACATATTCGGCAACCCTCACTTTCTTCGCAAACACCTATCATCCCCAACTTTGCAATTGGTTGAAGAAGATTTTCTCCTGTCTCAATTATAGCAAAATTTCTTCATCATAGAGACATAGGAAGTAACATCACATTGGACCATTCGAGCCTATTCTGCCATTCAATTAGACCATGGATGAGTTCCATCTTAAATTTTTCTTTTATTCATTCTTTTACTTTCTTCATTCGTGGGACATGGGTGTCGCTGGCTAGGCCAGTATTTGTTACCCATCCCTAGTTGCCCTTGAACTGAATGGCTTGCGAGGCTATTTCAGAGGGCAGTGGGTCTGTGGCTCAAGTGCCTCTGGAGTCATGTGTAAGCCAGACCAGGTAAGGACGGCAGATTTCCTTCCCTAAAGGACATTAGTGAACCAGATGGTTTTTCCAACAATCGGCAATGATTTCATGGTCACCAGTAGATTCTTAATTCCAGACTATTTTTTATTGAATTCAAATTCCACCATCTGCTGTGGCGGGATTTGAACCCGGGTCCCCCAGAACATTAGCTGAGTTTCTAGATTAACAGTCTAACGATAATGCCACTCGGCCATCGCCTCTCCTTCAGCTGACCACCAACCTCTTAAGGGCAACTAGGGATGGGTAATCAATGTCGGCCTTGCCAACATTGCTAGTCTGGTTTGGACCAGGGAGCGGCGCGGGCTAATTGTTCCTTGTTTCTCGTGGAAGTGGAAATGACTAGGGTTGGGAAGCATTTTCCGATCAGGGCCATTGTGATCTCCTGGACTCGTTTCGATCGCCTCAGGGGGTCGGAGAGGAATTTCCCAGATTTTTTTTTCCCCATATTGGCCCTGGGGTTTTTCACTCTGGGTTTTCGCCTCTCCCTGGAGATCACATGGTCTGGAATGGGGGGGTGGGGGTGAGTTAATAGGTTGTAATGAACAAAGCATCGTAGCTGTGAGGGACAGCTCGGTGGATAGGATATTGGTATGTAGATAGGCTGGAAAATTGGGCGGGGATCCTGGATTCAGGATTCAATCCTGGACCGGGGAGCGGCGCGGGCTTGGAGGGCCGAAGGGCCTGTTCCTGTGCTGTATTGTTCTTTGTTCTTTGTTCTTTGCTCATACCCTTGGAATAGGTAAGAGAAGTAGAAAGAAGATTGGGAATGGGAAGGCGGGGTCGGGTGTTAGTAATGAGAGCAGATTAAATAGAAAAGTTCCAAGAAAATTGGACTGATGGAAATGGCAGAGGCAGCAGCAGTGGTAAAAGCAAGGAAAATGAAGATAACAGCAGTAAAAAAACAAGGGAAATATCTTACCGCATTTGAACTATCTTTGACCATTTTCATTTTTGTTGCAGCAGTTAACATGATGTTATCAGAGGTTGGCTGATCCTGCAGCTGATTGCCAAGGATTCTTGGACCATTGCTTCATGGGAAACACTCACCACACCAATAGTTTGGCTGAATCACTTTTTAATTAGGGACAAGACCTTTCCTCTAAACCATCTTAAACAAACACGGTTTATTTAAAAGAACAGAAAATGCTGATAAACACTCAGCAGCTCAGGCAGAATTGATGGAGATGAGGGAAACAGTTCACGTCGCTGACCTTTCATCAGAGTTCTTCACGCGTTAGAATCATAGAATCCCTACAGTGTCGAAGGAGGCCATTTGGCCCATCAAATCTGCACTGACTCTCTGTCAGAGCATTCCACCTAGGCCCATCCTGCCCCTAGCACTATCCTCAAACCACTCGCTGTGAAAAAGTTTTTTCTCATATCACATTGGCTCCTTTTGCAAATCACTTTAATTTTGTGCCCTCTCATCCTTGATCCTTTAACGAGCAGTAACAGTTTCTCCCGATCTACTCTGTCCAGCCCCCTCATGATTGTGAACATCTCTATCAAATCTCACCTTCGCTTTTTTCTCTCCAAGGAGAACAGTCCCAATCTCTCAAATCTACCCACGTGATTGAAGTTTCGCACACCTGAAACCATCTTTGTGAAACTCTTCTGCCCTCTCTCCACATCCTTCCCATAGTGTGGTTCCCAGAACGGGACACAATATTCCAACTGAGGTCCTGTACAAATTCAGCATAATCTCCTTGTTCTTGCACTCAATGCCCCTATTAATAAAGCCTAGAATATTATAAGCTTTATTAATTGCTCTCTCCATCAGTCCTGCCACCTTCAATCATCTATGCCCATATATACCCAGGTCTCTCTGCTCCTGCACCCCTTTAAGAATGTTACCCCTTTGTCTCCCCAAGTTCTTCCTACCAAAATGCATCACCTCACATTTCACCGCATTAAACTTCATCTGCCACCTATCTGCCCACTCCACCAGCTTGTCTATGTCCTTTTGAAGTTCTACACTGCCCCCCTCACATGCTGACAAGTTTTGTGTCATCCGCAAACTTTGGAATTGTCCCCTGGGCACCAAGATCTAGATCATTAATAAATATCAGTAAGAGCGAGAGTCCCAATACTGACCCTGGAGAATTCCGCCACAAACCTTCCTCCAGCCTGAAAAATATCCATTCACTATTACTCTCTGCTTCTTATTATTCAGCCAAATTTTGCACCCATATTGCTGCAGTCCCTTTTATTCCATTAGCTACAACTTTTCTCACAGGTCTGTTGTGTGGTACCTTCCCTTAAGAAATCAATGCGAGCTCTTCCTAATCGACACACGTTTTCCCATGGGACTGTTGAATCCATCCTGAATAATTGTTTCTAGAAGTTTCCCCATCACTGAGGTTAAACTGACTGGACTCGAGTTGCTGGGCTTATCCTTACAACTGAGACAAATGTGGGGGGATCTCATAGAGATTATAAAATTCTAACAGGACTAGACAGGGTAGATGCAGGAAGGATGTTCCCGATGGTGGGGGTGTCCAGAACCAGGGGTCACAGTCTGAGGTAGACCATTTAGGACGGATATGAGGAGACATTTCTTCACCCAAAGAGCGGTGAGCCTGTGGAATTCATTACCACAGGAAGTAGTTGATGCCAAAACATTGAATGTATTCAAGAGGCGGCTGGATATAGCACTTGGGGCGAATGGGATCAAAGGTTATGGGGAGAAAGCAGGATTAGGCTATTGAGTTGGATGATCAGCCATGATCGTGGTGAATGGCGGAGCAGGCTCGAAGGGCCAAATGGCCTCCTCCTGCTCCTATCTTCTATATTTCTATGTTTAACTGTTTTTGAACGAGGGCGTAATGTTTGCAATTCTCCAGTTCTTATCTAGTTTGTTGTGTTGAAGAGATCAATGATATAATCATTTCCACTTAATGATGTAAAGGGTTCATCACTTATCAGATCTGATCTGGCCCCAGGCGGAGGCCTGTGTAGAATTCTGATTAAGTTTGTTGTGTGTGATGCACGCAATCCGCTGTTTAGTACACACTCGAGCTGTGTCAGCAGAAATCTCCTTATCGCTTTATTTTTAAATGAGATAAGATCGGAATGCCCAAGGAATTCAACCTCTGATCTGAACAAATTTTCTTTCTTTCTCATCACTTATTAAGATAGAAATACCACAATCCTGGAGCATAAAAATAACCAGTTCATTAATGATATCTTATCTGAAGCATCTCGGTTTGGCCAAGACTTTTGCTTTTCTTTTTTCCCTCTGGATACAGCAATGCCAAAAGGTCAATGAATCTAAAATGCTTGAGAACTCAAAATAAGTTCCAATGTGCCAGCTGCGCCTTGTGAACTGTGACAAGAGTTATGCTAATATCCAGGCAAGAATTCCCAATCGACTGTGGGTCATTGTTTAGTTCTTGACTCTTGAACACCATTGCTTCCACTCACAGGACACCTTGGTATGGCTGAAAAAGCAATAGTTTCCAGCACTGCTGAGGGGTACAGATACCATCAGAGTAAAGCAGAAGGTGGATATCCCACCTTGATTGAGAAGGTACATGCTGACTCCAGTTTGTGTTTTATTCTTGCCAGGCAAAGTATTGACAGTGAAATGAAGGGGGGGCGATTTTCCCAAAAGTGCTGAACTGGCGGGAAAACTGTTCTAGATCGCGACAGTTCTGACAGTTCAGCTTCTCACCTGAATCTCCGCACTCTGTGCACCGAAGAAGTCCCAGTCGTGAATAAAAACCCAGGGGTGCGGAGCCTATTCACGCCGGAGTCTGACAGTTCTGGAACTCTGCGCATGCCCAGGTTCGATTCCGGCCTCAGGTCACTGTCTGCGTGGAGTTTGCACGTTCTCCTTGTATCTGTATGGGTTTCCTCCGGGATGTTCCGGTTTCCTCCCACATTCCAAAGATGTGCGGATTAGGTGCAATGTCCATGTTAAATTGCCCCTTAGTGTCAGGGGATTAGCAGGAGAAATACATGGGGTTACAGGGATAGGGCCTGGGTGGGATTGTTGCCGGTGCAGGCTCGATGGGCTGAATGGTCTCCTTCTGCACTGCAGGGATTCTATGATTCTATGATGTTAATGTATAAACACTGGGCAGTGGTGTCCAGTCACCCTCGCACCATCATGCTTTCCTTTGATTCAATCTCACCCACCCTCTATAGACCTTCCCTTTCATTCTTTGGTCAACTACAAGAGCGCACAGGTTCAAGGTGAGAAGGGTAAGTTCGGGGGAGATGTGCGGGGAAAGCTTTTCACACAGAGAGTGGTGGATGCCTGGAACGCACTGCTAGTGGAGGTGGTGGGAGCAGGCACCAAAAGAGATAACGCTGGAAAATCTCAGCAGGTCTGGCAGCATCTGTGAGGAGAGAAAAGAGCTGACGTTTCGAGTCCAGATGACCCTTTGTCAAAGCTCTCCCAGGAATGCTGGTTTCAGATTCCAGCATCCTGCAGTAATTTGCTTTTATCCAGTGGAAGCAGGCACGTTAGCAACATTTAAGGCTATCTTGATGGACGCCTGAACGGAAGGCAAACAGAGGGATAGAAACTGTGTATTGGCACAGGCTTGGTGGGCCGAAAGGCCTGTCCCTGTGCTGTATTGTTCTTTGTTCTTTCCTCCCTCCTTCCCCGGCCTTTTTAAAAACCTGTTACATCTCAAACATTTTCCACTTTTGGAGAAAGGCCTCCGTCTTGAAACATGAATTATTTTCTGTTACTACAGCCAGGCCTACTGAGCATTTCCAGCATTTTCTGCTGGTTCACATTTCAGATTTCCAGCATCTGAGGTATTTTACTTTCATCTTAATCTATCTGGTTAGTAGTTTAAATAGGTTAGTATCCCAAATGAGACATAAGAGGGAGGCAGTGGCCTAGTGGTATTATCGCTAGATTATTTACCCAGAAACTCAGCTAATGTTCTGAGGACCTGGGTTCGAATCCCGCCACGACAGATGGTGGAATTTGAATTCAATAAAAAAATATCTGGAATTAAGAATCGACTGATGATCATGAAACCACTGGCGATTGTCGGAAAAACCCATCTGGTTCACTAATGTCCTTTAGGGAAGGAAATCTGTCATCCTTACCTGGTCTGGCCTACATGTGACTCCAGATCCAAGGTAGTTCACTCTCAGCTGCCCTTGGGCAACTAGGGATGGGCAATAAACGCTGGCCCGCCAGCGATGCCCATGTCCCATGTATGGATAAAAACAAACAAGAACATAAGAAATGGAAGTGGGAGGAGATCACATGGCCCATCTGTAATCACTCCCGGGTATCCATAGGCCCATTCAATGTGGTCATGGTCAACCTTGGGTTGCATTTTCCCATACACTCCCCATCACCCTTAATTCTCCGAGAGAGCCAACAGCTGTCTATCACACATGTCTATCTGACATAGCAGCTACAGGGGTTTTATACAGCAGCTAAAGTGGTGGAAAGTCACTCTCAATATTGCATAATAACAGATGCCTCAGAGAGATTACAGGCTGGAGTTTGGGTGAGAGATAGGAGGAATAGGGAAGATGAGGTGGGGAATTCCAGGTTACAATCCAGGTTTCATTCCACCAACTGACTATGGGTGGGATCTTACGGGCCTCGCTCAAGTGAGACTGGAAATTTCCGCCCGAGGTCAACGGACATTTCTGTTGTCCGCCCCTCGCCCGCTCCGATTCCGTGCTGGACAAGACGGTAGAATTCCAGCGTTTTTTGTCTGTTGTTAGGTTCCAAACCAATACTGGTCCTTATTACAATGATGTGGAGATGCCGGCGTTGGACTGGGGTAAACACAGTAAGAAGTTTAACAACACCAGGTTAAAGTCCAACAGGTTTATTTGGTAGCAAAAGTCACACAAGCTTTCGAGGCTCTGAGCCCCTTCTTCAGGTGAGTGGGAATTCTGTTCACAAACAGATTTTTTGTGTACACAAACTGTTTGTGAACAGAATTCCCACTCACCTGAAGAAGGGGCTCAGAGCCTCGAAAGCTTGTGTGGCTTTTGCTACCAAATAAACCTGTTGGACTTTAACCTGGTGTTGTTAAACTTCTTACCTTATTACAATAACAGAGGGAAGCATGTACTTTTTTATCCATTCGTGGGGCATGGGCGTTGCTGGCCTGCCAGCATTTATTGGTCATCCCTGGTTGCCCAAGGCCAGTTGAGAGACAACCACACTGCGGTGGCTCTGAAATCAGGCCAGACCAGTTAAGGATGACAGATTTCCTTCCCTAAAGGACATTAGTGAACCAGATGGGTTTTTCCGACAATCGACAATGGTTTCATGGTTATCAGTAGATTCTTAATTCCAGATTGTTTTTATTGAATTCAAACTCCACCATCAGCTGTGGCGGGATTTGAACCCAGGTCTTCAGAAGTTTGGCTGAGTTTCTGGATTAATGGTTTAGTGGTAATGCCACTAGGCTATCACCTCCCTCTGTATTGGTACAGGAAAAGTGTCAAGGCAGCTAACAGAGTCAATGGAAAATACAAAGAAGTCACACACACCATGTTATTCCAAAGTATTCCGGCTAACAGAGCTTGGCCTTTGGCAGTGAAGTGGAAGCCATCCTGTGTGAAGCAGCTGAGATTGGGTTTACCATCCTGCAAGGAAGAATAAACAGAAAACAATTGTAATCAAAAAGGTCCCTCAGGGAATAAGTACATCATATCAGGCAAATAAAAATAATTCATCTGAATCCCTCAATTAGATTCCAGTCTGTAATCACTCCCAGGTATCCATTATTCTATATATAAACCATCTGAATCCCTCAATTAGATTCCAGTCTGTAATCACTCCCAGGTATCCATTATTCTATATATAAACCATCTGAACCCCTCGATTTGAGTCCAGTCTGTAATCACTCCCAGGTATCCATTATTCTATATATAAACCATCTGAACCCCTGGATTAGATTCCAGTCTGTAATCACTCCCAGGTATCCATTATTCTATATATAAACCATCTGAACCCCTGGATTAGATTCCAGTCTGTAATCACTCCCAGGTATCCATTATTCTATATATAAACCATCTGAACCCCTGGATTGCTCTCACATTCTCCTCACACCCACCGCCTGGTACACTGCGGTTGCAATATGTGCCAGACCATAAGGCACTGGTCTCATTATTAAACCCCCTCACGACGGTGGGAGATGGTGGAGGTTAACAATGTAAAAGTGGGGTTGCTACCCCAAACCTACTGAGTGAGAGCCTGTAGATGTTCAGAGTGGGCAGGTCCCATGCCACATGCATGTTCAGCCTCAGCAGGGGCGGGGCACTGCATTAACATATTTAAATCAGGCTCTCAGTCTGACAGTTTGATTGGCTAACCCCAGCAGGAAACAGAAGAAAAGACCAATGATGGGATCCCGCCATTAAAATGGACAGGAACTCTGCAACTCTCAGCTTTCCAGATTTACCCCCGCTCTGTATAAAAAAACTGGGCCGTTGGATTTTAAGAAACTTACTGCGGTGAGAGGTATCTCCATGTTTCTGAGGAAGGGCTGCAGAATCACTGTGAAATCATTGCTGTGGTCGTAGGCCCCAGAATACACCAGCGCCTCAAGGAGCTTCTACAGAGACAAACACAGCGGGAAGGTCAAAATGGCTGCTTATTTTTTTAAAAAACCTCCTTTAAATTACTCTCTGCGTCATGCTGCTGCTGTCCAGTCCCACTTGAGTCTGTTGCTGTCCATTACATCAGTTTTAAGTTCATTTATTAGTGTCACAAGTAGGCTTATATTAAAACTGCAATGAAGTTACTGTGAAAATCCTGTAGTTGCCACACTCTGGCGCCTCTTCGGGTACACCGAGGGAGAATTTAGCATGGTCAATTGCCTAACCAGCACGTCTTTCGGACTGCGGGAGGAAACCGGAGCACCCGGAGGAAACCCACGCAGACACGGGGGGAACATACAAACTCCACACAGGCAGTGACCCAAGCTGGGATTTGAACCCGGGACCCTGGTGCTGCGAGGCAGCAGGGCTAACCACTGTGCTACCGTACCGTCCTTGTCAGCGAGAATCTCATTTCCTGACTCTCGCGGGATTTGCGTCTGTGTATCCACTCTCGCTGTGGATGAACACAGGCGCAAAGTTGCCCCCTAATGCACTCACACATTCACAGATAGACAAATGTGTATGCAAGCACACATGCTTGCACATATATGTACATGCATATACACACAGCAACACGAGTGTGCACACACAAACAAGCAGACACATGCACATATATCTGCACACGTGTACAGATATGTTCCACCAAGTGTCTCTGGAATGTAATTAAGCCTGGGTAACTTAATTCTCCACCTTATAATTGCTCACCTTAGCAAGAAAAGATTGTGTAAATAGTTAAGCTGATCCAAGTGTACAGGACCTTCAATGTGTGTCTGTACCTATGTGTATATTCAGTTTTCCACCCTCTACAGAATCACAGAATCCCTACAGTGCAGAAGGAGGCCATTCGGCCCATCGAGTCTGCACCAGCCACAGTCCCACCCAGGCCCTATTCCCGTAACCCCACGTATTTACCCTGCTAATCCCCCTGACACATGGGCAATCAACCTAACCCACACATCTTTGGAGTGTGGGAAGAAACCGGAGCACCCAGAGGAAACCCACGCAGACACGGGGAGAATGTGCAGACTCCACGCAGACAGTGACCCAAGCAAGGAATCGAACCTGGGTCCCTGGCGCTGTGAGGCAGCAGTGCTAACCACTGTGCCATCGTGCCACAGTTGTACCATTTTATACCTGCAAACGCGCAGATAATTCCTTCAAAACAACTGAAGTTATTTTGGGCAAATATGAGCTGATAAGTTACCTACCTGGTAGTCCAGGTTAAATGCCTGCACAGACATGTCTGCTGATTCATGTTTGACCAAACACTGACACCAGTCCCTAAACAGAAACAATCACAAACATGACTTTACAAAGCCTCAGACTCTCTTTATAAACTGATGAAAAGAGGTTAATGTGAACATTTTTACCTCAGTTCGGTGTCCCTGTCAGCGAGCGGGTGCAGGACATTGACATTCGGCATCTCCACAAGATTCACCAAGGCTCGCGGGACCTGCGGGGAGCACAGGTCATTCAGTGCAATCACAGCTCTGTTCTTATTCAGGGTTTCAAGGGAAATGGAACAAGGGGGGGGAGAGGGGTAAATGGAGCTCAGGTACATTTCACCTGGAACTAACTGAGGGGCAGAGCAGGTTTTAAAGGATTGAATGGTCTAATCCTGTTCTTTTTTAGCTTGTGCAGTGACCACCAAACTAGACAATAGCTTCGGCAGTGGTTAAATGGTGCTATTTGGGTCCTATGCTGAATGTTGTCTATTGGTCTCCTGCACTGTAGAGAGTCTATGAATTGATTTGATTTGATTTGATTTATTATTGTCACATGTATTAGTATACAGTGAAAAGTATTGTTTTTTGCGTGCTATACAGACAAAGCACATCGTTCATAGAGAAGGAAAGGAGAGAGTGCAGAATGTAGTGTTACAGTCATAGCTAGGGTGTAGAGAAAGATCAATTTAGTGTGAGGTAGGTTCATTCAAAAGTCTGACGGCAGCAGGGAAGAAGCTGTTCTCGAGTCAGTTGGCACGTGACCTCAGACTTTTGAATCTTTTTCCCGACGGAAGAACATGGAAGAGAGAATGTCCGGGGTGTGTGGATCCAAATATGTGTAGTTTATTTGGATTATTGGGTTAAATATGTGGGGCTATAGGGATAGGGCCTGGGTAAGATGTTCTGTCAGAGAGTTAGTGCAGGCTCAATGGGCCGAAAGGCCTCCTTCTGCTCTGTAGGGGATTCTATGACTCAGAGCTTCATTCTAACCAGGAATCTGAGGCAACGTGAACAAGTTATTGGTTACTGATGAGATGTCAATTCCTGTAACAATGATGACAAAGCCATGCCATGCTTACCTCTCGTTGCAATACATCCAGAGCCTCTTTTATTCTGAGTGTAACATTTTCTGGCGAGTAATATTTCTAGATCAGGAGATAAAGAAAGAGAAACACTTTAACCACTCTGCGTGCAATGCCCCTTCCACGCAGTATAACACGCTTGTTCTAAGCTAATGTTTTGTTGTGATTTCGGAATTCTTTTACAATATATAAGGGCACAATAAATAGGAGTGGGAGCAGACCACTCGGCCCATCGAGCGTGCCCTACCAGTTAACATGATTGTGGCTGATCTTAGGCTTCAACTCCATTTTCCCTCCCATCTCGCCATCTCTTTCTGTACGTGACCCACTTTCACCCTCTTGCTTCTGGAGATCAGTTTAAATTTACCGCCCCCACTGTATCTTTCACTTCTGGGGCGGCACGGTGGCACAGTGGTTAGCACTGCTGCCTCACAGCGCCAGGGATCCAGGTTCGATTCCCGGCTTGGGTCACTGTCTGTGTGGAGTTTGCACGTTCTCCTCGTGTCTGTGTGGGTTTCCTCTGGGTGCTCCGGTTTCCTCCCACAGTCCGAAAGACGTGCTGGTTAGGTGTGTTGGCCATGCTAAATTCTCCCTCAGTGTACTCCGAACAGGCGCCGGAGTATGTTGACTAGGGGATTTTCACAGTAACTTCATTGCAGTGTTAATGTAAGCCGACTTGTGACACTAATAAATAAACTTTAATCTTCTGCAGTTCTGAAGAAGGCTGCCATGACCAATGTTACCTGGTCCCTTTAGAATTCAGCAATCAATCACCTCCCAGTGTTTGACTTGCTACTGATAAAAAAAGTGGGAATTTGCTCAGTCTATTGGAATAACAGCATAGGGGCGGCACGGTAGCACAGTGGTTAGCACTGCTGCTTCACAGCTCCAGGGACCTGGGTTCGATTCCCGGCTTGGGTCACTGTCTGTGTGGAGTTTGCACATTCGCCTCGTGTCTGTGTGGGTTTCCTCCGGGTGCTCCGGTTTCCTCCCACAGTCCAAAGATGTGCGGGTTAGGTTGATTGGCCATGCTAAAAAATTGCCCTTAGTGTCCTGGGATGCGTAGGTTAGAGGGATTAGTGGGTAAATATCTAGGGATATCGGGGTAGGGCCTAGGTGGGATCGTGGTCGGTGCAGACTCGATGGGCCGAATGGCCTCTTTCTGTGCTGTAGATTCTAAGATTCAATACACTTGCGAAACAGTATTAGTGATTCATTCGCCCATCTAATTGATCAAACAGACTTTGAACTTGCCATCCCACTGCAACACCCACCTCTCAACACTTCCTCTTCGAAGGTTTCTTGGAAGAGCCACAATAAACCAATGGCAAACTTTGCCCTCAAACATTTGTAACCTAACACCAGCTCAGTCAAGAAAAACATCAAAATCAAAGAAGAGGTTAGGCTAACTCATCGGGCCAGTTTCACCAGTAAACAGATGTGCAGATTAGGTGGATTGACCATGCTAGATTGCCCCTTAGTGTCAGGAGGTCTAGCTAGGGTAAATGCATGGGGTTGTGGGGATAGGGCCTGGGTGGGATTGTGGTCGGTGCAGACTCGATGGCCCGAATGGCCTCCTTCTGCACTGTAGGGATTCTATGATTCTATGATTCAGTGAAATCATGGCTGATTTGTGTCTTAATTCTTTCCCCCCACCATGTTCCACATCTTTTGGTACATTTGACGAGCAAACATTTCTCAATCTTGGACAGAAAATTACTGATTGAGCGAGCATCTTCTGCTTATTGTGAGAGAAACCTACATTCTTCGACAGGCCTTGGTCTGAGGAAATGTTTTCTAATTTCTCTCCTGATAAGTTTAGCGCTGATTTTAAGATTGTCCCCTTACCCTAGAGTGGCCACCAGCAGAAAGGTTTTATCTTGGTCTCCCCCATCATAGAATCATAGAATCCCTACAGTGCAGAAGGAGACCATTCGGCCCATCAAGCCTGCACCGACCATAATCCCACCCAGGCCCCATCCCCGTTACTCCACGTATTTACCCTGCTAATCTCCCTGACGCTAAGGGACAACTTAGCATGGCCAATCAACTTAACCCGCACATCTTTGGACTGTGGGAGGAAACCGGAGCACCCGGAGGAAACCCACGCAGACACGAGGAGAATGTCCAAACTCCACACAGACAGTGACCCGAGCTGAGAATCGAACCCGGGTTCCTGGCACCGTGAGGCAGCAGTGCTAACCACTGTGCCACCGTGCCGCCCCATTAGTGAACCAGATGGGTTTTTATGACAATCGATAGTGGTTTTGTGGTGAACCATCGTTGGTTACCACTGGGGGTTGTTCTTAGGTTACTGTTGGGTTAGGGTGTTGTCACTGTGGGGGTTGTACAATGTTGTTGGGTTAGGGTGTTTACCTGTTGTTAATGTTATTATGGCACATCCCGGTGGGGCCCCGCCTCCGGAGGAGAGGTATAAGACCCTCTGCTCCGGCAGGACCCCTTCAGTCTGAACTGGTGTATTCGTGTTAGTAGTTCCATTGTTAGACAATAAAAGCCTTCGATACTGAAGCCTTGTTCCACGTGCTTGATTGTCGCGCATCAGGTTTCATGACCAGCATTAGACTTTTAATGTCAGCTTTTTATTGAATTCAGATTTCACCATCTGCTGTGGTGGGATGTGATCCCTCAGAGTATTTGAAACATAGAAACATAAAACTACAGCACAAACAGGCCCTTCGGCCCCACAAGTTGTGCCGAACATATCCCTACCTTCTGGGCCTACCTATAACCCTCCATCCTATTAAGTCCCATGTACTCATCCAGGAGTCTCTTAAAAGACCCTATTGAGTTTGCCTCCACCACCACTGACAGCAGCTGATTCCACTCGCCCACAACCCTCTGTGTGAAAAACTTCCCCCTAACATTTCCCCTGTACCTACCCCCCAGCACCTTAAACCTGTGTCCTCTCGTAGCAGCCATTTCCACCTGGGAAAAAGCCTCTGAGAGTCCACCCGATCTATGCCTCTCAACATCTTATATACCTCTCATAGAAATCATAGAAACCCTACAGTACAGAAAGAGGCTATTCGGCCCATCGAGTCTGCACCGACCACAAACCCACCCAGGCCCTACCCCTATATCCCTACATATTTACCCACTAATCCCTCTAACCTACGCATCTCAGGACACTAAGGGCAATTTTAGCATGGCCAATCAACCTAACCCGCACATCTTTGGACTGTGGGAGGAAACCGGAGCACCCGGAGGAAACCCACGCAGACACGAGGAGAATGTGCAAACTCCACACAGACAGTGACCCAAGCCGGGAATCGAACCCAGGTCCCTGGAGCTGTGAAGCAGCAGTGCTAACCATTGTCCTACTGTGCCGCCCTCTATTAGGTCTCTATTAGGTCTCCTCTCATCCTACGTCTCTCCAAGGAGAAAAGACCGAGCTCCCTCAGCCTATCCTCATATGGCATGCCACTCAATCCAGGCAACATCCTTGTAAATCTCCTCTGCACCTTTTCAATCTTTTCCACATCCTTCCTGTAATGTGGCGACCAGAACTGAGCACAGTACTCCAAGTGGGGTCTGACGAGGGTCTTATATAGCTGCATCATTATCCCCGGACTCCTAAACTCAATCCCTCAATTGATAAAGGCCAGCACACCATACGCCTTCTTAACCACCTCCTCCACCTGCGGGGCCAATTTTAGAGTCCTATGAACCCGGACCCCAAGGTCCTTCTGATCCTCTACAGTACTCAGAGTCTTTCCCTTAATATTGTACTCCTTCATCCCATTTGACCTGCCAAAATGGACCATTACACATTTATCTGGGTTGAAGTCCATCTATTACCCTGGGTCTCTGGATTACTGGTCCAGTGACAATATCACTGCGCCACCGCCTTCTTGTCTGGTAACATTCTAGTGAATTCACTCCTTCCAAAGCCTTTCAATGGCAGGATTTGTACGGAATTGTACACTGTGCCCCAGGCCTGGATGAACCAGAGGTTTGTTTGGCTGCATATTATGATCACTATTGGATAAATGTTTGCTTGCTGTTCGATTATTAACCAAGTCTGGCTCATTGTCCGTGATTGAATCTGCTGTCTTGATTCACAAACACAAAAGCTATCTTGAATGCACAGAAAGCAAACTACTACTTAATGAGAATTAAACTTTTATCTTGCTGGGTACCTGATTTGTGCAATAGTTGCACATATCATCAATGCCAAGGTAGACAGTGATCAGCTTCCAGTCCTTCTGAAAGTCGATAAGCTGCAGTAAAACAAACAACAATTAATTCACACAACTTTTAACTTGACACAAGCAGTTTTTAGGATCTAATCTGCACACCATAGAATCCCTACAGTGCAAAAAGAGGCCGTTCAGCCCATCGAGTCTGTACCGACTCTCTTACCCAGGCCCGATCCCCCCTGCCCTCTCCCTGTAACCTCGTGCATTTACCCTACTAATCCCCCTGACCTGTACATGTTTGGATACTGGGGGACTATTTAGCACGGCCAATCCACCTAACCTCCACATCTTTGGACTGCGAGAGGAAACAAGAGGACTCAGAGGAAACCCACACAGACACGGGAGAATGTGCAAACTCCACACTGACAGTGCCC
This sequence comes from Mustelus asterias, assembly GCF_964213995.1. Classification (NCBI taxonomy): domain Eukaryota; kingdom Metazoa; phylum Chordata; class Chondrichthyes; order Carcharhiniformes; family Triakidae; genus Mustelus; species Mustelus asterias. Next base: position 22,370,020 of record NC_135805.1, on the reverse strand, counting down.
CAAGCCGGGAATCGAACCCAGGTCCCTGGCGCTGTGGCTAACCACTGTGCCACCGTGCCAAGGAACATTAATCCAGCTGCACGTACAAACTTGCAAAGCATATTCCAGCTGTAAACTGCAGAAAGAATCAAAAATATCTGTGTAATTTGCCCATGTAAATGGTGGAGAAAGGTTTTCTTTAGGCCTTCTTGCTGAGATTTGGCACTACTTTGGCAGCCGTGCCTTCAAGTGCCTAGACCCAAAACCACTGGAATTCCTTCTATAAATCTCCCTGCTTTTATCTTTCCTCCCTCAAAGACACTCCTCAAATTCTATCCCTTTTGGTCTCCTATCCTAACATCCTTGTTGGGTCCATTCATTTGTTTGAACAGACGAGGGGACAGCACCTATATGAGTTTTTAAATGGTTTTGAACAGAACTTAAAAAAATTATTAACATGACAAAAGCGAAAAGAAAAAGAAAAACGAACTTGGAGACTGGCTTCTACTGCCAGCCCCTGTACCGAACTTGAATGCACTGAACAGATCTCGAAAATAAACTGAAACACACACACTAAAATCCAAACTATATGTCAACCCTTATCTTGTTATCGGAAATGTTTTTCACAGTCAGTCTCTGTCTCAGAAAACCAATCCTCGCAGCTGCTGTTATGAAAAGCTTGTTTGCCTGCATTGTGTACCCTTCAGGAATGCAGTTAATTTTTAGCTAACCTTTATCCTTCCGATTCTACATGCCGTAAAGTTAGCAGTCAATTGTTAAGCTTAGCAGAGTTAGTTGCATAGGCAGAAATGAAGTCTTTGCATAGACTGAAGCAAACAGGGTTACGCATACAAAGGATCTCTCAATTTTCCACTGTGACTTGATATCAGTTTTGCGTGATTTATGTTGCTGTGAAGTCCTTTGCGGTGTCTTGCTACTTTGATGCTGTTAGGTGACTGCAGGATGATTTCACAGAAACATTATGATGCAAAAAGAGGCCATTCTGCCAATCATGTGGTGGTGGAGGCAAACTCGTTGGGGTCTTTTAAGAGACTTCTGGATGAGTACATGGGATTTAATGGGATTGAGGGCTATAGATAGGCCTAGAGGTAGGGATATGATCAGCGCAACTTGTGGGCCGAAGGGCCTGTTTGTGCTGTGGCTTTCTATGTTCTATGTTCTATGTCCGCACTGGCTTTCCAAATGAGCACTATGATTTAGTGGGTACAAGTTGGCAAGAGTCAAGTTATAACTTTACCAAAAGTGCGATAGGTTGAATGGCCGATCTTTGTGCTGCATCATTTTATAATTTAACAATCTAAAAAAACCCAACTGTGTAATGACACCACTGGACGTTAATAATCAGCTCAGAATCAGCGTTCCGCTGATTATCCAGATGGATCAACCAGCCCATTGTGATACTGAGCTATCGATGATTAACTGGAACCCAGTGTTGGCTAAAATAACAGGTAGAGGAATTTCCCATGAATGCTAATTTCCGACCGTGACCCCACAAGGAAATGTCCATGATCACTCACCGTGTTACTTTTCAAACTGGCCACCAGTTTTTGAGCCTGGCCTGGTAATTCACTGAAATAAAACATCTCTTAATTAGCCCATGAAATAACGTTTGGCCACAAAGTGAGAACTGCATGTAATCAGGACTGGCAATGGAACAACGCTGCGGCCCGTGATTATTTCTCATGTTTTGCAACGTCGCCAGCCAATTTTGATTTCTTTGGATGAATTTTTGTTCTTGATGTCACAGCTGGGAAATTTCCTATTTTGTGTGATTTTGTAGATCAAGCACATCCAGGTCAGGGGTCAACTGGATCCGCTGTAGGGTGTAGAATACTTCACCTTTCAATCACACAGCTATCCAATCATAGAAACATAGAAGACAGGAGCGGGAGGAGACCATTTGGCCCTCCCAGTCTGCTCCACCATTCATTATGATCATGGCTGATCATCCAACTCAATAGCCTGATCCCGCTTTCCCCCCATATCCTCTGGTCCCCTTTGCCCCAAGAGCTCTATCTAACACCTTCTTGAAAACATACAACGTTTTGGCCTCAACTACTTTCTGTGGTAGCAAATTCCATAGGCTGACTACTCCCTGGGTGAAGAAATTTCTCCTCACCTCTGTCCTAAATGGTCCACCCCGTATCCTCAGACTGTGATCACTTATTAAGGACTCCCTCACCATCGGGAATATCCTACCCTGTCTAGTCCTGTTAGAATTTTATAAGTTTCTGTGAGATCCCCATTCATTCTTTTGAACTCCAGCGAATATAATCCTAACCAACTCAATCTTTCTTCATATGTCGGTCCTGCCATCCCAGGAATCAGTCTGGTAAACATTCGCTCCACTCCCTCTCGAGCAAAACATCCTCCCTCAGATAAGGAGACTAAATATTCCAAGTGTGGCCTCACTAAGGCCCTGTATAATTAAGAACATAAGAACATAAGAAATAGGAGCAGGAGTGGGCCATCTAGCCCCTCGAGCCTGCCCCGCCATTCAATAAGATCATGGCTGATCTGAAGTGGATCAGTTCCACTTACCCACCTGATCCCTATAACCCCTAATTCCCTTACCGATCAGGAATCCATCTATCCGTGATTTAAACATATTCAACGAGGTAGCCTCCACCACTTCAGTGGGCAGAGAATTCCAGAGATTCACCACCCTCTGAGAGAAGAAGTTCCTCCTCAACTCTGTCCTAAACTGACCCCCCTTTATTTTGAGGCTGTGCCCTCTAGTTCTAGTTTCCTTTCTAAGTGGAAAGAATCTCTCCACCTCTACCCTATCCAGCTCCTTCATTATCTTACAGGTCTCTATAAGATCCCCCCTCAGCCTTCTAAATTCCAACGAGTACAAACCCAATCTGCTCAGTCTCTCCTCATAATCAACACCCCTCATCTCTGGTATCAACCTGGTGAACCTTCTCTGCACTCCCTCCAAGGCCAATATATTCTTCCGCAAATAAGGGGACCAATACTGCACACAGTATTCCAGCTGTGGCCTCACCAATGCCCTGTACAGATGCAGCAAGACATCTCTGCTTTTATATTCTCTCCCCCTTGCGATATAGGCCAACATCCCATTTGCCTTCTTGATCACCTGCTGCACCTGCAGACTGGGTTTTTGTGTCTCTTTGCTGCAAAACATCCCTGTTCCTGTACTCAAATCCTCTCACTATGAAGGCCAACATACCATCTGCCTTCTTTACCGCCTGCTGCACCTGCGTGCTTACCTTTAGCGACTGATGCACATAAAGTTCAGCCACAGAGTGAGAACTGCATGTAATCAGGACTGGCAACTGCGGCCTATTGCACATTCCCCCCTCCTAATCCATGGCCATTCAGGGAGACTAATGGACTCTCCCAGATTCCCATTCACAGCTTCATCTGCTTGCAATAATCCTATAAAGATCCACGTATCTACTCTTTTACACCTCTCTATACCTTTCCAGCCTCTCCATGGGGAAGAGAGAAAACTGGCAGGAAAATTATTTTTGGAATTCCTGGCAGCTGGCTGTACGCTGACATCCTGACAGCACGTTATCCTCAACTCACAGCTGACTATGCAGTGAAGGGAGGAAAAATAGATTTACATTGCTCATCCCAATTGAACTTAGTTTATTTATTAGTATCACCAGTAGGCATATATTTACACTGCAATGAAGTTACTGTGAAAATCCCCTAGTCGCCACACTCCGGCGCCTGTTCGGGTGCACTGAGGGAGAATTTAGCATGACCAATGCACCTAACCAGTATGTCTTTCAGACTGTGGGAGAAAACCGGAGCACCCGGAGGAAATCCACGCAGACAATGTGGAAACTCCACGCAGACAATGTGGAAACTCCACACAGACAGTGACCCAAGCTGGAATCGAACCCGGGTCCCTGGCGTTGCGAGGCAGCAGTGCTAACTACTGTGCTACCGTGTCGCCCCACGTATTTCTTACAGATAAAAGAGGTTAAAGTGAGAAAGTCTCAAATAGAAAAAATGAACCTACTCAGCTTTTGGTCTCAAAGCAGACTGATCGAAGGAGCTGTCATGTTTTCCATTGCTCGGGGAGTATCCAATCAGGTCAGGATTAAACAATTTAAAAATATCTGTGGGTTAAAAACATGGGCAGAGGTGTTAACTGTAATCCATTCTGCTAATATGGTAACTTTTCATATTATTGATATGATAATACTCACATATCCTTGTATCACATTGAAATATTTCAAGATACTTAAAAACAGGCCGAGGTTTTCTGGTTCAGCAGCCCCCTGGTATGTCACCAGCACCATTTTCTTTTGAAGCTTAACACCTTCAGGATGCCAATTGGGGCTTACTCTTGTCTTAAATCAAAATCTTATGGCTGCAAGTTCCACTCTGGAGACTTGAGGACAAAAGCAAGGCTAACACAGAGGGTGCTGACCTGATATTCCGTTTGCCTAAGGCCCCAGCTGTCCCTTAGGTGGATGCAAAGAGTTCCCATGACAACAAAGGAACTCTCCCTGATCTCCTGGCCAATATTTATCACTCATTCTAGGGGAGGTGGTGACGTAGTGGTGTTGCCACTAGACTAGAATCCAGAGACCCAGGGTAATGCTCTGGGCACCTGGGTTCGAATCCCACTGCAGCAGATGGTGACATTTTAATTCAGTAAAAATCTGGAATTAAAGAATCTAATGATGACCATGAAACCATTGTCGATTGTTAGAAAAACCCATCCTGTTCACTAATGCCCTCCAGTGAAGGAAATCTGCTGTCTTTACCTGGTCTGGCCTACATGTGACTTCAGAGTCACAGCAATGTGGTTGACTCTCCAATGCCCTCTGAACTGGAAGGCAATTAGGGATGGGCAATAAATGCTGGATCCAGCCAGTGACGCCCACATCCCATAAAATTAATAAATAAAAAATACAATGTCACTTAACAAAAACAATCACCTCATCATCGTCACATTGCTATTCTACTTGTGCCATAGCAACGGTCGTTATGAATGCAACAGGAAGCAGTTGAGGTTTAAAGAGTCAAAAGATAGATGTGGGTCAAACACAGGGTGATCACTTTTGCATGTTTGAGGTTTTTTATTAACTTTTACACAGGCGACACAGAGGCCATTGACCACACGATACTATGATAGGCCTCTAAGGCCAGAACGATCGGCCGGAGCCAATATTTCACCTACCCAGCAGGCAAACCTGCCACACTCCCACTGGCACAACAACTGATCCAAAAATCCAGAGCTTCATCTAGTGTTTAACTAACATCCCAAACAACTGTACACCAGCGGTATCCCACTATTAACAGGGTGAATGCCCAGTTAGTCTGCCCCTCGGTGATGGCTGGATTCTGGCCAGGAGAACTCACCAGACTTTCTCAAATTGTGCCATGGGATCTTCGAACATTTACGGAACAGTTGGAGAAGATTTCAATTTAAGATTTTCTCTCGAGGATGCTATCGCCGAAGATTCAAGGTGAGGCAATGGCACAGTGGTATTGTCGCTGAACTTGTAATCCAGAGACCCAGGGTAATGTTCTGGGGACCTGGGTTCGAATCCCACCATGGCAGATGGTGAAATTTGAATTCAATACAAAAACTGCAATTAAAAGTCTAATGATGACCATGAAACCATTGTCAATTGTTGGAAAAAACCATCTGGTTCCTTTAGGGAAGGAAATCTGCAGTCCTTGCCTGGTCTGGTCTACATGTGACTCCAGAGCTACAGAAATGTGGTTGATTCTCAACTGCCCTCTGAGATGGCTCAACAAGCCACTCAGTTCAAGGAGCAATTAGGGATGGGCAATAAATGCTGGCCCAGCCAGCAATGCCCACATCCCATCCTTCAAGTTCTGCAGTGGAAAATCCACCTCTGCGGGGAGGACAAGCTATGGTCCAGAATTTAACCAGACCCAAAGACAAGAACGTAGCCAACAGATCCAGGTTGATACTCCACATTTATTACTGAAAACCATGTATTTCACTGGTGGCACCTGTTACACGTACCTGGTAAGGAACCTGGCATCCGGGTACCTGAATGTTCATCAATGCTACAGTCAGTAAACAAACAAAAGAGAATTGTGTTACCATCCTAGAACTGTAGAGAAAACATGATAGAACATAGAACATTACAGCGCAGTACAGGCCCTTCGGCCCTCGATGTTGCGCCGACCTGTGAAACCAATCTAAAGCCCATCTAACCTACACTATTCCAATGTCATCCATATGTTTATCCAATGACCATTTAAATGCCCTTAATGTTGGCGAGTCCACTACTATTGCAGGCAGGGCATTCCATGCCCTTACCACTCCCTGAGCGAAGAACCCACCTCTGACATCTGTCCTATATCTATCACCCCTCAATTTAAAGCTATGTCCCTTCGTGCTAGCTATCACCATCCGAGGAAAAAGGCTCTCACTATCCACCCTATCTAATCCTCTGATCATCTTGTATGCCTCTATTAAGTCACCTCTTAACCTTCTTCTCTCTAACGAAAACAACCTCAAGTCCCTCAGCCTTTCCTCATAAGACCTTCCCACCATACCAGGCAACATCCTAGTAAATCTCCTCTGCACCCTTTCCAATGCATCCACATCCTTCCTATAATGCGGTGACCAGAACTGTACGCAATACTCCAAGTGCGGCCGCACCAGAATTTTGTACAGCTGCAACATGACCTCCTGGCTCCGAAACTCAATCCCTCTACCAATAAAAGCTAACACTCTGTACGCCTTCTTAACAACCCTATCAACCTGGGTGCCAACTTTCAGGATGATAATTACTGGGTCTTTACTGGCTCTGTGAAACAGCTTTCACACAAATGGGGAGGCGATGGCCTAGTGGTATTATCGCTAGACTATTGAACCAGAAACTCAGCCAATGTTCTGGGGGTCCAAATTCGAATCCCGCCACGGCAGATGGTGGAATTTGAGCTCTTTTTTATATGGTGCCGATTTGTCTGGACAACAGGCAGCTCAAATGTTGAGAATGCGGGATAATGATTGATTTTAGCTAGGATGTGTGGTTTAAACAGAGTTAATGCATTTGTATTTACTTTGGTCTCCCTTGGGGCTTCAGAATAATGTTTTTACCAGGTTGATTGACAGAGAGAGTCATATGTTAATGGGCGGAGCTAAGATTGCAGGAGAGATAGTGTTTAAAACAGTCAGTTACTGCCTGGTTCTGAAAAAAAGCAAGAGGTGTCTTTCTGTCTCTCTCGCTCTGGAGGTTGCTGTTTGGGGCTATCAGAAGACAGGTGTCTCACTCTGTCTCTCTTTCTAGAGCTGGTCAAAAAATGCTAGGACTGTTAGCAAGTAAAAGCACATAAGCCTGGGTTTTTGATAACTAATTTTGAAGAGGAGTTTAAGTCTATAAGAGGAATATTGCTTGAATTGGAACTAATAGAGATAGGTCAGCAGTTAAGAATTGTATCTTGTCATGTTTAAGTGTTGTTCAAATTTTAAATGTTAAATTGATTCATTTGTTACAGTTAAACTGTATTGTTAAATAAAGTTTGTTTTGATAAAAGCTTCCTAGTGTGTCAATAGAATCACATCTGGAGTGAAACACTAATTCTCAGGAAGAAAATATAACCATTACCTTGTCAAATGTCCGCTGTGCTGTGTAGACTTTACCTACAAGTGAAGAGCCAGTGAGAATCTTATGGTCAGTCAACACATCACACAGAAATATTGAGACCAGTTTCCAGCCAGCTTTGATCAAGTGATGTTACTCACAGTTAGTGAATCTCCCATCATCGCAACCACCTTGATGTGTGACGGTATTAAAGCATGCACTGCAGAGAGTAACAGAAGCAAAGGTAAAACTCTGGCCCTATCACATTTTAATATGCAAGTCTGCCACTAATAAGGTTCCGAAAGCTAGTGGCTTTTGCTACCAAATAAACCTGTTGGACTTTAACCTGGTGTTGTTAGACTTCTTACTGTGTTTACCCCAGTCCAACGCCGGCATCTCCACATCATGACTAATAAGGAACAGGGAGAGTTCTTACACATAACAGGGTGGATTTGAGCATGGATTGGCAGATGGAAGTTGGGGAGGGGGGGGGGGCGGGGGGGTTGGGGGGGGGTTACCTGCATTAAAATTGCTGGACAGCAATGAGACTAATCCCCCACTGCATCTTGTAGGAGCGCTGTCAGTGGATGTTCAGAGCACATACCCTTATTAATACTGAGGTCTATAGAATATATATAAGATCAGGACTGCCATTTTTGGACACAACAGGGCAGAGTATGTTGGCATGCCCCCCTCTGCCCTGGCAGTACAGCAGTAGAGGACCAAAAACAGTGAGTTGTATATGACAATTGAGAGTCTGGGAGCAACAGCCTGTCCTGTACTTTTCATAGAATCTTAGCATCTCTACAGTGCAGAATCAGACCATTCGGCCCATCGAGTCTGCACCGACAACAATCCCACCCAGGCCCTATCCCCATAACCCCACATATTTACCACGCAAATCCCTCCAACCTACGCATTTCGGGGCATTAAGAGGCAATTTAGCATGGCCAATGCACCTAACCCGCACATCTTTGGAGTGTGTGAGGAAACCGGTGCACCCAGAGGAAACCCACGCAGACTCAGGGAGAACGTGCAGACTTCGCACAGACATTGACCCAAGCCGGGAATCAAACCCAGGTCTCTGGAGCTGTGAGGCAGCAGTGCTAACCACTGTGCCGTCATGCCAACTGGGAAACCAGAGACACAAGTCCATACCAAAATGTGGAGGCAATGAGCTGAGGAAAATAATTGTTATTTTCAATGGGATGTAAAGCTTTCTCCTCTATAACACCGCTAGATTATCACAGTGAGTAGCATCCATATTCTGCAACCAATCGCTCCACTTTGATAGCTTTCATTGAAGGAATACTGGCCAAGGCACTGGGTTTAAAGTTTCACCCGAGATGTGCACTGCAGCACTTAAGTGTCAGTTTAGAATAGATTATCTAATCAAGTCCTTGCCAGGGATGGGGGGGGGAGGGTTTTTTTACGCATCAATGGGACATGGGCGTCGCTGACTGGCCAGCATTTATTGCCCATCCCTGGTTGCCCGAGGGCAGTTGAGAGTCAACCACATTGCTGTGGCTCTGGAGTCACATGTCGGTCAGACCAGGTAAGGACGGCAGATTTCCTTCCCTAAAGGACATTAGTGAACTAGATGGGTTTTTCTGATAATCAACAAGTAAATTCTTAATTCCATATTTTTTAAATTGAATTCAAATTCCACCATCTGTCGTGGTGGGATTCGAACCCGGGTCCCCAGAACATTAGCTGAGTATCTGGATTAATAGTCTAGTGAAAATACCACGAGGCCATCACCTCACTCTGTGGGGAGAGGGGATGGTGTTGGTGGGAGAGCTGGATGACTCCACAACCTTTGACTCTGAGGTGAGAGCGGTAGCGTTGAGCCAAGCTGAAGTTGGACAACTTCACTTTCTGACAATAATGTAAACTGGGTTGTGTTGGATTAGCCACCCCAAAGCTCATCCCTTACAATTTTCACTTGCATAATTGTCCTTATGGGAAAGAACTCCAGGAGTTTTATCCAGCATGCCTTGGGAAAATAGATAACCTTGGGGAGCAGAGGCTCATGGGGATTTTGATGACTGAAAGAAAGAACACAAGTAGCTGGAAAGGCACAACTATATTAGCTTAATGCGAGGTCTTGTGTGAGTTCTGTTCTGTAATGTTGATCATCTTGGGAAAGCTTTGAGATCATCTTGCCTTCATGCAGTGGCGTAGTAGTATTGTCACTGGACTAGCAATCCAGAGATCCAGGGTAATGCTCTGTGGAACTGGGTTCGAATCCCACCACAGCAATTTGAATTCAATAAAAAATCTGGAATTAAAAGTCTAATGATGACCATGAAGTTGATTGTCATAAAAACCCATCTGGTTCACTAACAATTTTTAGGGAAGGAAATCTGCCACCCTTACCTGGTCTGGCCTACACGTTGACTCTCAAATATCTTCAAGGATGGGCAATAAATGCTGGCCCAGCCAGCGACACCCACATTCCATGACCGAATGAAAAAAACGGCTCAGTATATCAAATCTCTGTGATAAGATGAGAACTTAGACACATATCTCTCCAGCAAAGAGTGGTGCTGAACTTGAAAGCAAAATGGGGAGTGGAGGTGGACAATTGATATACATAACAGCAGAATCAATCAATCGATTCAGGAAAGAGATAGATAAATATTTGATCAAAAGCGGGATAAAGAGCTATGGGGAAAAGATAGGGAAGTGGAGTTAGGATGAGACGGAGATCAGCCACGATCACATAGAATGGCGGAGTGGGCTCAAAGGGCTGAATTGCCTACTCTCGCTCCTAATTCCTATGTTCCTAACAACCTAATGTGAGGAAAATTGTGCCCAGGTAGAACTCACTGGGGAATTCATGGCACTGATGTCATTGACCGGAGGAAGACTGATTGCCTCTGTGTTCTAGACACAGACCGTAAGACCATAAGATATAGGAGCAGAATTAGGTCATTCGGCCCATCCAGTCTACTCTGCCTTTCAATCATGGCTGATATGATTCTCATCCCCATTCTCCAGCCTTCTCCTCATAACCCTTAATTGATCAAGAACCTATCTATCTCTGTCTTAAAGTCACTCAATGACCTGGGCCTCCACAGCCCTCTGTGGCAATAAGTTCCACAAATTCACCACCCTCTGGCTGAAGAAATTCCTCCTCATCTCTGTTTTAAAGGAGCGTCCTTTCACTCTGAGGTTGTGCGCTCAAGTTCTAGTCTCTCCCACTAGTGGAAACATCCTCGCCACGTCCACTCTATCTAGGCCCCTCAGGATTCTATAAGTTTCAATTAGATCCCCCCTCATCCTTCTAAACTCCCTTGAGTATTGACCCAGACTCCTCTACCGCTCCGCATATGACAAGCCCTTCATTCCTGGGGGCGGGGTGGCACGGTGGCACAGTGGTTAGCACTGCTGCCTCACAGCACCACGGACCCAGGTTCAATTCCCGGCTTGGGTCACTGTGGGCCCGATTTTACCATTTTCATTCTAAGTGCTGAATCTGGGCATAATGCAGATCCGACTTAGAAATCTGCTTTCAGGCGCCCCCATACCCACTCAGCCATCTCCAGTCCCATTCGCGCTGTGGGCGGGGCTTAGCACGGCCGAAACGATTGGAGCTCTGAACTGCGCATGCTCAGTTAGAAAAAAATTTGAAAAAGCGCGCCCGTGTCACATCGCTCCTGGGCCGCAGAAAGCGGAGAAAGCGGCCTGGGAGCGAAAAGCGGGAGCGAGAGTGCACGCACACACACATCACTGTCCCCCTTATCAACCCCCCCCCCCACTACCCAGACCGATCGCCACCCCTGCCCCCCTCCCCCCCCACCAATTGCCCACAAAGTGGCAGCGGACCCCCCTGCCCCCCACCAGAGATCCATCTGCCACCCCCACCAGAGATCCATCTGCCCCCCCCCTACCAGAGATCCATCCGTTCCCCCCCACCAGAGATCCATCCGCCCCCCCCACCAGAGGTCCATCTCCCCCCCACCCCCCGAGATACATCTTACCCGCCTCCCTCCTCCCCCCCCCCAACCAGACAATGATCTGACCTCACTCCCCTCCTCCCCCCTCCAACCAGAGAATGATCTGACCCGCCTCCCTCCCCCCCCACCACTGATCTGAGCCAGAAAGCCGTTGGAAACACTGAACCCACTCTTCAGAAGCTGGAGCGCCTGACTCAGACTTTTATTCAGCAGGTCCATTTCGGCGCGGTTCCGTATTGGCAAGCGTGGCGGTAAAGGGGAAAATGCTGATAAAGTTGGGCGGGCAGTTCAGTAATTCAATTTAAATGCATGCATTTTGGGCGCGAAGCGGATCGCCACCATTCCCGGGTTTCGGTAAAGTGGCAATCTGCGCGGATGCGGGCGCGGATCGCGTTAATGGCCTCACACCCAACTTTAACACGTTTTCGCGCCCGTGCAATGGTAAAATTGGGCCCTGTATGTGTGGAGTTTGCACGTTCTCCCCGTGTCTGCGTGACTTTCCTCCGGGTGCTCCGGTTTCCTCCCATACTCCAAAGATGTGCGGGTTAGGTTGATTGGCCATGCTAAATTTAACCCTAGTGTCAGGGGGACTAGCAGGGTAAATATGAGGGGTCATGAGGGTGGGGCCTGGGTGGGATTGTGGTCGGAGCAGACTCAATGGGCCGAATAGTCTCCTTCTGCACTGTAGGGATTCTAGGATTCTATCATTCTGGGATCATTCTTGTGACATTGTTTATACCTGTGTATTTTGCATTTATATTTTACTGTGTTTTCTGGTAATTGGAAGTTTAACTAGGTGCATGAAACTATCACTATCAAGTCCCATTGAAGAACATTTCACCTAATTGATACAGGGTGTGTGAGATTAAACAACCCTCAGAAACTCTATCACTAAGAAGAATCAAGAATTAAAACTCACCCCACTGCTTCCCAGGTCTTTTGAACTGTTCTGACACTTAATTTCAAATAGTTGGCTATCTGCCACTCTTTATCTGCCCTTAATTCTCTTTCCAGGCTTTCACTATCTGTTAATTGGCAATTCAAATGATTAACTGCCTCTTGGTCAAAGTGGCTTTGGACCCTTTATGCCACTTTACTAATGTCCTCACCTCTTTGTTGTCTTAGGCATGTCCCGACATGCCTTCAGCAACAATAGCAACTTGCATTAATACAGGAACTCTTACATATTAAAACACCCCAGTCCCTCCTGAAAGGTTTCCTCAGCCTAACCATGTGAATTCTGATGAAGTTTAGTCCACAGAGCGTGATCATATCTTGCTCGGTCAGAACCAGAATCCACCCTCTCAGACAGTGTAATCCAGATCATAACAAGTCACTTGGTAAAATAGTTCCCCTCATCACCCTTCTGGTTCTTTTGCCTATTAAATCTGAGTCTTCTGGTTATCAACCCTGCTGCTAGTGATGTTGTAATATGCCTTCAAGAGATGTCAGTATGACAGCACCAGAAGGGAAGTGTGTCTTGCGATCCAGTCCTAGTTTTGCTTGTGCTTTGAGCAGAGCACACACGCACACAGAGCCTTGTTGCCTTCCAACTTTATACCATGTATAATGGCACAGTGGTTAGCACTGCTGCCTCACAGCACCAGGGACCCAGGTTCAATTTCCGACTTGGGTCACTATCTGTGTGGAGTTTGCACATTCTCCCCATGTCTACGTGGGTTTCCTCTGGGCGCTCCGGTTTCCTCCCACAGTCCAAAGACGTGCTGATTAGATGCATTGACCATGCTAAATTCTCCCTCAGTGTACCCGAAAAGACACCGGAGTGCGGCAACTAGGGGATTTTCACAGTAACTTCATTGCAGTGTTAATGTAAGCCTACTTGTGCTGACTTCAGCCAGGCTAATGAGGTTGGCTTGCTAGAGTATGAACTAACTGATGAGTCTTCCCTCTCCTTTTGGGGAGCTGCCCCTTTTACTTTGTCCCTTTGTTAATTTGAGTTTGTTTATTACGTTGGTACCCGAAAGAGATACCGGATGAGTCCTCTTTGTCCCTAAGTTAATTTGAGTTAGTTTATGTTGGTACCCGAAAGAGATACCGGATGAGTCGTCCCTATGAAAAGAAATACCTGATGAGTCCTCCCTAAGTTAATTTGAGTTCGTTTATTTGGTTGGGATGAAAAGAGCTACCTGATGAGTCTTAATTGATGGTTAAATCAGGGAGCCTCATGCTCCCTATTTAAAGCAGGTGTGTCAGACTCCCAGCCTGTTTTCAGCAGGGAGGAACTGGAGAGCTGGCTGTGTACAGATGTATGGTGTAAATAAAGTAACGTGGTGACGGGACTTTCGCCTCCGTGGAGTTGTTATAGTACTTGTGACTAATAAATAAACTTTACTTTAAATGTTCTCATGTGCCTAATCTTAATAAATAAATGCACTGCATGTTTACCCAATCCCTTATGAACAATTACAAGCTGGTTAGGATTGTATTTGATCCGGTTAGAATTGTATTCGCTGGAGTTCAGAGGTTGGGGGATTTCATAGAAACCAAAAAATTCTAACAGGACTACACAGGGATGTTCCTGACGGCGGGGGAGTCAGAACCAGGGGTCATAGTCTGAGGATACAAGGTAGAACACTTAGGACAGAGATGAGGAGACATTTCTTCACCCAAAGAGTGGAGAGCCTGTGAAATTCGCCACCACAGAAAGTAGTTGAGGCCAAAACATTGTATGTTTTTAAGAGGCAGTTAGATATAGCTCTTGAGGTGAAGGAGATCAAAGGATATAGAACATAGAACATAGAACATTACAGCGCAGAACAGGCCCTTCGGCCCACGATGTTGCACCGACCAGTTAAAAAAAAAAACTGTGACCCTCCAACCTAAACCAATTTCTTTTCGTCCATGAACCTATCTACGGATCTCTTAAACGCCCCCAAACTAGGCGCATTTACTACTGATGCTGGCAGGGCATTCCAATCCCTCACCACCCTCTGGGTAAAGAACCTACCCCTGACATCGGTTCTATAACTACCCCCCCTCAATTTAAAGCCATGCCCCCTCGTGCTGGATTTCTCCATCAGAGGAAAAAGGCTATCACTATCCACCCTATCTAAACCTCTAATCATCTTATATGTTTCAATAAGATCCCCTCTTAGCCGCCGCCTTTCCAGCGAAAACAATCCCAAATCCCTCAGCCTCTCCTCATAGGATCTCCCCTCCATACCAGGCAACATCCTGGTAAACCTCCTCTGCACCCTCTCCAAAGCCTCCACATCCTTCCTGTAATGTGGGGACCAGAACTGCACACAGTACTCCAAGTGCGGCCGCACCAGAGTTGTGTACAGTTGCAACATAACGCTACGACTCCTAAATTCAATCCCCCTACCAATAAACGCCAAGACACCATATGCCTTCTTAACAACCTTATCTACTTGATTCCCAACTTTCAGGGATCTATGCACACATACACCTAGATCCCTCTGCTCCTCCACACTATTCAAAGTCCTCCCGTTAGCCCTATACTCAACACATCTGTTATTCCTACCAAAGTGAATTACCTCACACTTCTCCGCATTAAACTCCATCCGCCACCTCTCGGCCCAACTTTGCAACCTGTCTAAGTCTTCCTGCAAACTACGACACCCTTCCTCACTGTCTACCACACCACCGACTTTGGTGTCATCAGCAAATTTGCTAATCCACCCAACTATACCCTCATCCAGATCATTAATAAATATTACAAACAGCAGTGGCCCCAAAACAGATCCCTGAGGTACACCACTTGTAACCGCACTCCATGATGAATATTTACTATCAACCACCACCCTCTGTTTCCTATCCGCTAGCCAATTCCTGATCCAATTTCCTAGATCACCCCCAATCCCATACATCTGCATTTTCTGCAGAAGCCTACCATGGTGAACCTTATCAAACGCCTTACTAAAATCCATATATACCACGTCCACTGCCTTGCCCCCATCCACCTCCTTGGTCACTTTCTCAAAAAACTCAATAAGGTTAGTAAGGCACGACCTACCTGCCACAAAACCATGCTGACTATCACCTATCAATTCATTACTCTCCAAATAACTATAAATCCTATCCCTTATAATTTTTTCCAACATCTTGCCGACAACAGAAGTGAGACTCACCGGTCTATAATTCCCGGGGAAGTCTCTGTTCCCCTTCTTAAACAATGGGACAACATTCGCTAACCTCCAATCTTCTGGTACTATACCAGGGGCCAACGACGACCTGAAGATCAGAGCCAGAGGCTCTGCAATCACTTCTCTTGCCTCCCAGAGAATCCTTGGATAAATCCCATCCGGACCAGGGGATTTATCTATTGGGGGGAAGACAGGATCAGGCTATTGAGTTGGATGAGCAGCCATAATCATAATGAATGGTGTAGTAGGCTCGACGGGCCGAATGGCCTCCCCCTGCTTTTTTTAATGTTTATATGATTAGCTGCATCTTATACAGTAAATAAGATCAAGGTATTACATCAACACTGTAACACATCAACTGGAAACAATTTTTCTTTACTTACCCGACCAAAACCCCTCATCATTTGGTGCACCTCCTGTTAACCTTCTCTACTTTATGGGGAACAAGCCCAGATCCTCTAATCTCTCCCAGTGTTGTCTCATTCAGAGTGGATGCACTGACACTTACCTGAATCGGAAGGTGAGCTGGGTAATGTGCCTTCACTGCAAGCAACCAAAGCTGGCCCCGAAAAGCTCTATAAGGGAAAAGGTTCGACAGTTAGACCCTGTCACATCAATATGCCATCAGCACAGCAGAGGTACAGAGGAGGGATGCAGCTAACTCCAGATGTGAAACACACTAGGCCCAGAGCAAAGCAGCCCACTTGACTGGTATCCCTTCCACAAACATTCACACCCTCCCTCCACCACCTACACACAGTGGCAGCAGTCTGTACCATCTATAGAATGCACAATAGGAACTCACCAAGCTTCCTTTGGCAGCACCTTCCAAACCCACAACCTCTATCATCTAGAAGGACGCGGGCAGCAGATACATGGGAACACCACCACCTGGAAGTTCCCCTCCAAACCACTCGCCATACCGACTTGGAAATATATCACCATTCCTTCACTGAAGCTGGGTCAAAATCTTGGCATTCCCTCCCTAACAACAGGGTTTGCCTTAATTCCTAATCATTAATTAAAGACCCAATTGGAGAGTGCACCCGAGGGAAGGCTGGTTGAGGAAACAAAACACTCTTTGCCAAGACTCATACAAGGAGAATGTGTGTGCGTGTGTGTGTGTGTGCGCGTGCGTGCATAAGTCCATGTCTGTGCGCGTGCATGCATGCGTGTGCGTATGTGCGTGTGTGCGTGCATTCTAGTGTGTGTATTTGTGTGCATGAATGTGTTTGTGCACATGCATGCGTGCATGCGTGTGTGCGTGCATGTGTGTGTGTGTTCATGCGTGCATGTGTGCGTGCATGCATGTGTGTTTGTGTGTGTATGTGTGTGTGTATGCATGTGTGTGTGAGTGTGTGTATGTGTGTGTGTGTGTGCGTGTGTTTGTGTGTGTGTTTGTGTGCGTGTGTTTGTGTGTGTGTATGCGCACCCCAAACATGTTCTCTTCTACCTTTTTCTGTCAGGAGAAAGAGACAAAAGTCTGAGATCGCGTACCAACTGACTCAAGAACAGCTTCTTCCCTGCTGCCATCAGACTTTTGAATGGACCTACCTCGCATTAAGTTGATCTTTCTCTACACC
Organism: Mustelus asterias; assembly: GCF_964213995.1. Classification (NCBI taxonomy): domain Eukaryota; kingdom Metazoa; phylum Chordata; class Chondrichthyes; order Carcharhiniformes; family Triakidae; genus Mustelus; species Mustelus asterias. The sequence continues at coordinate 22,352,792 of NC_135805.1, read as the reverse complement.
ATAGCTATGACTGTAGCACTACATTCTGCACTCTCTCCTTTCCTTCTCTATGAATGGTATGCTTTGTCTGTTTGGTGCACAAGAAACAATACTTTTCACCGTATGCTAATACATGTGACAATAATAAATCAAATCAAATCAAATAAATAAACTCACCTTTCCATCTCCCAGCTGATTGATGCCATTCTCCTTCTGTTTCCTCTCAGTCGGATTCTCTGCGGAGCCTGTGGAGAAAGATTCTCAGCAGTGACTCCTTCACACACTGAAACTTAAGCTTGTTCCTAATCAGGAATATCAATCCGAAGGACATCTGCTAAAATGGGCCAAAGGTCTATTAGAAACAGATTTCGGGAAGACATTCTAAAAGTGATTCCTCAATGAGAAACTTATGTTTGGATATTGATGACTGAATATCCATTGCTGCCTAAGAGGGACTAATCTTTTACTAGGAACTTTTAAAAGAGTTTCATATCCAGTTATTATCTATTACAAAGTTGGCGTTTAATTGTTCATTGTACAAAATACTTTAATATCAGAATTGAGGTTGAGACACAAAAAAACCTGGGATGTGGAGAAGGAGTTATCTCCCAAAGGATGGGGAGGCGATGGTCTTATGGTTTTATCACAAGACTGTTAAACCAGAAACTCAACTAATGTTCTGGGATCCGGATTCGAATCCCGCCACGGCAGATGGTGAAATTCGAATTCAATAAAAAAATATCTGGAATGAAGAATCTACTGCTGATCATGAAACCATTGACGATGTCAGGAAAAACCCATCTGGTTCATTAATGTCCTTTAGGGAAGGAAATCTGCCACCCTTACCTAGTCTGGCCTACATGTAACTCCAGAGCCACAGCAATGTGGTTGACTTTTAACTGCCGTCTGAAATGTCTTAGCAAGCCACTTGGTTCAATGGCGACTAGGAATGGGCAATAACTGCTGGCCCAGCCAGTGACACCCATGTCCCATGAATGAATGAAAAAAGGCTTTTTTTCATCCATGCCATTGCTTATCTACAGATGGGATTTTAAATTGCAATCATTGGTTCTCTACTATTCTGGACTCCATACTGAACTGATGAAAGGGCGGTACAGACCCCACTTTTAAATTGGCCAGTCACTTACATAGTCCTATGAATTTGTTGCATTAACACCAGTTTCAACGTTGACAGTTACAGCATCTTCAGCCCTCTGTTTATCATGGGCAGAAAGTGCTGTGCTTTCTCATTCTCTCCAGCTGGCTCCTTCTGAAGGCACTCATCCATTTAGATCCACCTTTAGGTCTGGTCAGTGTTTCTCTGTGGCGCACCACACAGGGTGACATTGAGGCTGCAGCATGGGAACTGGCCATTTCACCCAACAAGCCCATGCCAATGTAACTGCTACACACACAAGCCTCCTCCCATCATCCAACCATATCCAAATATCCTTCTATTCCTTTCATCCTCGTAAACGTAGCTATGCCATTTCCCTCAATTACTCCTTGTTTTAGCAAGTTCCACATTCTGAACAGACTGAATGAAGAAATTTCTCTTGAATTTCCCATACAATTAGTGATTATCTTTTTTAATGGCCCCTACTTTTGGACTCATCCAGATGTGGAAACTTTTTTTCTATGTTGTGGTGATTGGCTCTTTAATGACAATGACCATCACCAATAAGAGACACTCTAACCACCGCCCCTTGACATTCAATGGTGTAACCATCACTGAATCCCCCACTGTCAACATCCTTGGGGTTACCATTGACCAGAAACTCAACTGGACTCACCACATAAACACAGTGGCTACAAGAGCAGGTCAGAGGCTGGGAATACTGCGGAGAGCATCTCACCTCCTGACTCCCCAAAGCCTATCCACCATCTACAAGGCACAAGTCAGGAGTGTGATGGAATACTTCCCATTTGCCTGGATGGTGCAGCTCCAATAAGACCCAAGAAGCTTGATGCCATCCAAGATAAAGCAACCACAAGACAAGGCACCACATCCACAAACATCCACTCCCTCCACCACCGCCGCAGCAGACTGAATTATGTACAAGATGCACTGCAGCAATTCACCAAAGATCCTTAGCCAGCACCTTCCAATCCCGCGACCACTTCCATCTAGAAGGACAAGGGCAGCAGATAAATGGGAACACCAACACCTGCAAGTTCCCCTCCAAGCCACTCACCATCCTGACTTGAAAATATATCGCCGTTCCTTCGCAGTCGCTGGTTCAAAATCCTGGAATTTCCTCCCTAATGGCATTGTGGGTCAACCCACAGCACGTAGACTGCAGCGATTCAAGAAGGCAGCTCACCACCACCTTCTCAAGGGCAACTAGGGATGGGCAATAAACGCTGGCCCAGCCAGCGACACCCATGTCCCACGAATGAATTTTTAAAAAACACAGCAGAGAAGGGCTACCCGGCTTCAACAATCACCACATATACCGATCTTATCGTAATCTAAAAAGCCTCTGTCAGGTTACCCACACAGCAATCCCTTTGCTTCAGAGAATTCCTCCCCAATTCACCATCCACCACAGGTTTTATTAAAATGGCCGACCATCGACACTGAATGGTCCATGGCATTTTCCACAAGCATCTTTTCCAATTTCTGTGCCTCCAGCTTTGCTGTAATGGAGTTAGACATTGGACAAATGTCGGCCCCTGTTATAGTATAGTGCTGAGTGCAATGTCTGAAGGAAATGTATTTCTTCTTTTCCTCTCCCTCAGACATCTTGGCCAGGATTCTCTGATCTCGTTCGCCCTGCCACCGCTGCCAGTGAGAACAGAGAGTTTTGCGCCCAGCCAAAACTCCATTCACTGCACCGGGACCGGACAATCCACAGGCGAGGTCGAGGAATTCCGGCCCTGATTTCCAAACTTCACAACACGAGCAGGAAAGATGATGACAAAGAGTTGGTGGCATCCACGACAGTGCCCGGATGTGTCCAGGTAAAAGCTGAACAAGAAGTGACGATGTCGGATGTTAGTTTGGCTTCACTTGATGCCTCCACATCTATCATTGTTTGTGCTTCCTGTCAAGTTGACATTTTGTTTTCCGGTTATTCTCACTGCCACCAGAACTGGTCACCACCCTCTGACAGTGCAACATTCCTCCAGTACTGATCCTCTAACAGTGCGGCACTCCCTCAGTGCTGACCCTCTAACAATGCGGCACTCCCTCAGTACTGATCCTCTAACAGTGCAACACTCCCTCAGTACTGACCCTCTAACAATGCGGCACTCCCTCAGTACTGACCCTCTGACAGTGCAACACTCCATCAGTACTGACCCTCTAACAGTGCAACACTCCATCAGTACTGACCCTCTAACAGTGCAACACTCCCTCAGTACTGATCCTCTAACAGTGCAACACTCCCTCAGTACTGACCCTCTAACAATGCGGCACTCCCTCAGTACTGACCCTCTGACAGTGCAACACTCCCTCAGTACTGACCCTCTGACAGTGCAGCACTCCCTCAGTGCTGACCCTCTGACAGTGTGGCACTCCATCAGTACTGACCCTCTAACAATGCGGCACTCCCTCAGGACTGACCCTCTGACAGTGCAACACTCCATCAGTACTGACCCTCTGACAGTGCAACACTCCATCAGTACTGACCCTCTGACAGTGCAACACTCCATCAGTACTGACCCTCTAACAATGCGGCACTCCATCAGTACTGACCCTCTGACAGTGCGGCACTCCCTCAGTACTGACCCTCTGACAGTGCGGCACTTCCTCAGTACTAACCGTCTAACAGTGCAACACTCCATCAGTACTGACCCCCTGACAGTGCAGCACTCCTCCAGTACTGACCCTCTAACGGTGCAGCACTCCTTCAGTACTGACCCTCTAACAGTGCAACACTCCATCAGTACTGACCCTCTGACAGTACGGCACTCCCTCAGTACTGACCCTCTGACAGTGCGGCACTCCCTCAGTACTGACCCTCTGACAGTGCGGCACTTCCTCAGTACTAACCGTCTAACAGTGCAACACTCCATCAGTACTGACCCCCTGACAGTGCAGCACTCCTCCAGTACTGACCCTCTAACGGTGCAGCACTCCTTCAGTACTGACCCTCTAACAGTGCAACACTCCATCAGTACTGACCCTCTGACAGTACGGCACTCCCTCAGTACTGACCTTCTGACAGTGCAGCACTCCTTCAGCACTGACCCTCTGACAGTGCAACACTCCCTCAGTACTGACCCTCTGACAGTGCAGTACTCCCTCAGTGCTGACCCTCTGACAGTGTGGCACTCCATCAGTACTGACCCTCTGACGGTGCGGCACTCCATCACTGCTGACCTCCTAACAGTGCAGCACTCCTTCAGTACTGACCCTCTGACAGTGCAACACTCCCTCAGTACTGACCTTCTGACAGTGCAGCACTCCCTCAGTGACCCCCTAACAGTGCAGCACCCCTTCAGTGCTGACCCTCTAACAGTGCAGCACCCCTTCAGTACTGACCCTCTGACAGTGCAACACCCCCTCAGTACTGGCCCTCTGGCAGTGCGGCACTCCATCAGTACTGACCCTCTGACAGTGCGGCACTCCCTCAGTACTAACCCTCTGACAGTGCAGTACTCTCTCAGTACTGACCCTCTGACAGTGCAGTACTCTCTCAGTACTGACCCTCTGACAGTGCAGTACTCTCTCAGTACTGACCCTCTGACAGTGCGGCACTCCCTCAGTACTAACCCTCTGACAGTGCAGTACTCTCTCAGTACTGACCCTCTGACAGTGCAGTACTCTCTCAGTACTGACCCTCTGACAGTGCAACATTCCATCAGTAATGACTCTCTCATGAATTTGAATTTGAACATCTCTATCAAATCTCTTTGCGTTCTTCTCTCCACGAAGAATAGTCCCAACCTCTCCAATCCATGCTCATAATTGAAATTTCTCATCTCTGAGACCATTCTTGTAAACCTCTTCTGCACTCTCTCCAATGCATCCTTCGTATTGTGTGGCACCCAGAACTACACACAATATTCCAGCTGAGGTCTAACTAGTGTCTTGTATAAGTTCAGTATAACCTCCTTGCTCTTGTACTCGGTGTCCCTTTAATAATACCCAGAATACTGTATGCTTTAGTAATTTCTGATCTATGCACAAATATACCCAGGTCCCTCTGTTACTACACCCCTTTAGGAATATTACCCCTTATTTTATATTGTCTCTCCATGTTCTTCCTATCCAAATGTATCACCTCACACTTCATAGAATCACTGAATCATAGAATTACTACAGCGCAGGCCATTCAGCCCATCGAGCCTGCACTGACAACAATCCCACCCAGGGCCTCTCCCCGTAACCCCAAGTATTTTACCCACTAATCCCCTGACACTAAAAGGCAATTTAGCATGGCCAATCAACCTAACCTGCACATCTTTGGACTGTGGGAGAAAACCGGAAACCCATGCAGACACGGGGAGAGCGTGCAGACTCTGCAGAGACAGACAGACTAATATCCTGGCGGGGAGATTTGCTAGAGCTACTCGGGTGGGTTTAAGCTAGTTTGGCAGGGGGGTGGGACCCATAGCAGTAGGGAGACAGAAGAGAAGGTTGAGGACAGCACTAAGTTAAAGACAGTGCATTAAGTAGTAAAGGCAGTGTCAGTAATCCTAGTACCAGACGGATCAGGCAAAAGCAAGACAGAGGGAAAGGGAAGTCCAGATTAAGCTGCATTTATTTCAATGCAAGAGGCCTGATGGGCAAGGTATGGATGGGTACGTGGGACTGGGATATTGTAGCAATTACTGAAACATGGCTAAGGGAGGGGCAGGACTGGCAGCTCAATGTTCCAGGGTACAGATGCTACAGGAAAGATAGAACAGAGGTAAGAGAGGAGGGGGAATTGAACTTTTGATTAAGGAAAGCATCACGGCAGTACTGAAAAGGGATATATCTGAGGGTTTGCCCACTGAGTCTATATGGGTAGAACTGAGAAATAAGAAGGGGGAAATCACTTTGATAAGGTTGTATTATAGGCCCCCAAATAGTCAGCGGGAAATTGAGAAGCAAATATGTAAGGAGATTACAGATAGCTCGAAGAAAAATAGAGTGGTAATAGAACATAGAACATAGAACAGTACAGCACAGAACAGGCCTTTCGGCCCACAATGTTGTGCCGAGCTTTATCTGAAACCAAGATCAAGCTATCCCACTCCCTATCATCCTGGTGTGCTCCATGTGCCTATCCAATAACCGCTTAAATGTTCCTAAAGTGTCTGATTCCACTATCACTGCAGGCAGTCCATTCCACACCCCAACCACTCTCTGCGTAAAGAACCTACCTCTGATATCCTTCCTGTATCTCCCACCATGAACCCTATAGTTATGCCCCCTTGTAATAGCTCCATCCACCCGAGGAAATAGTCTTTAATAGTAGGGGATTTTAACTTTCCCAACATATACTGGGACAGCCATAGCATTAGAAGGTTGGATGGAGAGAAATTTGTTGAGTGTATTCAGGAGGAATTTCTCATTCAGTATGTGGATGGCCCAACTAGAGAGGGGGCAAAACTTGACCACCTCTTGGGAAATAAGGAAGGGCTGGTGACAGAAATGTTAGTGAGGGATCACTTTGGGACCAGTGGCCATAATTCTATTAGTTTCAAGATAGCTTTGGAGAATGATAGGTCTGGCCCAAAAGTTAAAATTCTAAATTGGGGCAAGGCCAATTTTGATGGTATCAGGCAGGAACTTTCAACAGTTAATTGGGGGAGTCTGTGGGAAGGCAAAGGGATGTCTGGTAAGTGGGAGGCTTTCAAAAGTGTGTTAACCAGGGTTCAGGATAAGCACATTCCTCTTAGAGTGAAGGGCAAGGCTAGTAAAAGTAGGGAACCCTGGATGACTCAGGATATTAAGGCCCTGGTCAAGAACAAAGAACAATACAGCACAGGAACAGGCCCTTCGGCCCTCCAAGCCCGCGCCGCTCATGTACCCACTAGACCATTCGTTTGTATCCTTCTATTCCCAGTGTGTTCATGTGGCTATCTAGATAAGTCTTAAACAATCCCAGCGTGTCCACCTCAATCACCTTGCTTGGCAGTGCATTCCAGGCCCCCACTACCCTCTGTGTAAAATATGTTCCCCTGACATCTGTGTTGAACCTTGCCCCCCTCACCTTGAACCCGTGACCCCTTGTGTTTGTCACCTCTGGGAAAAAGCTTCCCACTGTTCACCCTATCTATGCCCTTCATAATTGTATACACCTCTATTAGGTCGCCCCTCATCCTCCGTCTTTCCAGGGAGAACAACCCCAGTTTACCCAATCTCTCCTCATAGCTAAGACCCTCCATACCAGGCAACATCCTGGTAAACCTTCTCTGTACTCTCTCCAAAGCCTCCACGTCCTTCTGATAGTGTGGCGACCAGAACTGGGTGCAGTATTCCAAATGTGGCCTAACCAACATTCTGCACAGCTGCAACATCATATGCCAACTTTTATATTCTATGCCCCATCCAATGAAGGCAAGCATGCCATATGCCTTCTTGACCTCCTTCTCCACCTGTGCTGCCACCTATAAGGATCTGTGGACTTGTACACCCAGGTCCCTCTGTGTGTCTATACTCCTGATGGTTCTGCCATTTATTGTATAGCTGCCCCTTACATTAGATCTACTGAAATGCATCACTTCGCATTTATCTGGATTAAATTCCATCTGCCATTTCTCCGCCCAATGTTCCAGCCTATCTATATCCTGCTGTATTCTCTGACAATGTTCATCACTATCCGCAACTCCAGCAATCTTTTTGTCGTTCGCAAACTTACTGATCACACCAGCTACATCTTTCTCCAAATCATATATATATCACAAACAGCAGAGGTCCCAGTACAGAGCCCTGCGGAACACCATTAGTCACAGACCTCCAACTGGAAAAAGACCCCTCCACTGTTACCCTCTGTCTTCTATGGCTAATCATGATGTGGAGATGCCGGTGTTGGACTGGGGTAAACACAGTAAGAGTTTTAACAACACCAGGTTAAAGTCCAACAGGTTTATTTGGTAGCAAATACCATTAGCTTTCGGAGCACTGCTCCTTCGTCAGATGGAGTGGAAATCTGCTCTCAAACAGGGCACAGAGACACAAAATCAAGTTACAGAATACTGATTAGAATGCGAATCTCTACAGCCAACCAGGTCTTAAAGATACAGACAATGTGAGTGGAGGGAGCATTAAGCATAGGTTAAAGAGACGTGTATTGTCTCCAGACAGGACAGCCAGTGAGATTCTGCAAGTCCATGGACCTGTTGAACTTTAACCTGGTGTTGTTAAAACTCTTACTCTTTCTATGGCTAAGCCAGTTCTCCACCCATCGAGCTAGCTCACCTTTTATCCCGTGAGATTTAACCTTTTGCACCAGCCTGCCATGAGGGACCTTGTCAAACGCTTTACTAAAATCCATATACACAACATCCACAACCCTTCCCTCGTCAATCGTTTTTGTCACCTCCTCAAAAAACTCAACCAAATTTGTGAGGCATGACCTCCCTCGCACAAAACCATGTGTCTATCGCTAATGAGATTATTTAGTTCTAAATGCGCATATATCCTATCTCTAAGAATCTTCTCCAACAATTTCCATGTCACAGACGTCAAGCTCACCGGCCTATAATTACCCGGATTATCCTTGCTACCCTTCTTAAATAACGGGACCACGTTTGCTATCCTCCAATCCTCTGGGACCTCACCTGTGTCCATCAAAGAGACAAAGATTTCTGTTAGATGCCCAGCAATTGCATCTCTCGCCTCCCTGAGGAGTCTAGGATAGATGCCATCTGACCCTGGGGATTTGTCTGTCTTAATGTTTCCTAAAAAACCTAACACTTCCTCCCTTGTAATTGAGATTTTTTCTAACAGGTCAACACATCTCTCTGAGACACTACCTGTCAACATGTCCCTCTCCTTTGTGAATACTGATGCAAAGTATTCGTTTAGGATCTCACCTACTTCCTTTGGTTCTAAGCATAATTCCCCTCCTTTGTCCCTGAGAGGTCCAATTCTTTCCCTAACAACCCTCTTGTTCCTAACGTATGTATAAAATGCCTTAGGATTCTCCTTAATCCTGTCTGCCAAGGATATTTCGTGACCCCTTTTTGCCCTTCTAACTCCCTGTTTGAGTTCTTTTCTACTTTCTCTGTATTCCTCCAGTGCTCCATCTGTTTTTAGCTGCCTGGACCTCATGTATGCCTCTTTTTTCTTTTTGATTAGACCCACAATTTCACTGGTTATCCACGGCTCCCGAATTCTACCTTTCCTATCCTTCCTCTTTACAGGCACATGCCTGTCCTGCAGTCCTATCAACTGCTCCTTAAAAGACTCCCACATGCCAGATGTGGATTTACCCTCGAACAGCCTTTCCCAATCAATAGTCAAGAAGAAGAAGGAGGCACATGACATGCATAGGCAGCTGGGATCAAGTGAATCCCTTGAAGAGTATAGGGGATGTAGGAGTAGAGTTAAGAGAAAAATCAGAAAGGCAAAAAGAGGACACGAGATTATTTTGGCAGATAAGGCAAAGGAGAATCCAAAGAGCTTCTACAAAAACATAAAGGGCAAAAGAATAACAAGGGAAAGAGTAGGGCCTCTTAAGGATCAACAAGGTCATCTATGTGTGGATCCCCAAGAGATGGGTGAGATCCTAAATGAATATTTCTCAGTATTCACTGTTGAGAAAAGCATGGATGTTAGGGAACTTGGGGAAATAAATAGTGATGTCTTAACGAATGTACATATTACAGAGAAGGAGGTGCTGGAAGTCTTAAAGTGCATCAAGATAGATAAATCCCCGGGACCTGATTAAGTGTATCCCAGGACATTGTGGGGGCTAGGGTGGAAATTGCGGGTCCCCGAGCCGAGGTATTTGAATTATCGATAGTCACAAGTAAGGTGCCTGAAGATTGGAGGATGGCAAATGTTGTGCCTTTGTTTAAAAAGGGCTGCAGGGAAAAGCCTGGGAACTACAGGCCAGTGAGCCTCACATCTGTGGTGGGTAAGTTGTTGGAAGGCACTTTGAGAGACAGGATCTACAGGCATTTAGAGATGCAAGGACTGATTAGGGACAATCAGCATGGCTTTGTGAGTGGAAAATCATGTCTCACAAATTTGATTGAAATTTTTGAAGGGATAACCAAGAAGATAGATGAGGGCAGTGCAGTTGATGTTGTTCACATGGACTTTAGCAAGGCCTTTGACAAGGTACCGCATGGTAGGTTGTTGCATAAGGTTAAATTTCACGGGATCCAGGGTGAGGTAGCTAAATGCTTACAAAATTGGCTTGATGACAGAAGCTAGAGGGTGGTTGTAGAGGGTTGTTCTTCAAACTGGAGGCCTGTGACCAGCGGTGTGCCTCGGGATCAGTGCTGGGTCCACTGTTATTTGTCATTTATATTAATTATTTGGTTGAAAATATAGGAGGCATGGTTAGTAAGTTTGCAGATGACACCAAGATTGATGGCATAGTGGATAGTGAAGAAAGTTACCTCGGATTGCAACGGAATCTTGATCAATTGGGCCAGTGGGCTGACGAATGGCAGGTGGAGTTTAATTTAGATAAATGCGAGGTGATGCATTTTGGTAGATTGAACCAGGGCAGGACTTACTCAGTTAATGATAGGGAGCTGGGGAAAGTTACAGAACAAAGAGATCTAGGAGTACATGTTCATAGCTCCTTGAAAGTGGAGTCACAGGTGGACAGAGTGGTGAAGAAGGCATTCGGCATGCTTGGTTTTATTGGTCAGAACATTGAATACAGGAGTTGGGACGTCTTGTTGAAGTTGTACAAGATATTGGTAAGGCCACACTTGGAATACTGTTTTGGTCATCCTATTATGGAAAGGATATTATTAAACTAGAATGAGTGCAGAAAAGATTTACTAGGATGGCCTGTGACTAGTGGTGTGCCACAGGGATCGGTGTTGGGTCCATTGTTGTTTGTCATCTATATCAATGATCTGGATGATAATGTGGTAAATTGGATCAGCAAGTTTGCTGATGATACAAAGATTGGAGGTGTAGTGGACAGTGAGGAAGGTTTTCAAAGGTTGTAGAGGGATTTGGACCAACTAGAAAAATGGGCTAAAAAATGGCAAATGGAATTTAACGCAGACAAGTGTGAGATATTGCACATTGGAAGGACAAACCAAAGTAGAACATACAGGGTAAATGGTAGGACTCTGAAGAGTGCAGTTGAACAGAGGGATCTGGGAATACAGGTACAGAATTCCCTAAAAGTGACGTCACAGGTGGATAGGGTCGTAAAGAGTGCCTTTGGTACATTGGCCTTTATAAATCGGAGTATCGAGTATAAAAGTTGGAGTGTTATGGTAAGGTTATATAAGGCATTGGTGAGGCCGAATTTGGAGTATAGTGTACAGTTTTGGTCACCTAGTTACAGGAAGGATGTAAATAAGGTTGAAAGAGTGCAGAGAAGGTTCACAAGGATGTTGCCGGGACTTGAGAAGCTGAGTTACAGAGAGAGATTGAATAGGTTGGCACTTTATTCCCTGGACCGTAGAAGATTGAGGGGAGATTTGATAGAGGTGTATAAGATTTTGATGGGTATAGATAGAGTGAATGCAAGCAGGTTTTTTCCGCTGAGGCTAGGGGAGAAAAAAACCAGAGGGCATGGGTTAAGGGTGAAAGGAGAAAAGTTTAAAGGGAATATTAGGGGGGGCTTCTTCACGCAGAGAGTGGTGGGAATGTGGAATGAGCTGCCGGATAAAGTGGTAAACTTTTAACATTTAAGAAAAACTTGGATGGGTTCATGGATGAGAGGGGTGTGGAGGGATATGGTCCAAGTGCAGGTCAGTGGGGCTGGGCAAAAAGTGGTTCGGCACAGACAAGAAGGGCCAAAAGGCCTGTTTCTGAGCTGTAATTTTCTATGGTTCTATTGTTCTATGAGGCTCCCGGAACTTGATGGTTTGAGTTATAAGGAGAGGCTGGATAGACTGGGACTTTTTTCTCTGGAGCGTAGAAGGCCGAGGGGTGATCTTATAGAGGTCTATAAAATAATGAGGGGCACAGATCAGCTAGATAGTCAATATCTTTTCCCAAAGGTAGGGGAGTCTAAAACTAGAGGGCATAAGTTTAAGGTGAGAAGGGAGAGATACAAAAGTGTCCAGAGGGGCAATTTTTTCACACAGAGGGTGGTGAGTGTCTGGAACAAGCTGCCAGAGGTAGTAGTAGAGACGGGTACAATTTTGTCTTTTAAAAAACATTTAGACAGTTACATGGGTAAGATGGGTATAGAGGGATATGGGCCAAATGCGGGCAATTAGGACGAGCTTGGGGGTTAAGTAAAGGAGTGGTATGGACAAGTTGGGCCGAAGGGTCTGTTTCCATGCTGTAAACCTCTATGACTCTATAACTCTATGACAGTCACCCGAGGCCAGAATTGAACCCGGGTCCTTGCCGCATTGAACTCCACCAACCTGTCGATATCCTTTTGAAGTTCTACATTCCTCTTCACAGATTGCAATACTTCCAAGTTGTTTGTCATCCACAAACTTTGAAATTGTCCTCTGGGCACCAAGATCTAGATCATTAATATACATCAGGAAAAGCAAGGGTCCCAATACTGACCCTGGAGAACTCCTCTACAAACCTTCCTCCGGCCCGAAATTATCCATTGACCATTGCTCTCGACTTCTTATTATTCAGTCAATATTGCATCCACGTTGGTGCAGTCCCTCTTATTCCCTGAGCTCTAACTTCTCTCACAAGCCTGGTGTGTGACACTGCGTAAAATGACTTTTGAAAGTCTATACACCACATCAACAGCATTACCCTCATCGACCCCTTCTGTTACCTCCTCAAAAACACTCCTGCAAGTTAGTTAAACACGATTTCCCCTTTCGAAAACCATGCTGGTTCTCCCTAATCAACCCATATTTTTCTTCTATGTGACTGCGAATCTAACTCGAATAATTCTAGAAACTTGCCCACTACTGATGTTAAACTGACTGGTGTGCATTGCTGGACTTATCCTGACAACCTGTTTTGAACAAGGGTGTAACATCTGTCATTCTCCAGTCCACTGGCACCTCCCCTGAGTCTAGAGCGAACTGGAAGATTATGGTCAGCACCCCTGCAATTTCCATTCTCATTTCCTTCAATATCCTTGGATGCATCTCATCTGGGTCCTGGTGCCTTGGCAACTTTCAGCACCGATAGTCTATTCAACGCTTCCTCCTAATCAATTTTGAATACTTCTCAGGACAGAATTTCCTCCTCTGTCGCTTCTGTCCCTGGTTAGCATCTTACCTCCTGAGTAAAGGAGGACAGGAACCAAAGGGTAGGCGTAGATCGGTTAGATTCAGACCAGCAAACGGGAGTACGATATTAGTTAGTGATCTAGTCAGCGATTCGGAAAGACAAATGAAACGGGGGTTGAAAGCGTCCAGTACAGGACATTGATGGAGTCGAGCTGTTTATACTTCAGTGCAAGGAGGTTAAGCAGTAAGATACACAATAAGCGGGAATACACTGAGAGGGATGGATGAAGTGAGGGATCATGGCACATTCGTGCACAGGTCCCTAAAGTTAATACTATAGGTAGATAAGGCTGTAAAGAAGGCATGTAGAATGTTCTCTTTCATTGGCAAAGATATAGAATACAAAAACAGGGATATAATTGTGGGACTGTATAAGATACTGGTGAGGGCACAACTGGAGTAGTGTGGGCAGTTCTGGTCACATTACAGGAAGCACATAATTGCTGTGGAGAGAGTGCAGAGAAGATTTACTTGAATGTTGCCAGGGCTGAAGAATTGTCGCTGCGAGGAGAGATTGTACAGGTTGGGGTTGTTTTCCTCGGAACAGAGAAGGCCGAGTGAGTCACTTTATAGAGGTGTACAAAATTGTGATGGGTAGAGATCGAATACAGTAAGAAGTTTAACAACACCAGGTTACTTCTTACTGTGTTTACCCCAGTCCAACGCCGGCATCTCCACATCATGACTAACATAGAGATAGAATAGACAGAGGAACCTCTTTCCTTTGGCAGAGAGTTCAAAAACCAGGAGTCATATGTTCAAGATAAGTGGCGGAAGGATTAGAGCGGACACGAGGTAAAGCTTTTCCACACAGAGGGTGCCTGAGTTGGTGATGGAAGCAGAGAGCTTAAATTCATTTAAAAAGTACCTAGATCTGCACCTTAAGTGTTGTGAGCAACAGGGCTATGACAGTGGCGGATTAACTTCCACCCGGACCCCTAGGCTGAGCTTTAGTTAGGCCCCCTGACCTTGCCCCCTGCCCCCTGCCCCACCCTTCGTTGAATAGAATAAAGTGACGTTAAGTGACGTTAGATAACTTATATCGTTATACAATGTATGATGTACTACATCTATAATATCATAAAGTTATATGAATCAATTATAGCCCTTTTATTCACTTATTTTTCATTTTCTTTACATTTGTACTTTAAAAAGCTTCCGTGTTTTTTGCTTTACAAAAGTGTTGATAACAGCATGTAAATCAACAGATCGAAGCATGTCTGATTCAATGTGCATGAGTGCCAGATGACTAAGTTTCTCATCGCTCATTGTTGAGGGCAAATAGATTTTGATCCTCTTCAGTGCCGAATATGAACGTTCACCTGAACAGTTAGTGATTTTTTTTGCTCTCGGGGCCCCCTCCCTTCCGGGCCCCTAGGCTTAAGCCTACTCAGCCTAATGGTTAATCCTCCACTGGGCTATGGGCTGGGTGCAGGAAGGTGGGATTAGAAAGGGCACCTGGGTGTCTTTGGGTCGGCATAGACAAGATGGACCGAATGGCCCCCTTCTGTGTTGTAACTTTCTATGGTTCTACGACGGTTGCCAAGTATTCTGAACAGACAACAGACATGGAAATGGGCAATGCTACAGAGCTGGAAGGAGATGATAAGACCATAAGACATAGGAGCGGAAGTAAGGCCATTCGGCCCATCGAGTCCACTCCGATCCTCAGACGTTCATCGTATGTCAGGCCTACCATTCCTGGGATCATCCGTGTGAATCTCCGCTGGACCCGCTCCAGTGCCAGTATGTCCTTCCTGAGGTGTGGGGCCCAAAATTGCTCACAGTACTCCAAATGGGGCCTAACCAGTGCTTTATAAAGCCTCAGAAGTACATCCCTGCTTTTGTATTCCAAGCCTCTTGAGATAAATGACAACATTACATTTGCTTTCTTAATTACGGACTCAACCTGTGAGTTTACCTTTAGAGAATCCTGGACTAGGACTCCCAAGTCCCTTTGCACTTTAGCATTATGAATTTTGTCACCGTTTAGAAAATAGTCCATGCCTCTATTCTTTTTTCCAAAGTGCAAGACCTCGCACTTGCCCACGTTGAATTTCATCAGCCACTTCTTGGACCACTCTCCTAAACTGTCTAAATCTTTCTGCAGCCTCCCCACCTCCTCAATACTACCTGCCCCTCCACCTATCTTTGTATCATCGGCAAACTTGGCCAGAATGCCCCCAGTCCCGTCATCTAGATCGTTAATATATAAAGAGAACAGCTGTGGCCCCAACACTGAACCCTGCGGGACACCACTTGTCACCGGTTGCCATTCTGAGAAAGAACCTTTTATCCCAACTCTCTGCCTTCTGTCTGACAGCCAATCGTCAATCCATGTTAGTACCTTGCCTCGAATACCATGGGCCCTTATTTTACTCAGCAGCCTCCCGTGAGGCACCTTGTCAAAGGCCTTTTGGAAGTCAAGATAGATAACATCCATTGGTTCTCCTTGGTCTAACCTATTTGTTATCTCTTCAAAGAACTCTAACAGGTTTGTCAGGCACGACCTCCCCTTACTAAATCCATGCTGACTTGTCCTAATCCGACCCTGCACTTCCAAGAATTTAGAAATCTCATCCTTAACGATGGATTCTAGAATTTTGCCAACAACTGAGGTTAGGCTAATTGGCCTATAATTTTCCATCTTTTTTCTTGTTCCCTTCTTGAACAGTGGGGTTACAACAGCGATTTTCCAATCCTCTGGGACTTTCCCTGACTCCAGTGACTTTTGAAAGATCATAACTAATGCCTCCACTATTTCTTCTCGGTGATGGAGAGGAGAGGTAGTCAAAAGTTCATCTGAAGGTTAAATAGGATGCTGAGGTTATGAGGAGTTGTCAGCCAGTGACTCTGGCTGGAGGTGGGAATGGAGTCATTGGGTTGATTGGGTTAGGTGCATTGGCCATGCTAAATTCTCCCTCAGTGTACCCGAACAGGCACCGGAGTGAGACGACTACGGGATTTTCACAGTAACTTCATTGAAATGTTAATGTAAGCCTACTTGTGACACTAATAAAATAAACTTTACTGACCCCACCCCCACTTATAGCACATTCCAAACTTCGTGTGTGGCAGGGAACTAAAATGGATTGCTTCAATCTTTGCAATGTTATATTGAATAACGCAGAATTTACAGCCCTTTCATCAGTGCTTGAATTCCAGTGAGTCCCTCTCAACTTACAGCAATTAACCCCACCAACATGCCCCCCTGTTCTTCTCTCACTTGTGTATCTATCTAGCTTCTTGCTAACTACATCAGTACATGGGCGGTACGGTGGCAAAGTAGTTAGCACTGCTGCCTCACAATGCCAGGGATTCACTGTCTGTGCGGAGTCTGCACGTTCTCCCCGTGTCTGCGTGGGTTTCCTCCGGATGCTCCAGTTTACTCCCACAGTCCGAAAGATGTGCCAGTTAGGTGCTTTGGCCACGCTAAATTCTTCCTCACTGTACCCGAACAGGCACCGGAGTGTGACGACTACGGGATTTTCACAGTAACTTCATTACAGTGTTAATGTAAGCCTACTTGTGACACTAATAAAATAAACTTTACTGACCCCACCGTCACTTATGGCACATTCCAAACTTAGAATATCGGCCTTCCTCCTAAATTCCTTCATGGATTTATCAAAAAATGCAAGCCTTCATGTATTAAACATTTATAAGCTTAACATCAACGTAGATGAGGAAAACCCTACCTTGAATTAATTGCAGGGAAAGAATTAAGACCAAAATGTTTCCAGTCTGGTGCCCCATTGCTTGGATCACTGTCACTCAAACAGCCAGGTAACCCGTCACCTCAGAGAGTCAGCTATGCTGAATGATTATCCGCCACTCGTGGCTGCTTTATATTGGCAAGTACCTTCGTTTCTCCTTCCTCCTCCCAGTTTTTATGACATCTTCAGTTTACCTACCAATAAATGCTGATTGCGAGGCAGAACAAACTTCTGGGTACATTACATGAATTGCTTCATGAATCTTTGTCCACACGGTAAAACAATTCAATGTTTGCTTTCTCTAATGATTGCACAAACACGGTTATAAACCATCAGTACAGTTATAGCACCGCATCTTCACCATCAAAAGAAAAACTTGTATTTATAAAGCGTCTTTCTCGACCTCAGGATCTTCCAAAGCCAGTGAGGTCTGTACTGTTATGACACCAACATCTACACGACTCTGTGGAAAATTGCCCTGGTATGCCCTGTTCACATAATGAAGGACAAATCTAATAGAAACCCTACAGTACAGAAAGAGGCCATTCGGCCCATCGAGTCTGCACCGACCACAATCCCACCCAGGCCCTACCCCCATATGTCTATATATTTACCCACTAATCCCTCTAACCTACACATCTCATGACACTAAGGGCAATTTTTTTAGCATGGCCAATCAACCTAACCCGCACATCTTTGGACTGTGGTAGGAAACCGGAGCACCCAGAGGAAACCCACGCAGACACGAGGAGAATGTGCAAACTCCACACAGACAGTGACCCAAGCCGGGAATCGAACCCAGGTCCCTGGAGCTGTGAAGCAGCAGTGCTAACCACTGTGCTACCGTGCCGCCCGTGCATAATCTGACCAATTGCCTTCCCATCAGAGTGCTCCCAGTCATTATCAATGTGTTGGAAGGTGTCACTGACTGTGCCACTATAGGGCTGATCAATGGTATAATGCTGCCATGAGGGCAGCACGGTGGCACAGTGGTTAGCACTGCTGCCTCGCAATGCCAGGGACATGAGTTCAATTCCCGGATTGGGTCACTGTCTGTGTGGAGTTTGCACGTTCTCCCCGTGTCTGCATGGGTTTCCTCCGGGTGCTCCGGTTTCCTCCCACAGTCTGTGCTGACCCGAACAGGCGCCGAAGTGTGGCGACAAGGGCGATTTCAGAGTAACTTCATTGCAGTGTTAATGTAAGCCTTACTTGTGACTAATAAATAAATAAACTTTAACTTTAATGAACTAACCGGGTGGAGCTTGTATACCAAGCCCTGTATAAAGCAGGCCCCTGAGTGGGTCTATCATTGTATTGTCCCGGTTGGGACCTGTTTATGTTCAGCACAAGCTTGTGATTTTTGTGTTACTTTATTTTGTGCAATAAAGCACTGATCCTTTACAGCAGACTCCTGGAGTTATTATTCTTGGGTTCTGCCCTCAGTGGTGCTGTAGTTCCATTTGGATCACTTTTACTGCTGGAGACTGAAAAGTTGTAGTTCAAAGTCCCACTCTAAAGACTTAAGCAAATAATCTGGCCTTTCCAGGCAGGGAGGAGGGGGAGGTATTGCACAATCATAAATGCTATCTGTTATTTATGTTAAATTGAGGCCTTGATGTCCTCTGAGATGAGCTTAACAGATAGGATAGTATTATTTGAAAGAAGAGCGGGATTGTTCTGCCTGGCGCCAAGGACAATACTTATCCTTCCACCAACTGCACTTAAACTAGATGATTATCTGCATGGCTGTTATCTCCTGGCTTTCTGTGAGATTGGCCAATTGGTTGCCACGTTACAATGTTACAGCCGTAATTACACTTCACCATTGGCTGGAAGGCACTTTGGGAAATCCCGAGGTCGCGATATTTACTATATATTTACTATATAAATGCAAGTTTTCCAATTTTAAGAAAGGGCAACTATGAGGTGGAGGGGCTTCTTATGGAACCCGCAAGGGCAGGAAATGAGGCGGTTAGGCAGTTAATTAGGCAGGAGCCGAAATTTCGATTCCCCGATGGCGGGAAGGCAGTGGCACAGTGGTATTGTCGCTGGACGAGTAATCCGGGAAACCCAGGGTAAGGCCCCGGGAATCCGGGTTCAAATCCCACCACGGCAGATGGTGAAATTTAAATCCAATTTTTAAAAAATCTGGAATTAAAAATCCAATAATGACCACGAAACCATTGCCTATTGTCGGAAAAACCCATCTGGTTCACTAATGTCCTTTAGTAAAGGAAATCTGCTGCCCTTACCCGGTCTGGCCTATATGAGACTCCAGATCCACGGCAATGTGGTTGACTCTTAAATGCCCTCAGGAATGGGTGATTTATGCTGCCCAGCCAGCAATGCCCACATCCCATGAATAAAAACAGGATGCTGAGATGCATGTTTGCAGTGTGCCAGATCTCTTGCCAGTCTCTCGCAGGTTTGTACTTGCGACACGTTTGCATGCCATGAACACCCATTGGCATGAAGCTTTTGATAATCGCAACCTACCTCCGTGATAAATGTAGCGGCGTCCGAGAATCTCATGGCTCCAGGTTCACGATCATTAAACCGGAGCGTGCACCAATCGGCGTTTATTCAGCTGTGTCTGAGGTCAGTGGCTTTTCTTGTTGAGATCTGCAGCACAGCAGAGGGGAGCAGGAGGATGGCGGCTTGTGTGGGAGCCTTAGGGTGAGCAAGAGTCAGCCCGATGTGAGGGGGTTGGTGGGGTGTGTGTGGATTGGGGTCAGTTGTGGAAGGGAAAAGGGCCCTGGGTGCATTGGTTTTGGACACTGGAAGAAGTTGGAAATCATCGAATTTTACAGTGCAGAAGGAGGCCATTCGGTCCATCAAGTCTGCACCGACCACAATCCCACCCAGGCCCTATGCCCGTAAGACCATGCATTTACCCGAGCTAGTCCCCCGACACTAAGGGGCAATTTAGCATGGCCAATCCACCTAACCCGCACATCTTTGGACTGTGGGAGGAAACCGGCGCACCCGGAGGAAACCCACACAGACACGAGGAGAATGTCCAAACTCCACACAGACAGTGACCCAAGCTGGGAATCGAACCCAGGTCCCTGGCGCTGTGAGGCAGCAGTGCTAACCACTGTGCCACCAAACCGCCCTAAATCCATGGACACCTGGGTTTTCATTTCCCTGCCTGCCCTCTTCACACCGTTCGATTGCTGGAATAGATTTGGGTTTCATACACTCAATCTTCCTGCAACCTTGGAGGTGGGGACGCTACAGGAGATCTTGCCAGTCAACAACATGGGCCACAGGTGGCAGTGTAGGGGGAGGCTGGTTCGGGTGCAGCCACCCAGGGAAGCTACAGTAGAAAATGGACTGCAGTGGTCAAGGCGGCAGCTCACCGCCACCTTCGCGAGAGCAATTAGGGCTGGGGAATAGATGCCAGCCTAGCCCATGATGCCCACATCCCAGGAATGAATTTTATAGAAGACAGGGACTGGCGATTGGCAGCAAAGTTGTTTCTCCATTGAAAAGTTTTCCTGCCTCGTGATAACACATATAGAAGATAGGAGCAGGAGGAGGCCATTCGGCCCTTCGAGCCTGCTCCGCCATTCATCACGATCATGACTGATTGTCCAACTCAATGGCCTATCTCCTGGGCATGCTGCTGAAACTTCGATTCTTATTAGTAGAATTATAGAATCCCTACAGTGCAGAAAGAGGCCATTCGGCCCATCGAGCCTGCATCAACAACAATCCCACCCAAGCCCCATCCCCATAACTCCACGTATTTACTCTGCTAATCTCCCTGATACTAAGGGGCAACTTACCATGGCCAATCAACCTAACTTGCACATCTTTGGACTGTGGGAGGAAACCGGAGCACCTGGAGGAAACCCACACAGACATGGGGAGAACATGCAAACTGCACACAGTGCCCCAAAGCTGGAATCGAACCCGGGACCCTGATGCTGTGAGGCGGCAGTGCTAACCACTGTGCCACTGTGCCATGTGGGAAATGGGAAAGAGCAAGAAAGCAGAAGTAGCACCAAGCTACTGGTTGCACTGTCAGGATTAACGCGGCACAGTTTAAAGTTCCACCCATGTCTACACCTCCACACTCCCTGGGGAATGAGGTGGAGTGCTGGAAGGATTTGCCAGCTGATTAACAACCCTTTGAACCACATCACAAACACCATTTCCATGGCGGCCAAGTCTTGGAGCCCAGGCCTCTGGCTGAAAGGCGAGAGCGTTTTCTTCTTTCTTGTCCTTCAAGGTGAAGGTGCCCATATTCACCATCTGGAGTGTTTGGTAGGGTTCCAGTAGGTATGTAGGTGACTACTAAGGATAATCTGTACCGGGAAGGTTTTGAGTGAGCTCAGCACACATTCTCAGCAAGAGGACACCATTGCTGTTACAACTGCCAAACCCCGTTTATTTCCAAATACCCTTTCCCAAGCCCGAGTATTAGATAATGGATGACAGGTTACAGAAAGACTATTGGATTGTGAGGAAGAGATGTGTGTTGTCAGCCTCACTCTCTCGTCCTGGCCTATCTTGGTTGGACAGAATGAGGAGTTTAGATAGCTGGGGATAGGTAGAATCATAGAATCTTAAAATTCCTAGAGTGCAGAAGGAGGCCATTTGGCCCATCGGGAAATGGAACACGTAGAGGTTGACAGGACATAGAAGATGTTCTGGTTAACCACTACATCTATAGGGCAGCATGGTGGCACCAACCACAATAGTGTGTTAGCTTTTATTAACAGGGGGTTGGAGTTTAAGAGCCGTGGGGTTATGCTGCGACTGTACAGGACCTTGGTGAGACCACATTTGGAATATTGTGTGCAGTTCTGGTCACCTCACTATAAGAAGGATGTGGAAGTGCTGGAAAGAGTGCACAGGAGATTTACCAGGATGCTGCCTGGTTTGGAGGGTAGGTCTTATGAGGAAAGGTTGAGGGAGCTAGGGCTGTTCTCTCTGGAGCGGAGGAGGCTGAGGGGAGACTTAATAGAGGTTTATAAAATGATGAAGGGGATAGATGGAGTAAACGTTCAAAGACTACTTCCTCGGGTGGATGGAGCTATTACAAGGGGGCATAACTATAGGGTTCGCGGTGGGAGATACAGGAAGGATATCAGAGGTAGGTTCTTTACGCAGAGAGTGGTTGGGGTGTGGAATGGACTGCCTGCAGTGATAGTGGAGTCAGACACTTTAGGAACATTTAAGCGGTTATTGGATAGGCACATGGAGCACACCAGGATGATAGGGAGTGGGATAGCTTGATCTTGGTTTCAGATAAAGCTCGGCACAACATCGTGGGCCGAAAGGCCTGTTCTATGCTGTACTGTTCTATGTTCTATGTTCTATTAATCCCAGTAAGAAGTCTCACAACACCAGGTTAAAGTCCAACAGGTTTATTTGGTAGCAAATACCATAAGCTTTCGGAGCACAGCTCCTTCGTCAGATGGAGTGGACATCTGTTCTCAAACAGTGCAAACAGACACAGAAATCAAATTACAGAATACTGATTAGAATGCAAATCGCTACAGCCAACCAGGTCTTAAATGTACAGACAATGTGGGTGGGGGGAGCATTCAACACAGGTTAAAGAGATGTGTATTGTCTCCAGTCAGTACAACTTGTGAAATTGTGCAAGTCCAGGAGGCAAGCTGTGGGGGTTACTGATAATGTGACATAAATCCAACATCCCGGTTTAGGCCGTCCTCATGTGTGCGGAACTTGGCTATCAGTTTCTGCTCAGTGACTCTGCGCTGTCGTGTGTCGTGAAGGCCGCCTTGGAGAACGCTTACCTGAAGATCCAAGGCTGAATGCCCGTGACTGCTGAAGTGCTCCCCCACAGGAAGAGAACAGTCTTGCCTGGTGATTGTTGAGCGGTGTTCATTCATCCGTTGTCGTAGCGTCTGCATGGTTTCCCCAATGTACCATGCCTCGGGACATCCTTTCTTGCAGCGTATCAGGTAGACAACGTTGGCCGAGTTGCAAGAGTAGGTACCGTGTACCTGGTAGATGGTGTTCTCACGTGAGATGATTGCATCCGTGTCGATGATCCGGCATGTCTTGCAGAGGTTGCTGTGGCAGGGTTGTGTGGTGTCGTGGTCACTGTTCTCCTGAAGGCTGGGTAGTTTGCTGCGGACAATGGTCTGTTTGAGGTTGCGTGGTTGTTTGAAGGCAAGATGTGGGGGTGTGGGGATGGCCTTGGCAAGATGTTCGTCTTCATCAATGATACGTTGAAGGCTCCGGAGGAGATGCCGTAGCTTCTCCGCTCCGGGGAAGTACTGGACGACGAAGGGTACTCTGTCCACCGTGTCCCGTGTTTGTCTTCTGAGGAGGTCGGTGCGGTTTTTCGCTGTGGCGCGTCGGAACTGTTGATTGATGAGTCGAGCGCCATATCCTGTTCTTATGAGGGCATCTTTCAGCGTCTGGAGGTGTCTGTTGCGATCCTCCTCATCCGAGCAGATCCTGTGTATTCGGAGGGCTTGTCCGTAGGGGATGGCTTCTTTTACGTGTTTAGGGTGGAAGCTGGAGAAGTGGAGCATCATGAGGTTATCCGTGGGCTTGCGGTACAGTGAACATAGAACATAGAACATTACAGCGCAGAACAGGCCCTTCGGCCCACGATGTTGCACCGACCAGTTAAAAAAAAAAACTGTGACCCTCCAACCTAAACCAATTTCTTTTCGTCCATGAACCTATCTACGGATCTCTTAAACGCCCCCAAACTAGGCGCATTTACTACTGATGCTGGCAGGGCATTCCAATCCCTCACCACCCTCTGGGTAAAGAACCTACCCCTGACATCGGTTCTATAACTACCCCCCCTCAATTTAAAGCCATGCCCCCTCGTGCTGGATTTCTCCATCAGAGGAAAAAGGCTATCACTATCCACCCTATCTAAACCTCTAATCATCTTATATGTTTCAATAAGATCCCCTCTTAGCCGCCGCCTTTCCAGCGAAAACAATCCCAAATCCCTCAGCCTCTCCTCATAGGATCTCCCCTCCATACCAGGCAACATCCTGGTAAACCTCCTCTGCACCCTCTCCAAAGCCTCCACATCCTTCCTGTAATGTGGGGACCAGAACTGCACACAGTACTCCAAGTGCGGCCGCACCAGAGTTGTGTACAGTTGCAACATAACGCTACGACTCCTAAATTCAATCCCCCTACCAATAAACGCCAAGACACCATATGCCTTCTTAACAACCTTATCTACTTGATTCCCAACTTTCAGGGATCTATGCACACATACACCTAGATCCCTCTGCTCCTCCACACTATTCAAAGTGTGAGGTGCTGAGGTGACCGTCCTTAATGGAGATGCGTGTGTCCAAGAATGCAACCGACTCCGGAGAGTAGTCCATGGTGAGTCTGATGGTGGGATGGAACTTGTTGATGTCATCATATAGTTGTTTCAGTGATTGCTCACCATGACTCCAAAGGAAGAAAATGTCATCGATGTATCTAGTGTATAGCATTGGTTGAAGGTCCTGTGCGGTGAAGAAGTCTTGTTCGAACCTGTGCATGAAGATGTTGGCATATTGAGGTGCGTCAACACCAAATTCATCAGCCGCACTCACAAGACAGCACCGAATATCACCCAAGCACAACGCAACGCCATCCACGCTCTCAAGACCAACCGCAACATTGTCATCAAACCAGCAGACAAAGGAGGGGCCATCGTTATACTGAACAGAACGGATTACTGCAAAGAAGTGTACCGACAACTGAACAACGAGGGACACTACAGACAGTTACCCATAGATCCGACCAAAGAACACACCCGTCAACTCAACACTCTGATCAAAACCTTTGATCCGGACCTTCAGAGCACCCTCCGTGCTCTCATCCCACGTACTCCACACGTTGGAGATCTCTACTGCCTCCCAAAAATACACAAGGCAAACACACCCGGCCATCCCATCGTTTCAGGAAACGGAACCCTGTGCGAGAACCTCTCCGGCTATGTCGAGGGCATCTTGAAACCCATTGTACAAAGAACCCCCACCTTTTGTCGCGACACTACGGACTTCCTACAGAAACTCAGCACACATGGAGCAGTTGAACCAGGAACGCTCCTCGTCACAATGGATGTCTCGGCACTCTACACCAGCATCCCCCATGACGATGGCATTGCTGCAACGGCCTCAGTGCTCAGCGCCAACAACTGCCAGTTTCCAGATGCAATTTTATAACTCATCCGCTTCATCCTGGACCACAATATCTTCACCTTCAACAACCAGTTCTTCATCCAGACACACGGAACAGCCATGGGGACCAAATTCGCACCTCAATATGCCAACATCTTCATGCACAGGTTCGAACAAGACTTCTTCACCGCACAGGACCTTCAACCAATGCTATACACTAGATACATCGATGACATTTTCTTCCTTTGGAGTCATGGTGAGCAATCACTGAAACAACTATATGATGACATCAACAAGTTCCATCCCACCATCAGACTCACCATGGACTACTCTCCGGAATCGGTTGCATTCTTGGACACACGCATCTCCATTAAGGACGGTCACCTCAGCACCTCACTGTACCGCAAGCCCACGGATAACCTCATGATGCTCCACTTCTCCAGCTTCCACCCTAAACACATAAAAGAAGCCATCCCCTACGGACAAGCCCTCCGAATACACAGGATCTGCTCGGATGAGGAGGATCGCAACAGACACCTCCAGACGCTGAAAGATGCCCTCATAAGAACAGGATATGGCGCTCGACTCATCGATCAACAGTTCCGACGCGCCACAGCGAAAAACCGCACCGACCTCCTCAGAAGACAAACACGGGACACGGTGGACAGAGTACCCTTCGTCGTCCAGTACTTCCCCGGAGCGGAGAAGCTACGGCATCTCCTCCGGAGCCTTCAACATGTCATTGATGAAGACGAACATCTTGCCAAGGCCATCCCCACACCCCCACTTCTTGCCTTCAAACAACCACGCAACCTCAAACAGACCATTGTCCGCAGCAAACTACCCAGCCTTCAGGAGAACAGTGACCACGACACCACACAACCCTGCCACAGCAACCTCTGCAAGACGTGCCGGATCATCGACACGGATGCAATCATCTCACGTGAGAACACCATCTACCAGGTACACGGTACCTACTCTTGCAACTCGGCTAACGTTGTCTACCTGATACGCTGCAAGAAAGGATGTCCCGAGGCATGGTACATTGGGGAAACCATGCAGACGCTACGACAACGGATGAATGAACACCGCTCAACAATCACCAGGCAAGACTGTTCTCTTCCTGTGGGGGAGCACTTCAGCAGTCACGGGCATTCAGCCTTGGATCTTCAGGTAAGCGTTCTCCAAGGCGGCCTTCACGACACACGACAGCGCAGAGTCGCTGAGCAGAAACTGATAGCCAAGTTCCGCACACATGAGGACGGCCTAAACCGGGATGTTGGATTTATGTCACATTATCAGTAACCCCCACAGCTTGCCTCCTGGACTTGCAGAATCTCACTGGCTGTTCTGTCTGGAGACAATACACATCTCTTTAACCTGTGTTGAATGCTCCCTCCACCCACATTGTCTGTACATTTAAGACCTGGCTGGCTGTAAGAGATTTGCATTCTAATTAGTATTCTGTAATTTGATTTCTGTGTCTGTTTGCACTGTTTGAGAACAGATATCCACTCCATCTGACGAAGGAGCTGTGCTCCGAAAGCTTATGGTATTTGCTACCAAATAAACCTGTTGGACTTTAACCTGGTGTTGTGAGACTTCTTACTGTGCTTACCCCAGTCCAACGCCGGCATCTCCACATCATGACTATTAATCCCACCCAGGCCCTATTACCGCAACCCCTCATGTTTACCTTGCCAATCCCCCTGACATTAGGGTTAATTTAGCATGACCAATCAACCTAATCTGCACATCTTTGGAATGTGGGAGGAAACTGGAGCACCCGGAGGAAACCTACACAGCATGTGCAAACTCCACACAGACAGGGAGCCGAGGCCTGAATCGAACCCGGGTCCCTGTGAGGCAGCAGTGCTAACCACTGTGCCACCATGCTGCCCTATAAATGTAGTGGTTAACCAGGACATCTTCTATGTCCTGTCAACCTCTAGGCGTTCCATTTCTGCTTCCTTCCATTGGCAACTGAACCAATGGCCTGATCTATCTGAGGGACGGGTGGAGTACGGCACCAACTGACCCACAAGAACTCCTCTATTTATAGATGTGAGTAAGGCAGCAAATGGCACAGGAAAGAGAAATCCAGACTGAACCATAACATTAGGCAACACAAGTTCAAATTGGTGACAGGCAGATTTATTCTCCAATTCTTCACATAAGGATTGCTACCACACGCAATGGACTTCCTGTTAAATAACAGAGGCCACAGGTCTGGAGTCATTGAAAATTCGGATAGTGCAGTGTCTTTTCCCAGATGGATGAGTTTGATTTGATTTATTACTGTCACATGTATTAGCATACAGTGGAAAGTATTGTTCTTGTGCACTATACATTCATAAGGTACACAGAAGAGAAGGAAAGGAGAGGGTGCAGGGTATAGTGTTACAGTCATAGCTAGGGTGTAGAGATAGATCAACTTAATAGATGGAAGAAGTAAGATGGGCCAAATTCTCTCCCTCAGCCATAGCTATCTTCCAACTTTATGATGCTCTTTAACAACGGTGGCACATTGGTTAGCACTGCTGCCTCACAGCACCAGGGACCCGGGTTCAATACCAACCTCGGGTGACTGTCTGTGTGGAGTTTGCACGTTCTACCCGTGTCTGCGTGGGTTTCCTCCAGGCGCTCCAGTTTCCTCCCACAATCCAAAGATGTGGTGGATTGGCCATGCTAAATTGCCCTTAGTGTCAGGGGGACTGGCTAGGGTAAATGCATGGGGTTATGGGGATAGGGCCTGGGTGGGATTGTGGTCGGTGCAGACTCGATGGGCTGAATGGCTTCCTTCTGTACTGTAGGGATTCTATGATTCTATGATTTAGGATAATAAGCTAATTCTCTGGATGGAACTGTTCCTTTAATACAGATAAGAACAGGTTGGATCTCAGATGACATCGCATAACATTCACTCCAATGTCCCAATGCACAGAGTGTGACTGGAGCCAGATCTGTATCACCCCCATTTGGATTGCAAAGAAGAACAACTAGCATTTGTTAAAGGAGCGTCAGTGATGATGGGCGACTTTAATCTGCATACAGATAGGGAGAGTCAAATTAGTCACAGTACAATAGAGGAATTTCTGGAGTGTATACGGGATGGTTTTCTGGGGCAATACATTGAGGAACCAAGAAGGTCCAGGCCATCTTGGACTGGATGTTGTGCAATGAGGAAAGATGAGTTGCAAATCTAATTGTTAGAGAACCCTTGGGGATGAGTGACCATAATATGATAGAATTTTTTGTCAAGATGGATAGTGATGTAGTTGATTCTGAGACCAGGGTCCTGAATCTCAATAGAGGTAACTATGAACTCATTGTTCGACCAGAGCAAGGCTGAGAGGAGCGATTTGAGACTAGAGTAAAAAGGGTAAGGGATCGACTTTTATTACTTACCTTTTCACGGGGTTTCTTTGTTACTAACTTTAAGGGAAAAGCGGAAGTAGGCCGGGCGCGGGGTGACCTGGGAAGAAAATTTGTTTTTTTTTAAGCACGCGGGAGGTTTAAAAGCAGGCCGCACTATCCAGCGGGCAGCGTCGTTAGCAGGCAACGGAGTGAGCAGGGAGCAGAGTGAGAGCTAAAGGGCTTTGGCTCATCGGGCTTAGGCGGGCAGCGGCAGGGTAGGTTCTGTTCTTCGTTCATCCAGTAATTTAAAGAAAGGGGTAATTATGAGTGGGAGGCCATTGGTTTGCTGTTGGTGTCAGATGTGGGAGTTCATGGAGTCGCCTAGCCTCCCGGAAGTCCATATCTGCGCCAGGTGCGTCGAACTGCAGCTCCTGAGAAAGCACGTTAGGGAACTGGAGCTGCGGCTCGCTGACCTTAGTCTAGTCAGGGAAAATGAGAGGTTAATAGATAGAAGTTACAAGCAGGTCGTCACACCAGGGCCACGGGAGGAAGACACGTGGGTCACGATTAGGAAGGGTAAAGGTCACGTACCAGAGAGTGCCCCGGTGGTTGTCGCCCTTAACAGTATGGGATGGGCAACAGACAGGAGAGAGGAGGGGAGAGAGCAGTCAGTGATGGTATCCCCTGTGGTTGTCCCCCTCCAAAATAAGTATACCATTTTGGATACTGTGGGGGGAGATGACCCTCCAGGGGTAAGCCATGGTGACCAGGTCACTGGCACGGAATCGGGCTCTGTGGCTCAGAAGGGAAAGAGGGGAACCAGGAGAGCAATAGTAGTGGGGGATGAAATGGTTAGAGGCACAGGCAGGCGGTTCTGTGGGCGTGAACGAGACTCCAGGATGGTAGTCTGCCTCCCTGGTGCCGGGGTCCTGGAAGTCTCTGAGCGGGTAGGAAGCATCCTAAAAAAGGCGGGTAACCAGACAGACGTCATTGTCCACATTGGTGCAAATGACGTAGGCAGAAAGAGCAGGGAGGTCCCGCGAGAGCAATTCAGGGAGTTGGGTAGTAGGCTAAAAAGCAGGGCCTCGAGGGTAGCGATCTCTGGATTACTCCCAGTGCCACAAGCTAGTGAGGCCAGGAACAGGGAGACTGCACAGCTGAACGTGTGGCTAAAGGACTGGTGCAGGAGGGAGGGTTTCGAATTTGTGGATCACTGGGAAGTCTTCAAGAGAGGATGGCACCTGTACAAGAAGGACGGGTTACACCTAAACTGGAGGGGCACGAATATCCTAGCTGGGAGTTTTGCTCGTGTGGCTCGGGTGGGTTTATACTAATGTGGCAGGGGGGTGGGGATCAGAACAATAGGTCAATAAGCGAAGAGACTGGGGACGAGGTTGGGGCCAAGACAAGGCTATCTAAGAGGAAGAGCATTCTGGGGGAGGATGACCTCAGTGGGCCTGGAGGTCTGGAGTGCATCTGCTTCAATGCAAGGAGCATCACAGGCAAGACAGACGAGCTTAGAGCCTTAATGTTTGCGCGGAACTTGGATGTGTTTGCAGTGATGGAGACCTGGTTAAAAGAAGGACAGGACTGGCAGCTGAATATTCCGGTGTATAAGTGTTTTAGGCGAGACAGAGGAGGGGCTAAGAGAGGTGGGGGTGTAGCAATGCTGGTTAGGGAGCATATTACAGCGGTACAGAGGGTGGACAATATGGAAGGGTCAGGTAACGAGTCACTGTGGGTGGAGCTCAGAAACAGGAAGGGTGCAGTCACTATGCTGGGGGTATACTACAGGCCTCCCAACAGCCCACGGGAAGTTGAGGAACGGATATGTAAGGGGATTCTGGACAAGTGCAGAACAAATAGGGTTGTTGTAGTGGGAAACTTTAATTTCCCTCACATAGACTGGAAATCGCTTAGGGCTGGGGGCCTGGACGGGGAAGAATTTATAAAATGCATACAGGAAGGTTCTTTGGAACAATATGTTGACAATCCAACTAGAGAGGGGCTATACTGGATCCAGTACTGGGGAATGAGCCCGGTCAGGTCATCAAAGTTGCAGTAGGGGAACATGTGGCAAATAGTGACCACAATTCTGTAAACTTTAGGATAGTAATGGAAAAAGATGAGTGTTGTCCTATGGGTAAGGTGCTGAATTGGGGGAAGGCTAACTACAGCCGGATTAGGCAGGATTTGGTGGCTGTTGATTGGGAGAGGCTGTTTGAGGGTAAATCCACATCTGGCATGTGGGAGTCTTTTAAGGAGCAGTTGATAGGACTGCAGGACAGGCATGTACCTGTAAAGAGGAAGGATAGGAAAGGTAGGATTCGAGAGCCGTGGATAACCAGTGAAACTGTGGGTCTAATCAAAAAGAAAAAAGAGGCATACATGAGGTCCAGGCAGCTAAAAACAGATGGAGCACTGGAGGAATACAGAGAAAGTAGAAAATAACTCAAACACGGAGTTAGAAGGTGTGGTGATATGAACAGGGCCTAGTTTTAAGGCTGGTAAAATTGGATATCCTAAATTAAAGAATTGGGCATATTGAAATCAAACACAGTCAAACCTCAGGCAGGCCAATTATACAAAAACACAGATGTGTCTGTGCCTGACCCATCAACCACCCATCAAAGGTCGTTTGCACTCGACTGAGACTTAGCAGGAGATCATGGCACCTCATTGAAATGCATCGGCCTATTGTTAGAAGCCCAGATCGAGCCAGACTTTCTGTCACCAAGAGTTCCTGTAGAAACCTTATCTGATAACAAGTTCAACAACATGGAGATGGACACCTGGGGGGTGGACCCTGGTGTCCTGTCAAGCAGACATCAAGAAACCCACTGGGTATTGGAACCCCCTCCTGGGACCTCATTGGCCGGAAGTCAATGAGGTGCCATGATCTCCTGCTAAATCTCAGTCGAGTGCAAACGACCTTTGATGGGTGGTTGATGGGTCAGGCACAGACACATCTGTGTTTTTGTATAATTGGCCTGCCTGAGGTTTGACTGTGTTTGATTTCAATATGCCCAATTCTTTAATTTAGGATATCCAATTTTATCAGCCTTAAAACTAGGCCCTGTTCATATCACCACACCTTCTAACTCCCTGTTTGAGTTATTTTCTACTTTCTCTGTATTCCTCCAGAGAAGTTTCTGGAAAGGCAAGCAGGCTGGGGGATAAAGGGACACACTTCGAGTCACACAGGAACGAAGACTTGACAGGGGAGACGGCCGTGACCATTTGGAAGACTGACCGAAGAAGGAAGGAAGGAAGAAGCTGCCATCGAGACTCACCTTCGTGACGACGGACCAGAGGGACTCAGAGAATCGGGCCTGCAGTTCAACCAAACCATCTTTACGGGTAGTATACTTGAATCTGCTGGGGTATCCTCTTGTTTTATGTGGGTAATTTAAGGGTTAATAGTGTTATTATTAATAAACTTGTTGAACCTTTGCTTGTGTTTGTCCTTTGTCCATTTTGCAAATAAGGACACTGGGGTAAAACCTTGGAGTAAGTAAACTGGTTGAAAGTATCTGAGAATTAACAGGTACAACAGTGGCACCCCAGATGGGACTTCGATAAGAAGTGATACATTGCCCGAAGTCTAACCTTCAACCCAGTATTCTCCGACACTCCGTCTGAGCCTGAATTAAGAGGGCAGCTGCCCCACGTGACGGCCAGTCTTAAGTGAGCGAAGGACTAATACAGATTCAACCAGTAAATTGGGCCATAAACCCGGTGTCTGTAACACAAGGTGGACAAACTGTGTAGTTAGAACTAGAACAGTCTAGGGAATTTGGGTAAAATCTACGGGAGGGAATTTAGTGAAAACCGGGCCCCTACCCCAATCCCTTACCTATACTCAAGTGACGAATCCTAAAAGGAAATAATTATGGCCAGTCATGCTGAATGGGAGGACCTCTGGGATTGGGGTTCAAATTTTTTTTAAATACTTTTCCAATTCAATCAAATCAAATCCAATTCAGAGTCTCAACAAGTTGAGACATTTCAGATCCAGGCTGACAAGACAGGGTGAGCGACCAAACCACCCTGTCCTGGGCCTGATCTACATGAGCCAAGCTGATTGGAGAAGGGGGAGGTCCCTCCTCCAAGACTTGAGCTCATTTGCATCTTAGCCAAAAGGCCGAGATGCCGCTTTTAAAAATTGCTTCATATGAAACATATGAAGCTTCAGTGTAACCTAATGACCTCAACCAAGTGCAGGCGATTCATATTACACTTGATCTTAGCCAAAAGGCCGAGAAGCGGGTTCAAATTTTTTTTTTAATTTCAAAAATATACTTTATTCACAAAAAAAAACTCTCCAATAAAACATTGCAAAATGACAGATCCAAAAGTCATAAACAGTGCAAAAAAGAATCATTTTTACAGTACAATACAGTGCTTATTTACAAAACATTACATTTAGTTACATTTCATTCCTTAAAACTATGTACATACATCAGAGTTTACTGTGTGCCGTTATTTTTCAGGTTGGCACACAGTGACGCAGGCCGAGGGTATTCTGCAGTTACCGGGCCCTCGGTCTGCCTCGGTTGAGACGCTTTACACGGTGGCCTTTCCCCATTGTGCCTTGGCGGCGGCTGCCCCAAGCTTGAGCGCGTCCCTGAGCACGTAGTCCTGGACCTTGGAATGTGCCAGTCTGCAACACTCGGTCGAGGACAATTCTTTCAGCTGGAAGATCAGCAAGTTTCGGGCGGACCAAAGCGCGTCCTTCACCGAGTTGATGACCCTCCAGCAGCGGTTGATATTTGTCTCGGTGTGCGTCCCCGGAAACAGCCCGTAGAGCACAGAGTCCTGCGTCACCGAGCTGCCCGGGACGAACCGCGACAAATACCACTGCATCTCGTTCCAGACCTTCTTTGCAAAGGCACATTCCACAAGGAGGTGTGCGACCGTCTCATCAGCCCCGCAGCCGCTTCGAGGGCAGCGTGCGGTGAGGTTGAGACCTCGGGCGTGCATAAAGGATCTGACGGGGAGTGCCCTTCTCACCACCAGCCAAGCCAGGTCTTGGTGCTGGTTTGTGAGTTCTGGTGATGAGGCATTCTGCCAAATGACATTGACAGTCCGCTCAGGGAACCATCCGACAGGATCTGCCGTCTCCTTTTCTCTCAGGGCCTCAAGGACATTACGTGCTGACCACTGCTTGATAGCCATGTGGTCAAAGGTGTGTTTCCGGAAGAATTTCTCCACGAAGGACAGGTGCTGCGGTACGGCCCAACTACTTGGAGCGTTCCGCGGCAATGTGGCCAGACCCATCCTCCGCAACACTTGGGACAGGTAGAACCTCAAAAAATAGTGGCACTTGCTGTTAGTGTACCGAGGATCTACACACAGCTTGATGCAGCCGCACACAAAGGTGGCCATCAGGATGAGGGCGGCGTTGGGAACGTTTTTCCCTCCGTTCTCTGGAGATTTGTGCATCGAGAAGCGGCTTCAAATTTTTTTAAAAATACTTTTCCAATTCAATCAAATCCAATTACATTTCAGATCCAGGCTGACAAGACAGGGCGAGCGACCAAACCACCCTGTCCTGGGCCTGATCTACATGAGCCAAGCTGATTGGAGAAGGGGGAGGTTCCTCCTCCAAGACTTGAGCTCATTTGCATCTTAGCCAAAAGGCCGAGATGCCGCTTTAAAAAATTGCTTCATATGAAACATATGAAGCCTCAGCGTAACCTAATGACCTCAACCAAGTGCGGCCGACCATGGGCTGCCGTCCATACACTTGATCTTAGCCAAAAGGCCGAGAAGCGATGTCCAAATCCACCCATGGGTCCGCATTCTGTGACAACTGGCCGCAATAGGAATCCTAGGCAGTGTACCTAACCATCCTCACATTTAAGTGCGCCCGATGGAAGACTGCACGCATACAACAATTGGAAGCAGAGGTAAACACACAAGAGGAAAGGAACCAAATCAATATGATACACATGAGCCAATTCCAGGCTCAATGTGATAAAGCCTACCTAAAGGCACAGCGTGCTGTCCGTGAGAGAGAGGCTGCGCTGCAACAGGTTAAACGTAAATGCAGCGACCTACAGGCTGCAGTAAAAGTTTTGCACCAAGCAGGAAAAGTAAAAACAGCCCGTGCAACAGACCACTCCAAATGCTTGCGCGAGATTGAAGATTTAAAAGCACAACTAACCATACAAAGGGGTGTAATGTGTGCATACTCGACCGAAACAGGGGATAGTGACCCAGGGGTAGAGTGGGGGGATTTAGAAGAGGATGCCTGCCATTATGCAACAGCTAGCGTCACTGCCGACT
This sequence comes from Mustelus asterias, assembly GCF_964213995.1. NCBI lineage: Eukaryota > Metazoa > Chordata > Chondrichthyes > Carcharhiniformes > Triakidae > Mustelus > Mustelus asterias. The sequence goes on along the minus strand of NC_135805.1, from coordinate 22,318,012 downwards.
GGGGACCCCCACCTCCCTTCCCGGTAGTGGAACCAACAGCACCACCTAATCCGGCCCCCATCTGGGGAACCTCAGTCTCAGCTCCTAGTCCTTTTACCATCCCAATAAACCCAGTCACTAATCCGGTTCCTGTACCGATGAATCCGGTCACCACCCAACGACAGGACGGACAGAACCACAATGTGACTTATGTAACTCCATACACCATGACACAGCTCACTGACAGAGCTAAAGTGATTGGAGTATTTGAACCCTCCGGGGATCCACATGCTCTCTTTGACCAGGTCACCCAATATCGTGTTTTAAACGGCCTAGACGAGGCAGAAGAGGTTAAACTTATTCTGTTATGTTTAAGTCCTGCCATCCGTTCCGCCCTACCCGAACCCCAGAACGTGGCTGGGGGAACCCTACCAGAAATGAAGGCAGCCGTTCTGGCCGCCATAGGTTACAATAGGGATGAGCCAGTACAAGGCTTAAACAACTGCCAACAAAAGAGAGGGGAGCACCCGACAGCCTCTGCTGGCCGACTATGGAATCAATTTGTTGCGGTTTTCGGCCAATTAAATCGAGTCCAATTAAATGCACACCACCGGCCCACATGGATCCGGACCCTGATAGCACACGCCACCGAGGGGAGCCAGAAAGCCTGTGAGAATTTTGACCCCGATGATAATACACACACAGAAGCCTGGGCCATCCACAAAATGACTCGTGTGTGGGAACGGGAAGTCAGACAAACAGACACCCCCAAGCCCACAAAACATGGAAAGATGAACCCAATCCACACAGACCCAGCCCCGGTTTGGCGTAACGAAGGGGAAGGTGGAAACAGGGGACAGGGAAACTCAGGGCACCCACCCCCATATATCCCTGCCAATCATCGATACAGAAAACTGCAGCCCCGCGCAGAACCCCGATATATCCCCAACTCCAGGTACAGGGAACAAGACAAAGCCACTTCCAGATATCCACCCCCACAAGTGCAGTGTTACAACTGTGGCCAGATCGGCCATTTTGCCAGGGAATGTAGAGCCCCGCCCAGCCAGACCCCACAACCGCCCCAACAATTTCACAGAGGAGAACCCCGACCTATGTCATTAGAAGGACCTGCCAGATAATGCATCACAACCCCGGTGGATGCCTCCGACATCCCTTTCAGCCTCTACCCCCAATTAGACTCCGGACTGGAAGCATGACTGTGTCAGACCTCCCCAACTTGGGTTTGCAACACTGAATGGGATAGTGTAGGGAGACCCCTTGTAAAAGGCAAAGTAGGAGGCCGCCCCATCGAGTTCCTATGGGACACAGGGGGATCCCACACCACTCTTAACACATCCCGTGACCTCCGCTGCACTTGGCCTACCAGGAAAACAATAATGTTAAGTGGCTTTATGGGACATTTACAGGAAGGCTTGGAAACAGACCCATTAGAATTTCGACTGGGTAATATAATATGTCATCACCCAACTATCTTGGTTAAACTCCACCCAGAGGCAGAGCACATTCTAGGGTCCGATCTGATGAGGAAATGCAACCTATCGTTTGACCCTGCTAACTGTTGCATTTGGTAAATGCCAACCACCTGTCAATCCCCAGTTGAGGTGGCCACCGGCAGATACAAAGGACAAAGAACAATACAGCACAGGAACAGGCCCTTCGGCCCTCCAAGCCCGTGCCGCTCCCTGGTCCAAACTAGACCATTCTTTTGTATCCCTCCATTCCCACTCCGTTCATATGGCTATCTAGATAAGTCTTAAACGTTCCCAGTGTGTCCGCCTCCACCACCTTGCCTGGCAGCGCATTCCAGGCCCCCACCACCCTCTGTGTAAAATATGTCCTTCTGATATCTGTGTTAAACCTCCCCCCCTTCACCTTGAACCTATGACCCCTCGTGAACGTCACCACCGACCTGGGGAAAAGCTTTCCACCGTTCACCCTATCTATGCCTTTCATAATTTTATACACCTCTATTAGGTCACCCCTCATCCTCCGTCTTTCCAGGGAGAACAGCCCCAGTTTACCCAATCTCTCCTCATAACTAAGCCCCTCCATACCAGGCAACATCCTGGTAAACCTCCTCTGCACTCTCTCCAAAGCCTCCACGTCCTTCTGGTAGTGTGGCGACCAGAACTGGACGCAGTATTCCAAATGCGGCTGAACCAACGTTCTATACATCTGCAACATCAGACCCCAACTTTTATACTCTATGCCCCGTCCTATAAAGGCAAGCATGCCATATGCCTTCTTCACCACCTTCTCCACCTGTGACGTCACCTTCAAGGATCTGTGGACTTGCACACCCAGGTCCCTCTGCATATCTACACCCTTTATGGTTCTGCCATTTATCGTATAGCTCCTCCCTACATTATTTCTACCAAAATACATCACTTCGCATTTATCAGGATTGAACTCCATCTGCCATTTCTTTACCCAAATTTCCAGCCTATCTATATCCTTCTGTAGCTTCTGACAATGCTCTTCACTATCTGCAAGTCCTGCCAATTTTGTGTCGTCCGCAAACTTACTGATCACCCCAGTTACACCTTCTTCCAGATCGTTTATATAAATCACAAACAGCAGAGGTCCCAATACAGAGCCCTGCGGAACACCACTAGTCACAGGCCTCCAGCCAGAAAAAGACCCTTCCACTACCACCCTCTGTCTTCTGTGACCAAGCCAGTTCTCCACCCATCTAGCCACCTCCCCCTTTATCCCATGAGATCCAACCTTTTTCACCAGCCTACCATGAGGGCTTTGTCAAACGCTTTACTAAAGTCCATATAGACGACATCCACGGCCCTTCCCTCGTCAACCATTCTAGTCACTTCTTCAAAAAACTCCACCAGGTTAGTGAGGCATGACCTCCCTCTCACACAATACGTAGACCGAATATCTACTTTTGGAGAATTGTGGATCAGGCCCACAGAAATGACGGAAGACCCTGAAGCACAGGGTATATTAGCCAAACACACACAGGCATTCGCCAGTCACAAGCATGACTGCGGCCGAATAACAGGGGAGGTAATCATAGAAGGTCCTGACCCTAAACCCCAAAGACAGTACGGCTTCCCTAAGCAAGCTGAAGGGGAAGTGGCCAAGGTAATTCGCAGTTTATTAGAACAAGGAGACCTGCGCCCTGTTGCTTCCACTAACAACTCCCCCATATGGCCGGTAAGGAAACTCATCTGGCTCACTTATGTCCTTCAGGGAAATAAGTCTGCTGTCCTTAGCTGGTCTGGCCTACACGTGACTCCAGAGCCACAGCAATGTGGTTGACTCTCAACTTCCCTCAGACAATTGGGGATGGGCAATAAATGCTGGCCAACCAGTGATGCCCATATCTCATGAAATTAAACACACTTTTTCTCAATACTGAGGCCATCTCCCCCCTGTCCCCCAACTCCTGCTGCAGGCTGATCCAAGCTCAATGCCCTATTTGACCATAAGATAAGACCATAAGATATATGAGAAGAATTAGGCCATTCGGCCCATCAAGCCTGCTCCACCATTCCATCATGGCTGATATGTTTCTCAACCCCTCTTGCCTTATAAGACCATAAGATATAGGACATGTTCTGGTGGATTAACTATCCTCCATGCACTGTATAATTCTGCTCATCCAAAATCAAGCTGCTCTGAATCTATTTGGCATCAAGTCACGCTCTCCAAGGACCCATATGTTCAATGACCTTTACTGGCTCCCAGCCACCCAACACCTCAAGTTAAAATTCTCTTCCGTGTACTTAAATCCCTTCAGTGCCTTCACTCCTGCCTACCTCAGTTAGCTCCTGCAGCTCCACAGCCCCTCTGAGCACTTTGCATTTCTTTAAATCACGAGGATGAACTCTGACATGATTGTCTGCTGTGATGTTGGTGACAGGGTTAAATGAAAGAGTAACCTTGTGATTCAGAGATAAGGAAATAGTGGCAAGCTGATGAGGGAACAAACATCGTGCCATCTGACCACACAGATATAGGTTTATCCAATACTGTAGATTGGACAATCTGTCGGGTTTGCCTTCCTGCTCTTAGTTCCAATTGACTGATATGCCAAAATTATACATTCCATTGTCCACTTGTTTTGTACCCAATTTACCTTCAAATGCATGCCTCAACTTGTCAGGAATGTGCTTCTGACTGTGAGAGGGGTTGTCTGCAGGATTTACTGTAATGCATTATCCTTCTATTACTGGGATTTTTTGATTTGATTTACTATTGTCACATGTATTGGGTTGCACACTATACAGACAAAACATACTGTTCATAGAGTACGCAGGGGAGAAGGAAAGGAGAGGCTGCAGAATGTAGTGTTATAGTCATAACTAAGATGTAGAGAAAGATCAACTCAATGCAAGATAAGTCCATTCAAAAGTCTAATGGCAGCAGGGAAGAAGCTGTTCTTGAGTCGGTTGGTACGTGACCTCAGATTTTTGTGGGGAGAATTTTCCCATCCCGCCTGCCAGTGGAATCATAGTGGGCGGGGACACACACACACATACACACACCATGCAAAGGGCAGGATTTTCTGGTTTTGGGGCGAGTGCAGCCGGAAAATCCCACCCTTGTATCTTTTTCCCCACGGAAGAAGGTGGAAGAGAGAATATATCCGGGGTTCTTAATTATGCTGGCTGCATTTCCGAGACAGTGGGAAGTGTAGACAGAGTCCATGGATGGGAGGCTGGCTGCGTGATGGATTGGGTTACATTCACAACCCTTTGCAGTTCTCTGTTTTATGTTTATTAGTGTCACAAGTAGGCTTACATTAACACTGCAGTGATGTTACGGTGAAAATCCCCGAGTCGTTACACTCAGGCGCCTGTTCGGGTAGAACATAGAACATAGAACACTACAGCACAGAACAGGTCCTTCGGCCCACGATGTTGTGCCGAGCTTTATCTGAAACCAAGATCAAGCTATCCCACTCCCTATCATCCTGGTGTGCTCCATGTGCCTATCCAATAACCGCTTAAGTGTTCCTAAAGTGTCTGACTCCACTATCACTGCAGGCAGTCCATTCCACACCCCAACCACTCTCTGCGTAAAGAACCTACATCTGATATCCTTCCTGTATCTCCCACCACGAACCCTATAGTTATGCCCCCTTGTAACAGCTCCATCCACCCGAGGAAATAGTCTTTGAACGTTCACTCTATCTATCCCCTTCATCATTTTATAAACCTCTATTAAGTCTCCCCTTAGCCTCCTCTGCTCCAGAGAGAACAGCCCTAGCTCCCTCAACCTTTCCTCATAAGATCTACCCTCCAAACCAGGCAGCATCCTGGTAAATCTCCTCTGCACACTTTCCAGCGCTTCCACATCCTTCTTATAGTGAGGTGACCAGAACTGCACACAATATTCCAAATGTGGTCTCACCAAGGTCCTGTACAGTTGCAGCATAACCCCACGACTCTTAAACTCCAACCCCCTGTTAATAAAAGCTAACACACTATAGGCCTTCTTCACAGCTCTATCCACTTGAGTGGCAACCTTTAGAGATCTGTGGATATGGACCCCAAGATCTCTCTGTTCCTCCACAGTCTTCAGAACCCTACCTTTGACCCTGTAATCCACATTTAAATTAGTCCACCAAAATGAATCACCTCAGATTTATCAGGGTTAAACTCCATTTGCCATTTTTCAGCCCAGCTTTGCATCCTATCTATGTCTCTTTGCAGCCTACAACAGCCCTCCACCTCATCCACTACTCCACCAATCTTGGTGTCATCAGCAAATTTACTGATCCACCCTTCAGCTCCCTCCTCTAAGTCATTAATAAAAATCACAAAGAGCAGAGGACCAAGCACTGATCCCTGCGGCACTCCGCTAGCAACCTGCCTCTAGTCCGAAAATTTTCCATCCACCACCACCCTCTGTCTTCGATCAGATAGCCAGTTACCTATCCAATCGGCCAACTTTCCCTCTATCCCACACCTCCTTACTTTCATCATAAGCCGACCATGGGGGACCTTATCAAACGCCTTACTAAAATCCATGTATATGACATCAACTGCCCTACCTTCATCAACACACTTAGTTACCTCCTCAAAAAATTCAATCAAATTTGTGAGGCACGACTTGCCCTTCACGAATCCGTGCTGACTATCCTGGATTAATCCGCATCTTTCTAAATGGTCGTAAATCCCATCCCTAAGGACCCTTTCCATCAATTTACCAACCACCGAAGTAAGACTAACCAGTCTATAATTACCAGGGTCATTTCTATTCCCTTTCTTAAACAGAGGAACAACATTCGCCACTCTCCAGTCCTCTGGCACCATCCCCGTGGACAGTGAGGACCCAAAGATCAAAGCCAAAGGCTCTGCAATCTCATCCCTTGCCTCCCAAAGAATCCTAGGATATATTTCATCAGGCCCAGGGGACTTATCGACCTTCAGTTTATTCAAAACTGCCAGTACATCCTCCCTCCGAACAACTATTTCCTCCAGCCTATTAGTCTGTAACACCTTCTCTTCCTCAAAAACATGGCCCCTCTCCTTGGTGAACACTGAAGAAAAGTATTCATTCATCACCTCGCCTATCTCTATTGACTCCATACACAAGTTCCCACTACTGTCCTTGACCGGCCCTAACCTCACCCTGGTCATTCTTTTATTCCTCACATAAGAGTAAAAAGCCTTGGGGTTTTCCTTGATCCGACCCGCCAAGGACTTCTCATGTCCCCTCCTGGCTCTCCTAAGCCCCTTTTTCAGCTCATTCCTTGCTAACTTGTAACCCTCAATCGAGCCATCTGAACTATGTTTCCTCATCCCTACATAAGCTTCCCTCTTCCTTTTCACAAGACATTCCACCTCTTTCGTGAACCATGGTTCCCTCACTCGGCCATTTCCTCCCTGCCTACCTATCAAGGACACCCAGCATTTGTTCCTTGAAAAAATTCCACTTTTCATGAATGCCTTTCCCTGACAGTTTCTGTTCCCATCTTATGCCCCCTAATTCTTGCCTAATCACATCATAATTACCTCTCCCCCAATTGTAAACCTTGCCCTGCCGTACCGTCCTATCCCTCTCCATTGCAATAACAAAAGACACCGAATTGTGGTCACTATCTCCAAAGTGCTCTCCCACAACCAAACCTATCACTTGGCCCGGTTCATTTCCCAGTACCAAATCCAATGTGGCCCCACCTCTTGTCGGCCTATCCACATATTGTGTCAGGAAACCCTCCTGCACACACTGCACAAAAACTGCCCCATCCGAACTATTTGACCTACGAAGGTTCCAATCAATATTTGGAAAGTTAAAGTCCCCCATGACAACTACCCTGTGACCCCCACACCTATCTGCTTAGCAATTTCTTCCTCCACATCTCTATTACTATTTGGGGGCCTATAGTAAACTCCTAACAACGTGACCGCTCCTTTCCTATTTCTAGCTTCAGCCTGTAAGGGGAAAAATACAAGAAAGCACACTTTAAAATGGCTGCCTGGCACATAAAGGGTTAACTGGGAAAGAAGCCAAAAAAGCAGACACAGGCTCCCACTGTTCAGAAATCACTTTAAATCAAAACCTAACAGACAAGCCATTCCCAAATCACAGACAGTGACTCATAGCAAACAAACACCTCAGGAAGCCAAGCCAAGGGTCAAAACATCTTTTAAGATAAGGAAATCCCGAAACAAAGAGCTTAAATTAACGTTAGGGAAACGCGGGAAAATATGAATGCGAGGAAACCAATTAGCACCTGAATGAGACGAAACTGACCATTGACAGATACAGACATGAGGAAATGTACCCATTCATATTATGTTAAATGTCTATACCTGCTTGTACTCACTTAAACACGAAGGGATGTACCCATTCATAAAATGTTAAATGTCTATACCTGCTTGTACTCACTTAAATGATGTGATAATGTTCGAATCACCGGCTTACCCATTGTGTAAAGGGTGTAAAAATGAACCGCTCCCGACATACTAGTGAGAGAAGGTTTGCTACAGACATGTGCCTTGTCTCCACGGAGCTCCGTTTAATAAATCGTATTTTCTGAATCTCGAAGTCTGACTACAAGTGGATTTTTCCCACAGCAAATGGCGTAGTCGGCTAGGATCCTATTACTGGTGAGACCGATTGGCCACGGTCGCAACCGGGGTAGAGATCGCGGAATCTGTGACAGTCGGACTGGATCAGAAAATACGGTTTATAAGGGGGAAATATTTGTACTGTGTATTTGTGATAATATTTGTTATAGTGATAAGTACTAACTGCTGATAGGAATAAATAACTGTGATTTGTGCTGATCGACAAAAGGACAAGGTAGTGCCTGTCTCAAAACCTCTGCCTTCGACTGGCTATTAAGAGCAGAAATCTGCCACGTGAAGGTCAGGAATTGAAGTGAGTGAGAGACACCAAGGGCACTAAAGGATTGTGAAGCACAAAATGGCAGAAGTCGGTTTAACATCAAACTCTGTAGTGGCGAACGGACGCAGAGGTGCCATCTGATTGCATGAAAGTATTGAAAAGTTGGGAACTGTACTGTCAATGTTGTGAAAAGCGGGGCGGAACAGGAGTTTGATCAACTCTGACCTAAACCGGACTCCGGTGGAGAAGCACATTGCCGAAGTGGTAATCGTGGAAGCCGTGAGTATAACTTGAAACCCTGTAATGGCAGTGAAACACGGTGTGAGAATAGCAATAGTGGCCGGGGGTAGTGAAGTCCCTACGGTAGAGAGCACACTTTGCTAAGAATAGTAATAGTGGCCGGGGGTAGTGAAGTCCCTACGGTAGAGAGCACACTTTGCTAAGAATAGTAATAGTGGCCGGGGTTAGTGAAATCCCTACGGTAGTTAGCACACTTTACTAAAGAATAATCGTGGCCGGGGTTAGTGAAATCTGCGAAATGGCAGAGAGTGAAGTTAAAAGGGGATCTGCAGGTTCCCTGATTGAAATCTACATGACAGACAGGAAGGAGTTAATAAAGAGAATGCAAAAGGATGGCTGGGATACTTCTCAAACCTTAGAGCAGCAGAGAAAGTGGATAGATAAGGAAAAAAAGAAACAGAACGAAGAAAATAGGAATAATGTTAACACAATCTGCAGAAGCCTGTTTGTTCCTGTGGAATGTTTGTTGCAGGCAGTGGGTGCAATGCATTGCACCTTGGTTTAGCCTCAGGGGGGCTGGGAGAGTGTTAAAACTGTTAAAGATTAAAGTGATTAAGATTTCTTGAATTTACTTCTGTTTTGAGTTAATTACAGTTTGGAAGAAAGAAGAATAAAAGCGACTGTCTTAATCAATGTTCTGTATTCTCTTTGAATGTTTTACACTCATCCCAGTTTGAAATGATAAGTTTGAATGAAAAAGGATGTGCTGTGGAGTGACTTTTGGAAGCTTCCATGTGTGTGTGTGTGTGTTTAAACAAAGTGGTTGCGTGGATGTTTTGTTGTTGTTTGCTTTAATGTTTTAATGTTAAGAAAGAATTTAAACCTTGGAAGGAAGCATGTGCTCTTTCCTTTGTCTTGAAGTAGAAATTATAAGAGTTAGTTGAGGAGTTAAGAGAAGAAAATAAGTTATTTTGTGGAAAGGTAGAAAAGCAGGAACAAAAGACTGAGGTAAATATATTGTCTATGAGTCAGTTTAAAGTATATCAAGTCAGTGAAATACAGTATTAATCGCAGAATATTGCGATTTACGAACGTCAGATAGTTTAATATTCTGAACTAGTTAAAATTATGTACTGCCGTCGGAATTTCATGTGCCATTTATTGTTCAAGGTTTGCCAAATATAAAAACACTGCAAAGCTTAAAATCTAGCCAGTTAAGAAACCAAAATGTCCCTAATCAAATAACTGGTATGTATTGTACCTACTTTGATTTTGATTCGGCGCCTGTTAATTTTCCTAGAGTGCGGGGGTTTTGATCTGGAGCTCAGTTTAAAAATGGAAACGGCTTGAATTAAAAGGGTTTGGATATCACGGTTACGATGTGTAAAGTGGTATGATACAACTGCCGCTTGATTATTTTTATTATACAGTATAGCACTGCCATATAGACACAAGAATAACATCAAATCCTGAACAGCCTTAACCAACTTTGTATGATATATTCGTATACTATATTGGGTATTGATAAAGACATAATTATTTTGTGAAGTACTGTGGTGCGGCGCTTGCACGCAAACAAATGATCAAATTAGAGATAATGTAAGAGTACATCATATAAAGATCGGAACTGTATGGCATGTGATTTTAATGGGGAAAGCGATGTCTTTTGATAAGATTATTTACAAATGAATGGATGTCCAGCTGCAGCCAAAAAAGGCCAGTACAAAGTGTTATTTAATTCACACCAAGCTTTCTATGGAAGGGGAATATATAGTTAAAATGTATAATGCACTAACTAAAGCCATACAAACATCAGGGAGAAGGTGGACAGAGGTATTGCCCACTATCTTAAAGAAATTAAGAGCTACCATAAACCGGACAACCGGATTAACCCCTTATGAACTAATGACAGGACGGGCGATGCAATTACCAGAAAGCATCATAACAGGTGGGACCGATGTCGGTCCACTAAAAGATAAAATCAAAAGATACGTTCTGGACCTGAGCACCCAGCTAAAGGGATGCGCAAATTGGTAAGAGATAATCAGGAAATAAAAGACGCAGAGAGAGAGCTGGAAATGCTCCCTGACGTCCCAACAGTGGGAAGTCGCGTCCTAGTGAAAACACTACCCGACAAACCAAGGTTTGCACCAAAGTGGAATGGGCCATATGAAGTTATAATTAGTGGGGACACCTGTGCCTGTATAGACATAAGAGGGAAAGGTGTCTGGAAGCACTGGACGCAGCTGAAATTACACAAAGGAGATAAGTAGCTAAATTGATGAACTAACAGAACTGCTTTCCTCAACACAGGCAAAGACTGCAAGCAAGAACCGGCGTGCGCGGGTTAATAAATAAAATAACTTGTAAAAAATTGAATTATGGTGTTAAGTTTTATGACTGTTGCGGATATGTATGTAATCGCGTATGTAACTATTATTTTGCGTTGTGGCAACTGTAAATCTGACTGGGCTGGAAGATAACTTGTTTTACAAAGCTCACATACATTTACACGGGAATCGGACTGTATGTTACCCATTAACCCAATCTGTAGAAGCCCTATTTGTAGCCACCCCTGGGTGGACCCCTCATGACTTATATACTGTAGATACATCAGAGACACCCTGTAAGGGACAAATTGGCAAATATAAAAGAGGTTTACAGGGGAGATGTGTGGGACTTGTAAACCCCACAGATCCTACATGCGGGGGGTCCCAAAAGGAGGGAGGAAAAGCTTGCCCAGATACTGCAAGCTATCCGCTTTGTTTCACGGGGCAGGGATGGGGATGTGCCTATGCCTTAGTCCCTAAGAATGATTCTTGTGTACAGACACAGTGTGTCCGTCAACATTGTCGGATTAACAAGGGACAGATTACTTGTATTTGTGACGAACGGAAATGTTTAAATATAACCGCGGGAAGACAGCTTATTTGCGGGCAATGTAATGGAACTCACGTAAGCTCAGCCAAATGGACATACCCCTTTGATACTTACCAGGTGGTGGGATCAAACGGGAAACCAAATAAACTGAACAATTGGCAGTATGAGCAAACTCACAATCGGGCCACTGACTGTTCCATGCCTTCAGAAGGGGTACATTCGGAGGAGAATAGTAACCCGGGCTATTAGCAGGGAATTCTGCGCTGACTGGGAAGCCCCGGGTACACTGGGATCCTCACTGGGGTATGGGTTCCTCGGAGCTTTATCTCTAGGGGGGTCAGCCGGGGTAATTGGAGCAAAGAATAGAAACCATATTGTTTGTGGATTAACAATCCTGGGAAACAGCACTTCAAAAGCATTGGAGGCTGTTAACCAAGAAATAGCTGAACTAAGATTGTATGCTCAGCAGACACGATATGCAGTGGACTACCAGTTAGCACAACAGGGGGGAGTATGTGCAATCATAGGCAACAAATGCATAAACCATGTCACAGATGAGTCTTACAATATTACACAGGTCATCAATGACATCAGGACGCAACTTGATAACTTTAGACAGGGACCCAGGAGAGGAAGTAGTTGGCTGGCATGGCTGGTGGGGGAGTCCTGGGAGTTGTATCTGTTACATGGATTGGTCATACTCATTGTCATTATAATTGTCTGTTGTCTGACTGTGGGATGTCTTAAAGTCTGTTTTAAAATAATGTTGACAAGAATTGTGCCAGGAGCCAGTGTGTACATCGAAGAAGAGCCCCTAATGAAGATCCCCGAAGACGTCAGAAGAAATAAAGATACTGGAAGAAATGAAGACATCGAAAGAAGCAAAGAAGGAGAGAAGAACGAAGACCTGTATATGTGAATGTATGATTGTTGGTCTGGGGATTGTTCAAGCTATAATCCGACCAAAAAGGAGGGACTGTAAGGGGAAAAATACAAGGGAGCACACTTTAAAATGGCTGCCTGGCACATAAAGGGTTAACTAGGAAAGAAGCCAAAAAAGCAGACACAGGCTCCCACTGTTCAGAAATCACTTTAAATCAAAACCTAACAGACAAGCCATTCCCAAATCACAGACAGTGACTCATAGCAAACAAACACCTCAGGAAGCCAAGCCAAGGGTCAAAACATCTTTTAGGATAAGGAAAACCCGAAACAAAGAGCTTAGATTAACGTTAGGGAAACGCGGGAAAATATGAATGCGAGGAAACCAATGAGCACCTGAATGAGACGAAACTGACCATTGACAGATACAGACATGAGGAAATGTACCCATTCATAAAATGTTAAATGTCTATACCTGCTTGTACTCACTTAAACACGAAGGGATGTACCCATTCATAAAATGTTAAATGTCTATACCTGCTTGTACTCACTTAAACGATGTGATAATGTTCGAATCACCAGCTTACCCATTGTGTAAAGGGTATAAAAATGAACCGCTCCCGACATACTAGTGAGAGAAGGTTTGCTACAGACATGTGCCTTGTCTCCACGGAGCTCCGTTTAATAAATGGTATTTTCTGAATCTCGAAGTCTGACTACAAGTGGACTTTTCCCACAACAAGCCCATATTACTTCAGTGTGCAGATCCCCCTCGAAGTGCCTTTCCGCAGCCGTTAGACTATCCTTGATTAACAATGCCACTCTTCCACCTCTTTTACCAGCTTCCCTACACTTACTGAAACATCTATACCCCGGAACGTCCAATAACCATTCCTGTCCTTGTTCTACCCATTAGACCTGGTACACTGAGGAAGAATTTAGCAAGGTCAATGCAACTAACCAGCATGTCTTTCGGACTGTGGGAGGAAACCACAGCACCTGGAAGAAACCACGGAGACACAGGGAGAACGTGCAGACTCTGCACTACCAGTGACCCAAGCTGGAAATCGAACCCGGGTCCCTGGCGCTGGGAGGCAGCAGTGCTAACCACTGTACCGCCCCACGGTGAGGTCGTGAAACGTCAGAGATCGGTTTTAAGAAGTGTCTCAAAGGAGGAAGGCAAGGCAAGGAAGTGGAGAGGTACGGGGAGGGAATTCTAGAGCTTCAGGTCGCAGTCGCTAAAAGGTAGCTCACCAATTAAAATCGGGGATGCTCTCTAGAGTTAGAGGAATACTGCCATCTCAGAGGGATAATGAAGTTGTAAAGAAATTTCAAAGGGAGGAAGGGATGGTGGCTATGAGGCATTTGGAAACAAGGATGAGAATTTTCACATGGAGATACAGCTGAACTCGTTGCCAGTATAGCCCAGCGAGCACTGAAGTGATGGGTGAACAGGATTTGATGAGAGTTAGAATACAACAATATAGAGAGCAGAGATTTGGATGATCTCAACTTTACAGATCAGAGGGTATGATGAGGAAAGGTGGCCAGGAAAGTGTTGGAAGACATTGATAAACTGGAAAAAGCACAAAGAAGATTTACGAGGATGTTCCCAAGATTAATGGGTCTCAGTTATAGGGAGCGGTTGACCAGACTGTGGTGGACTACAGTTGCGCCTTTGTCCTGCCTGGACCACCGTTGTGCATTTGTCATGTCTGGACACACCCCCTGCCGGCTCCTCCCCTTGTCACCTAGTATAAAGGTGGCTGTTTCCTCCCCCTTGTTCAGTTCAGGTCGGTTATCTGTTGGGATCTGCTCCTAGTTCTGTAATGAATAAAAGCCTACAGTTGTATTGGCACACAAGTAGTCTTTTGCCTAATTGATAGTGCATCACAGGCTAGGGCTTTATTCCTTGTAATGTAGGAGAATGAGGAGTGACCTTATTGAGGTGTATGAAATCATGAGGGGCACAGATAGGATGGACGCACATAGTCTTTTTCCCAGGGTAGGGGATTTGAAAACTAGGAGGCACAGGTTTAAGGTGAGAGGGAAAGGGACCTGAGAGGCAACTTCTTCACACAGAGGATGGAGCGTATATGGAATGAGCTGCCAGAGACAATGGTTGAAGCAGGTACAAGAGCAACATTTAAAAAGCATTTGGATAAGTACATGGATGGGAAAGGATTAGAGGGATATGGGCCAAACGTGGGCAATTGGGACTAGCTGGGAGGGCACTATGGTCGGCATGGACTGGTTGGGCTGAAGGGCCTGCTTTCGTGCTCTATTACTCCATGACTCCATGGGTCGAATTTTCCTGCTCCACCCGCCACGGGAATCAGAGCGGGCAAGGGGCAGACCATAGGAGGGTCCGTTGACCTCAGGCGGGAGTTTCTGGTTTCGGGGCGAGCGCGGACAGAAAATGCCGCCCTCTGACTCTAATAGTCAAGTCTCGAGGTAACAAAGGCCTGAATAAGGGTCTCACCGGCAGGTGAGGCAGGGGCAGGAATTAGGCAATATTACATCGATGGAAATAGAAATAAAAACTATTTCTTACCCTATTCAAAATTTCACCACCTTACTTTGGCTTCTGCTCTCTCACAAACATCATAAAGGCCTTTTTTTAAAAACTGTTCTTACAGCCCCATAATTTCATTTTCCATTTTCTCTCCTGCTTGGTGACCACCTTCTCCTGCCACGCCACTCCACTCTATAGAAATTCTTCTTGTTATTGAGTTACTTATTCAAAGAACAAATGTAAGGGACTGAGGAAAATTTGTGGGGAAGACGTTTACCAGTGTTCTTTGTCCTTTGTGGGTTTCAGTGTCCTGTTTGCCGGGCGGGTGCTGTGAACAGGATGCTGTTGGTTGAGTGATGTGGGCTGGGCCAATGGGATTGCTCTGGGGGCGGGAAGAAAAAAAGCCGCCAGGAAGTGAAGCAGCTGCAGAGCTGAGGAGGGAGTGTGCAGAAGAGGGACAGCCACGTTTTTTGAAGAGAAGCTTTTCAGAGGCAGTAAAAAGTCAGTTCGAAGTGAATCTTTCTCAGGTAGAACTGCTTGGTTTTTCATGACTGCTGAGGAGGACAGCCTTCAGCACACTGGATCTGCGTTACTACACAGATAGCTCGCGGCACCTCTGCCTCGTGTGCTTGCTCCATCATCTTCCCTCTCGTAGACCCGTCTGGACTGTGTGTGTGTCAGGGTTAAGTGAGTACTATCAGACAGGAACGGTAACAGAATGTGGTTTTCTTCAGATGTGCACCAACGGATGGGCCCCAACGTTTAAAATTCAAAGTGCTTGGTGATATTCTGAACATTTCTCAGGTTGAAACTGTTAATTGGAAAATCTTCAGTTGGGATTCTTTACTTGTTTATATCTGCTAATTATATTTGTTATTAAATTTTTTTGTTATTCTGTTTACCTTGTTGTTCCAAACCTTTTCTCATTATAAGGTTTATCTCAATAACATTTTTGGAGGCACCGCGCTAAACATACTCAAATCCTTTCCATGCAAGCCTGTACTGGCATTTCTGGGTAAACAGGAAATTTAGCCAGCTCACCATCAACTGCTAGGAATTCAGGATCCTGTAAATCGAACAGTTAAATAGTAGCCCCATATAGTGATCAGCAGGGGGTGACATATGAATTTATCTCTATCTCTTCTATCTATTCCTTCCAGTCTCCTCATTCTCTATCTTCATCTATTACTCCCTATTTCACTTTGTGTCTCCTCCTCTCCCTCTATATAAACAACAATGAAAAGTACAGCCCTTCGACCCTCCAAGCCTGTGCCGACCATGATGCCTTAACTAAACTAAAAAATAACCTCTGCCCTCACTGGGGCATATCTCTTTTATCCTTTACTCACCCTTTTCTCTCTCTGTATCACTCCCTCTTTCTCCCTCCATATGTCTCTCTATCTCCCTCTCTCCTCGTCCTTTCTCTCTTTCCCTATCTTTATTTCTCTCTCTTTCCCTAGCTTTATCACTTTATTTACCTCTATCTTTCTTTATTATCTCTTTCCCTGTTTATCTCTCCTCTATCTCTAACTTTCAAGTTCCATCTTGAACTCAACATATCTCTTTGTGGTATTTATGACAAAAATGAATCAAGAATAGACGATAAAACTGTTCCACTGCTGCAATTGCAATCACAGAAGGGAGAACTCAATGAGGAAATAATTGAAGCATCCCAGTCCCCAGTTGTGTTGCTCTTACTGTTTGTCCATGAGGAAGTTCAGTGGAGGAAAGTGCATTCAGCTCATCAACCTGTTCATTCCCATTCTAAGGCTGGAATTTTACCCGCCCGCCCCGATTCCGGCGGGCAAGGCTCGGAGAACGGCATTCTCTATAGGCCTCGGGCAGGATCGTACAAAACCCGGGGGAAAGTGCCAGTAAAATTCCTCCCTAAGTGTGATTATTTTAGCACAGAACTCCCCCCTCACCCCACCCACAACATCTACTGCTCCTCTACGTTTTAGTGTCAAAGTGCCTTTCACTATCTCCAGGAAGGAAAAACAGACAGCGCAGTTATATTTTCTATACAACTTGCTCCTCAGCAATCATCAATCCTTTAAACAGGCGGCACGGTGGCACAGTGGTTAGCACAGCTGCCTCATGGTGCCAGGGACCCTGGTTCGATTCCTGCCTTGGGTCACTGTCTGTGCAGAGTCTGCACGTTCTCCACGTATCTGCGTGGGTTTCCTCCGGATGCTCTGGTTTTCTCGGAAAGACTTGCTGGTTAAGTGCATTGGCCATGGTAAATTCTCCCTCAGTGTACCTGAACAGGCGCTGGAGTGTGGCGACTAGGGAATTTTCATAGTAACTTCATTGCAGTGTTAATGTAAGCCTACTTGTGACACTAATAAATAATATTATTTATTGGTGTCTCTCATCATTTCAATTAGGCAAATAGTTGCGGCAAAGAACATCGATGTCCCAGTTCTTCTGGGAAACAGTTTCACGTCGCAACTTATCCAGTGGGGGTAAAAGCTTTTTCTCATTTCTAATTTCGCTGTACATGAGTGATTATTAAGCTGCTGACTCGGGGATTTTCACAGTAACTTTATTGCAGTGCTAATGTCAGCCTACTTGTGACACTAATAAATAAATAAATAATGAATAACTGGGGATTGAATAGCAAAGTAACCTCAGCAGGATTTGTTAAGTGTGCAATATTCAGCAGCCTCCACCGATCAAGTCCCCCGAACAGACTGTGGTCGGCATGTGGGGTGGCACGGTGGCACAGTAGTTAGCACTCACAGCACCAAGCACTCACAGCGCCAGGGTCACGGGTTCAATTCCAGCCTCGGGTGACTGTCTGTGTGGATTTTGCACATTCTTCCTGTGCGTGGGTTTCCTCTGAGTGCTCCAGTTTCCTCCCACAGTCCAAAGATGTGCAGGTTAGGTGAATTGGCCACGATAAATTGCCCCGTAGTGTCAGTGGGACTAGCTAGGGTGACTAGATGGAGTTATGGGGATGGGGCCTGGGTGGGATTGGGGGCGGGGCAGGCTCGATGGGCCAAATGGCCTTCTTCTGCACTGTAGGACTCTATAATTCTATGATTCCTCAGGTTGGCATCCTTCCATCTCCCAGAGGTGATGGGAATGCAGCCTGAGAACTTGGATGCTGTCAGATGAGGTCATCTCTGCACCTCTGTTGACAGCTGAACAAGCTGATTCTGGAAGGGAAAGGCCTGCCACAAGTGCCACACATGTATTTGCCCCTTGCCAGTGGTGCAAGTTTATCTCTGCTAACGCCTTGCTTGCAGTGCTGGTGTCTGCTTTGGCATGGCCAATCCACCTAACCTGCACATCTTTGGAGTGTGGATGGAAACCGGAGCACTGAGAGGAAACCTACACGGACACAGGGAGGATGTGCAAACTCCACACAGACAGTCACCCGAGGCTGGAATTGAACTCAGGACCCTGGCGCTGTGAGTGCCCACTGTGCCACTGTTTCTGGGAACAACTTGTAAAGAATGGGATTCTTGATGGAGTCAGTGAGTCTAGTAAAGTGATGGTTCCCTCCCATTAAATAAATAAATTATTCATGTGGATCCCAGAGTGAAATGGATGCTTTGAAGGAGAATTGGATGGACACCTAATGGAAAGACCACTATAAATTCCATATGGCAGAGAATAACTGGAACACTAAGGAGAACAAAAGTGAGTTCCTGAAAGCTGTGGCATGCCTTAGTTTGGCCCCAGTAGAAGTAAATGAGCCTTCAAGATCCTGTAAAGTATAGGGGAACTCCTGAGTGGAAGTAAAGGTAGAATGGGGTGTAATGTATAAGCACTTGCAAAGTATAGTGTTAAGTTGGTAGTGCTTGTTTTGTTTAGCTCTTAAACAGTAAAGTTTTTGTTTAAAACATGAAATCTTGTGATGTAGTTCCTTCATTTAATAAGTGTGTTCAAAATTATTTTTAGACATTCCTGGTCTCCACTGAGATTATAATACTTTGCATCACAAAAAGCATCTGATAAAGTCCGTATGATGTCACACAAAATTATGTCCACAGGATTCAAAGTGATATACTAGCCTGGATTGAGGCCTGGTTAATGCTGAGTACAGTAAGAAGTTTAACAACACCAGGTTAAAGTCCAACAGGTTTATTTGGTAGCAAAAGCCACACAAGCTTTCGGAGCCTTAAGCTCCTTCTTCAGGTGAGTGGGAATTCTGTTCACAAACAGGTCCACACTCATGTCACACTATCTGTAATCCCCACAACTTGCCTGGACTTGCAGAATCTCACTGGCTGTCCTGTCTGGAGACAATACACATTTCTTTAACCTGTGCCTAATGCTTCCTCCACTCACATTGTTTGTACCTTTAAGACTTGATTAGCTGTAAGTATTCACATTCCAACCATTATTCTGTGAATTGAGTTTGTGTCTTTATATGCCCTGTTTGTGAACAGAATTCCCACTCACCTGAAGAAGGAGCTTAAGGCTCCGAAAGCTTGTGTGGCTTTTGTTACCAAATAAACCTGTTGGACTTTAACCTGGTGTTGTTAAACTTCTTACTGTGTTTACCCCAGTCCAACGCCGGCATCTCCACATAATGCTTAGTAAACAGAGTAGGAATAAACAAGTCATTTTCTGGTTGACAGGCTGTAATTAGTGAGGTACAACAAAGATCTGTACTTGTACCTCAGCTATCTACAATCTATATGAATGACTCAGATGAGGGGATCAAGTGTAATGTATTCAAGTATGCTGATGATAAATCTTAGCCAGTGCACACTTGTGCCTATTGTAAGGTGACTATCTGATCAAAGTTTATAGAGTCTTCCAGTCATATTAGATTGAACTATTCTTAGGTACTGCTGATATTTGATAGGCTACACAGAATTGGACAAATCAGAAATGTCGAATCCCATCCCTAAAAAAGTAGCAGAAACAGAAAATAATTGCATTGCTATAGCACCTTGCAAGACCTCACAACATCTCAAACTGCTTTACAACCAATTAAATACTTTTTGCACTTCCAACAATATTTGGCAGTTAACTGTCATTCACCATCAACTGATGCATTCTCAATGCTAACACCTCTACCAATCAGAGTCCGCTTGTCAACCAAGCAGCACCCTCTTCTCATACAGTATAAAGTTGTAGTTTTCTCTGGCATTGGGATTCTTGCAATTGCCCTGATAAGTGCAAGATGAAAAACTTCGACAAAATATCTATTTTTCAGCAATACTTAAATGCCTTTCGAAATGCAGTTTATTGTTGTAATGTAAGAAAGGTATATATGGTGCAGGGCAAACACCACAAATGGTAACAAAGTAATGGTCAGATCACCTGAATTCAGCAGACTTTGTGCTCAAGTTCCGGCAGTGAGGTTTGAACCCTTTGATTCAGAAGTGAGAATCTATTGCTTTTTGCACCAGTGTAAACGGAAGTTAAAAGTGGCACACTGGGCCTTCATTGTGTGTGTAATTTTGGGCAGTCTTCCTGTAATATGACATGCCAATGTTAATAATCAACAGGCTCTCATCTACAATGGTACTTTAAAGTGTGTGCCAAGTGTTTAAAGTGGTGGTAAGTAGTTTATTTAATGATCTGGTTATTGTAGCTTTAGTAACTTCCCCCACTGCTGTGGTCAGGACAATGCAGAATGTTTTCTTTCCTTGTGGCAATTCATTTTTTTGTGCGGAATAATAATTTACTGGGCTATTGTCATTTATAAATGTAATAAGCACAAAGTTCACGATACAATATGAAGATTTTGAGCATTAAGAACAATGGGACGAAGAAAGGATTTGCAATTATAAAACACCTTCCATTGCCCTCAAACTGTTTCACAGCCAATGCCTTACTTTAGGCACATAATCACTGTGCTTATGTCAACAAACATGGTTACGTAGTCAACCTGTACACAGCAAGGTCCACCAACTGCATTGCTCCATGGGATTACTTATGTTTAAAGTTTATTTATTAGTGTCACAAGTAGGCTTACATTAACACTGCAATGAAGTTACCGTGAAAATTCGGGTACACTGAGGAAGAACTTAGCATGGCCAGTGCACCTAACCATCACGCCTTTCGGACTGAGGGAGGAAACCAGAGCACCCAGAGGAAACCCACGCAGACATGGGGAGAATGTGCAAACTCCACGCAGACAGTGATCCAAGCCAGGAATTGAACCCGGGGCCCTGGCACTGTGAGGCAGCAGTGCTAAACACTGTGCCACCGTTGATGGACCCTCTGTTCAAGTATCTGGATCACAGCAGAGGATTATCAGAGTTCAAGGGAAATTTAGTCGGCCATTCGGCCCCTCGAGCCTGTTCCACCATTCAATAAGAGCATGACTGATCTGTCCTCAACCCCACATTCCTGCCTAACCCCAATAACCTTTCACCCCCTTGTTAATCAAGAATCTATCTAACTCTGCCTGACAAATATTCAGCGACTCTGCTTCCACTGCCTTTTGAGGAAGAGAGTCCCAGAGACTCCCAACCCTCGGAGAGAACAAAAGCTCTCCTCATCTCTGTATTAAATGAGCGACCCCTTATTTTTAAACAGTGTTCCCTAGTTCTAGCTTCTCCGACAAGAGGAACATCCTCTCCACATCCACCCTGTCAATACCCCTCAGGATCTTTAAGGTTTCGAGCAACAGTCTGAAATGTAACCCTCGATTGTCCAGACAAGGTCCAGGAATAGGATAGAGTTTGAAGTCACAATGGTCATCGACAGTCACGATTACAGCGACTGAATCGAGCTGAGAGTTTGGTACATCTGCAAACCAAAATAAGAGTAGCTCATCCCTCATTGGTGTTGGATACATTCATGTAGTGGTTACTGGACCGTAATCCAAGGAGTTTTCTATAGGAGCGTGAGTTCAGAATCCCACCCTGCCAGCCATAAAATTAGAAATCACTTTATAAAATCTGACAATAAGAAGCTGATATTGGTAATGGTGAGCATGAAACTATCAGATTGCTGGATCAAACCCAACTGGGCTCCTTTAGGGGAAGGAAAGCTGTAATTTTAGATAATCACCCATTATACTGGTTAAGAAGACAAATTCCAGCACGGTGGCACAGTGGTTAGCACTGCTGCCTCACAGCGCCAGGGACCCGGGTTCAATTCCCAGCTTGGGAGACTGAGTGTGTGGAATTTGCACGTTCTCCCCGTGTCTGTGTGGGTTTCCTCCGGGTGCTCCGGTTTCCTCCCACACTCCAAAGATGTGCAGGTTAGGTGGATTGGCCATGCTAAAATTAACCCTAATGTCAGGGGGACTAGCTCGGGTAAATGCATGGGGTTGTGGCGATAGGGCCTGGATGGGATTGTGTTTGGTGCAGACTCGATGGGCCGAATGGCCTCCTTCTGCACTGTTTGATTCTATAACATAGAACATAGAACACTACAGCACAGAACAGGCCCTTCGGCCCACGATGTTGTGCCGAGCTTTATCTGAAACCAAGATCAAGCTATCCCACTCCCTATCATCCTGGTGTGCTCCATGTGCCTATCCAATAACCGCTTAAATGTTCCTAAAGTGTCTGACTCCACTATCACTGCAGGCAGTCCATTCCACACCCCAACCACTTTCTGCGTAAAGAACCTACCTCTGATATCCTTCCTATATCTCCCACCACGAACCCTATAGCTATGCCCCCTTGTAATAGCTCCATCCACCCGAGGAAATAGTCTTTGAACGTTCACTCTATCTATCCCCTTCATCATTTTATAAACCTCTATTAAGTCTCCCCTCAGCCTTCTCCGCTCCAGAGAGAACAGCCTAGCTCCCTCAACCTTTCCTCATAAGACCTACCCTCCAAACCAGGCAGCATCCTGGTAAATCTCCTCTGCACTCTTTCCAGCGCTTCCACATCCTTCTAATAGTGAGGTGACCAGAACTGCACACAATATTCCAAATGTGGTCTCACCAAGGTCCTGTACAGTTGCAGCATAACCCCACGGCTCTTAAACTCCAACCCCCTGTTAATAAAAGCTAACACACTATAGGCCTTCTTCACAGCTCTATCCACTTGAGTGGCAACTTTTAGAGATCTGTGGATATGGACCTCAAGATCTCTCTGTTCCTCCACAGTCTTCAGAACCCTACCTTTGACTCTGTAATCCTCATTTAAATTAGTCCTACCAAAATGAATCACCTCACATTTATCAGGGTTAAACTCCATTTGCCATTTTTCAGCCCAGCTTTGCATCCTATCTGTGTCTCTTTGCAGCCTACAACAGCCCTCCACCTGATGGTGTCATCAGCAAATTTACTGATCCACCCTTCAGCTCCCTCCTCTAAGTCATTAATAAAAATCACAAAGAGCAGAGGACCAAGCACTGATCCCTGTGGCACTCCGCTAGCAACCTGCCTCCAATCCGAAAATGTTCCATCCACCACCACCCTCTGTCTTCGATCAGACAGCCAGTTACCTATCCAATCAGCCAACTTTCCGTCTATCCCACACCTCCTCACTTTCATCATAAGCCGACCATGGGGGACCTTATCAAACGCCTTACTAAAATCCATGTATATGACATCAACTGCCCTACCTTCATCAACACACTTAGTTACCTCCTCAAAAAATTCAATCAAATTTGTGAGGCACGACTTGCCCTTCACGAATCCGTGCTGACTATCCCGGATTAATCCGCATCTTTCTAAATGGTCATAAATCCTATCCCGAAGGACCTTTTCCATCAATTTACCAACCACCGAAGTAAGACTAACTAGTCTATAATTACCAGGGTCATTTCTATTCCCTTTCTTAAACAGAGGAACAACATTCGCTACTCTCCAGTCCTCTGGCACCATCCCCGTGGACAGTGAGGACCCAAAGATCAAAGCCAAAGGCTCTGCAATCTCATCCCTTGCCTCCCAGAGAATCCTAGGATATATTTCATCAGGCCCAGGGGACTTATCGACCTTCAGTTTATTCAAAACTGCCAGGACATCCTCCCTCCGAACATCTATTTCCTCCAGCCTATTAGCCTGTAACACCTTCTCTTCCTCAAAAACATGGCCCCTCTCCTTGGTGAACACTGAAGAAAAGTATTCATTCATCACCTCGCCTATCTCTACTGACTCCATACACAAGTTCCCACTACTGTCCTTGACCGGCCCTAACCTCACTCTGGTCATTCTTTTATTCCTCACATAAGAGTTAAATGCCTTGGGGTTTTCCTTGATCCGACCGACCAAGGACTTCTCATGCCCCCTCCTAGCTCTCCTAAGCCCCTTTTTCAGCTCGTTCCTTGCTAACTTGTAACCCTCAATCGAGCCATCTGAACCTTGTTTCCTCATCCCTACATAAGCTTCCCTCTTCCTTTTCACAAGACATTCCACCTCTTTTGTGAACCATGGTTCCCTCACTCAGTCATTTCCTCCCTGCCTGACAGGGGCATACCTATCAAGGACACCCAGTATTTGTTCCTTGAAAAAGTTCCACTTTTCATTAGTGCCTTTCCCTGACAGTTTCTGTTCCCAACTTATGCCCCCCAATTCTTGCCTAATCGCATCATAATTACCCCTCCCCCAATTGTAAACCTTGCCCTGCCATACGGCCCTATCCCTCTCCATTGCAATAACAAAAGACACCGAATTGTGGTCACTATCTCCAAAGTGCTCTCCCACAACTAAATCTAACACTTGGCCCGGTTCATTTCCCAGTACCAAATCCAATGTGGCCTCACCTCTTGCTGGCCTATCCACATATTGTGTCAGGAAACCCTCCTGCACATTCTGCACAAAAACTGCCCCATCCGAACTATTTGACCTACAAAGGTTCCAATCAATATTTGGAAAGTTAAAGTCCCCCATGCCAACTACCCTGTGACCCCCACACATATCCATAATCTGCTTAGCAATTTCTTCCTCCACATCTCTATTACTATTTGGGGGCCTGTAGTAAACTCCTAACAACGTGACCGCTCCTTTCCTATTTCTAACCTCAGCCCATATTACCTCAGTGTGCAGATCCCCCTCGAAATGCCTTTCCGCAGCCGTTAGACTATCCTTGATTAACAACAGCTTTTCATGGCAGCTTTCTGAAGAAGGGCCAGATTCGATTTGAAATATTGGGCGAATGCTCCGGCCAATTCACTCCGGTGGGATTCTCTGGTCCTGCCGGCAGTGCACCCTCGCCCGCGGGTTTCCCGCCGGTGTCGGGTTATGTCAATGGGAATTCCTATTGACAGTGGCGGGATCAGAGAACTGTGCCACCTCCCGCCAGTGGGAAACACGGGGCTGGGAGGCTGGAGAATCTCACCCATTATCACCAAGCCAGATCTTCCAAGAAGTGCCAATCACCATCCGATTGCCACTCCAACACCTATTTTTGGACACAGTGCTGGGGTTCCACATTCCTGTCCCACAATTCCAAACAGGGCCTCTTCAGAAATACACGTTCTGGGAGTCCGTCTTCGCAGGGCATCGGGGAAAGCCAAGCCATGACCCCGATGTATGGCACTAGCTGCTGTATTTTTGGTGAGTGTTCATTCACTGACATGGTAAAAAAAACTGAGACCTTTAAATAGCTTTTCCCAGTGTCAGTGATTGAGTTTGAGTGAGCAAAATTAGTTTCGTTTTTAGTTTAAGTTTATTTATTAGTGTCACAAGTAAGGCTTACATTAACACTGCAATGAAGTTAATGTGAAAATCCCCGAGTTGCCACACTCCAGCGCCTGTTCGGGTACACCGAGAGAGAATTTAGCGTGGCCAATGCACCTAACCAGCACGTCTTTCAGACTGTGGGAGGAAACTGGAGCACCCGGAGGAAACCCACGCAGACATGGGGAGAACATGCAGATCTGTACAGACAGTGAACCAAGCCGGGAATCGAACCTGGGTCCCTGGTGCTGTGAGGCAGCAGTGCTAACCACTGTGCTGCTGTGCCACCCCAAAGTGGGTAGGGTGGTAGGGTCGGCAGGGCGCCAGCTGGGTCAGGTGGCAGGATAGGAGGTGATAAGGTGGCAGGGTGGTGGGTTGGCAAGGAGCTAGGGCAATTAGGTCAGGTCAGGTCAGGCTGGGGGAAGTCCGAGGGACGGGTGGTTCTGGCGAGTTGATGGTGGAGATCGGAGAGTCAAGGGAGACCAAGGTGTTTGGGGGGGTCAATGGGGAGTCGGAAGGCTGGTGGGGTAGGTGGAGGGACAGGAAGGAGTCAGTCAGTTGGGGAGAGTCGGAGGATCAGTTAGAGGGGCGGAAGAGTCGGATGGGGCGGAGAGTCATGGGGATCAGTTGTATCGTCACCCAGGAGGTAGACATGTTTTTTTCTTAAGAGTTTCTGGGTAATTATGCAGGTAAATGAATCAGGACCCTTGAAGTCTCAGACTCTAACTCGGAGTTGGAACATTTGGCGGGTTCCAGACACAGGAAAATTGTCCATCAGATGTTGAAACTTCTCCGGCAATTCCTGCAGAGAAATTGCTTGGGGAATCGGTGATTCTGTGATGAGGAATTCCAAAGGAGTCCAGTAACGCATCTTCCGTGATACAGCCGGTCTCTAACATTTGAATGGACTTACCTCGCATTAAGTTGATCTTTCTCTATAGCTTAGCTATGACTGTAACACTATATTCTGCACTCTCTCCTTTCCTTCTCTATGAACAGTATGCTTTGTCTGTATACCGCGCGAGAAAACAATACTTTTCACTGTATGCTAAAACATGTGACAATAACGAGTCAAATCAAATGAAATACCGAGACCAGAAGATCTGGGCCAGATCTCTATCTCCATGGATGCTGCCGGATCGGCTGAGTATTTCCGGCACTTTCTATTTTTATGCCAGATTTCAAAGTGCTTTTAAGAAGTGAAGAGTGTTGGCGTGGATTGGGGATTGGCTATCTAACAGGAAGCAGAGAGTTGGGATAAATGGGTGCTTTTCTGGTTGGCAGTTGGTGACCAGTGGCGTGCCGCAGGGATCGGTGCTGGGGCCTCAATTGTTTACCATTTACATAGATGATCTGGAGGAGGGGACTGAATCTAGGGTATTCAAGTTTGCTGATGACACGAAGGTGAGTGGGAAAGCGAATTGCGTGGAAGACGCGGAAAGTCTGCAGAGAGATCTGGATAGGCTGAGCGAGTGGGCGAGGATCTGGCAGATGGAATATAACGTTAGCAAATGTGAGGTTATCCACTTTGGAAGAAATAATAGTAAATTGGAATATTATTTAAATGGAGAAAAATTACATCGTGCGACTGTGCAGAGGGACCTGGGGGTCCTTGTGCACGAATCGCAAAAACTCAGTCTGCAGGTGCAGCAGGTGATCAAGAAGGCGAATGGAATGTTGGCCTTTATCGCGAGGGGGATAGAATATAAAAGCAGGGAGGTCTTGCTGCAACTGTACAAGGCACTGGTGAGGCCGCAACTGGAGTACTGTGTGCAGTTTTGGTCCCCTTATTTGCGAAAGGATATATTGGCCTTGGAGGGAGTGCAGAGAAGGTTCACCAGGTTGATACCGGAGATGAGGGGTGTAGCTTATGAGGAGAGATTAAACAGATTGGGTCTGTACTCGTTGGAGTTTAGAAGGATGAGGGGTGATCTTATAGAGACATATAAGATAATGAAGGGGCTGGATAGGGTAGAGGTGGAGAGATTCTTTCCACTTAGAAGGGAAATCAGAACTAGAGGGCACAGCCTCAAAATAAGGGGGGGCCGGTTCAGAACAGAGTTGAGGGGGAACTTCTTCTCTCAGAGGGTAGTGCATCTCTGGAATTCTCTGCCCATTGAAGTGGTGGAGGCTTCCTTGTTGAATATGTTTAAATCACGGGTAGATAGTTTTCTGATCGATAAGGGAATTAGGGGATATGGGGAGCAGGCGGGTAAGTGGAACTGATTCGCTTCAGATCAGCCATGATCTTGTTGAATGGCGGGGCAGGCTCGAAGGGCCAGATGGCCTACTCCTGCTCCTATTTCTTATGTTCTTATGTTCTTAAGAGTTGGGCCCTGATTTAACCGGCATGCCCGCCCTGAAACCAGGGCTGGCGAGGCTCACGGAACAGCATTCTCTGTTGGCCTCGGGCGCGATCTTATGAGCCTCGGTCTGGCGTGCCAGTGAAATTCCAGCCTTGAATTCCATCTGTTCAAAATGAGCTGAGTTGCCAATCTTCCCGCAGAACCGCGCCACACCCCAAATTTAATTTGCTCCTGATTATTCCCGATTCCAGTTATTATTCTCCATCATCCGGGAATGTGAAGGGACATTGACCCTGAACTTTGCATCCAGTCACAGTCAACCTGTCTGTCAAAAAGAAGGAAGCTATCCAAACTGGACATGAGATAATAAACTGTAGTGCAATACCTGTCAGATTTATGTCACAATAAAAGCAAAAGATCTTATCGTTAACATCAGTTAGTGTCATAAAGCAGACAGGTTCATTCTATAGGGAACTCTGAGTTCTGTGTGCCCTTTGAAAGATTGATTTACGCTTACTTATCAATAATTTACAACTTGTACTTTAACATGGAGGAGAAGATACCTATCTACCTACTGTCTTCACATGCAGCATACACACACATTTGGAATATTGCGTATGGTTCTGATGGCCGCACTCTCAGCAGGATGTGGAGATTTTGGGCAGGGTATAGAATAGCTTTTGGAGCACTGCTCCTTCATCAGGGTGTGGAGATGCCGGCGTTGGACTGGGGTAAACACAGTAAGAAGTTTAACAATACCAAATAAACCTGTTGGACTTTAACCTGGTGTTGTTAAACTTCTTACTGCCTTCATCAGGGGACAGATCTCCACCTCAACGTTGCCTCCGACTGTCCATTCTATCTATGCCTCTCTCATAATTTTGTAAACTTGCAAAAGTGATGGGGAGGTGATGGCCTAGTGGTATTATCACTAGACTATTAATCCAGAAACTCAGCTAATGTTCTGGGGACCGGCGTTCGAATCCCATCACGGCAGATGGTAGAATTTGATTCCAATAAAAACTATCTGGAATTAAGAATCTACCGATGACCATGAAACCATTGTCGATTGTCGGAAAAAACCCATCTGGTTCACTCATGTCCTTTAGGGAAGGAGATTTG
This sequence comes from Mustelus asterias, assembly GCF_964213995.1. Lineage (NCBI taxonomy): Eukaryota > Metazoa > Chordata > Chondrichthyes > Carcharhiniformes > Triakidae > Mustelus > Mustelus asterias. The sequence continues at coordinate 22,289,193 of NC_135805.1, read as the reverse complement.
CTGTCCTTACCTGGTCTGACCTACATGTGACGCCAGAGTCACAGCAATGTGGTTGACTCTGAACTGTCCTCGGGCAACTAGGGATGGGCAATAAATGCTGGCCAACCAGCAACGCCCATGTCCCACAAATGAATAAAAGATAAATTTTAAAACTTCTATCAGGTCGCCCCTCAGCCTCTAACGTTCAAGTGAAAATGTTTGTCCAATCTCTCCTCATAGTTAATACCCTCCAAACCAGGTAACATCCTGGTAAACCTTGAGCGAGATAGATTTGTGATTAACAAGTGGGTGAAAGGTTATCGGGGTTAGGCAGGAATGTGGGGTTGAGGTCAGATCAGTCATGCTCTTATTGAATGGCGGAGCAGGCTCGAGGGGCCGAGTGGCCGACTAAATTTCTCTTAGTTTCTGATAATCCTCTGCTATGATCTCAGATTCTTCAACAAAGCGTCCATCAAGGGTGGCACAGTGGGTTAGCACTGCTGCCTCACAGCGCCAGGAACCTGGGTTCGATTCTCGGCTTGGGTCACTGTCTGTGCGGAGTCTGCACGTTCTCTCCATGTCTGCGTGGGTTTCCTCCGGGTGCTCCTGTTTCCTCCCACACATGCTGGTTAGGTGCATTGGCCATGCCAAATTCTCCCTCAGTGTAGCCGAACAGGCAGTAGTGTTAACCACTGTGCCGCCCACAATAAATTTCCACCAGTAGAGAAACCAAAGTATTTCCGGGATGAGATCAATGACCCAAATCATGCAATTCTGGAATGCAGATTTGATTTGATTTGATTTGATTTATTATTGTCACATGTATTAATATACAGTGAGAAGTATTGTTTCTCACGCGCTATACAGACAAAACATACCGTTCATAGAGAAGGAAAGTAGAGAAAGATCAACTTAATGCAAGGTAGGTCCATTCAAAAGTCTGACAGCAGCAGAGAAGAAGCTGCTCTTGAGTCGGTTGGTACGTGACTGCAGACTTCTGTATCTTTTTCCCGATAGAAGAGAGAATGTCCGGGGTGCGTGGGGTCCTTACGGAGTGCGTGGGGTCCTTAATCATGCTGGCTGCTTTGCCGAGACAGCGGGAAGTGTAGACAGTGTCAATGGGAGGCTGGTTTGCGTGATGGATTGGACTTAATTCACGACCCGTTGTAGTTTCTTGCGGTCTTGGGCACAGCGGGAGCCATACCAAGCTGTGATACAACCAGAATGCTTTCTATGGTGCATCAGTAAAAGTTGGTGAGAGTCGTAGCTGACATGCCAATTTCCTTAGTCTTCAGATATGTCAATAGACAAAGCACCAACTTTAAACTAAATATTGGAGTGAATGCAATGGTTTTATCAATGAACTGGATTATCAAAGAGTTCAGGAAAGACCTGCCTTATCGAAAACAACAGACTTACAATTATAACCATACCAGGAACCTACCGAGAAGAAAAGATCTGGGTTCGGGACCAAGGGAAAGAAGGAGCAATAATCCAGAGAGATACAATCTGCAGCTTCAGAAGGTAGAGACCGGAGGAATCTTATTTCTATGAATCGAAGATGACCATCAGTTTATATGTTTGAAAGAACCAGACGCTGAGTCAGAAATTAATAAACAGCAGATATGACAACTCTCAATAAAGACCGTTCAAGTCAAGAAAAGTAGAGTTTAAAGTTTATTTATTCATTAGAACAAAGAACAAAGAAAGTTACAGCACAGGAACAGGCCCTTCAACCCTCCAAGCCTGCACCGACCATACTGCCCGACTGAACTAAAACCCCCTATCCTTCCGGGGACCATATCCCTCTATTCCCATCCTGTTCATGTATTTGTCCAGACGCCCTTTAAAAGTCACGATCGTATCTGCTTCCACTCCCTCCCCCGGCAGCGAGTTCCAGACACCCACCACCCTCTGTGTAAAAAATCTGCCTCGTACATCTCCTTTAAACCTTGCCCCTCGCACCTTAAAGCTATGCCCCCTAGTAATTGACTCTTCCACCCTGGGAAAAAGCTTCTGACTATCCACTCTGTCCATGCCCCTCGTAATCTTGTGGGACTTCGATTGGTCACAAGTAGGCTTACACTAACACTGCAATGAAGTTACTGTGAAAATCCCCTTGTCGCCACACTCCGGCGCCTGTTCGGGTACACTGAGGGAGAATATAGCATGGTCAATACACCTGACCAGCACATCTGGATACAGAGTAGACCATTTAGACAGAGATGAGGAGACATTTCTTCACCCAAAGAGTGGTGAGTCTGTGGAATTCATTACCACAGGAAGTAGTTGATGCCAAAACATTGAATGTATTCAAGAGGCGGCTGGATATAGCACTTGGGGCGAATGGGATCAAAGGTTATGGGGAAAAAGCAGGATTAGGCTATTGAGTTGGACGATCAGCCATGGCCGTAATGAATGGCGGAGCAGGCTCGAAGGGCTGAATGGCCTCCTCCTGCTCCTACCTTCTATGTTTCTATCTTTTGGACTGTGGGAGGAAACCGCAGCATCTGGAGGAAACCCACAAAGCCATGGGGAAAATGTGCAGACTCTGCACATACAGTGACCTAAGCCGGGAATCAATCCTGGATCCTTGGCACTGTGGGGCAGCAGTGCTAACCACTGTGCCACCCCGGAGACCACTGATCTTCCAAATCAGGGAGAGTTGTGAAGCTGCCTGGCAGATTGAATCTGTGATGTTGGAGACCTGGGTGGGGGGAGATGGGGTAGTCTGTAAATATGAATATATAAAATGTGGAAGGGCACCCAGGGGGGAGGTGTAGTATTAGGGTTTACGAGGGTTAACGTGTGGGACTGTGTAAATAGCACCTCCCATGGTGATGATGTAAGAAACCACATAACCTGGAGAGGAGAGGGGAATGGTTATGGTTTCAGCAGTGTAACACCTAGTCGTGGACAACAGTATATATTTCAGTTGTATAAAATAAAGCAGTTGAACATACTGACAAACCACTAATCATTCGGAAGCTCGATTAACCAACGTACAACACTGTGGGCAGTAAATGTGTTTCAAAGCCGAAATAACACCTAGGGGGGAATGTTCCTGTCCCGCCTGCCCCGGGAATTGTAGTGGGCGAGGGGCGGAACATGCAAAAGCCCATTGACCTCGGACGGGATTTTCCGGTTTTGGGAGGAGCACAGCTGGAAATTCCCATCCCTAGTCTGTTTGTGGATGAAATGAGCAGATGGGGAGCATGGGCAGACGCAACAATTCATCTGCAAATCCTGATTTTCTTTAACTTCGATCGGAGACCGGGGCCGGGGAACAGCTTGCACCCCTCCCCCCCCAACCTCCTCCCGCCCAACACACCCTCCCCTCGGAAGCAAAGTCATCATGGAGCTCATCTGCTCCCCGCCAGTCTGCCCCATAACCATACCACGCTGCGGGTGAGGCATTAGCCTGACATCCGCTCCTCACTGGAGTGGAATGCCCCCCACCCTCGAGAGAAACATCGAAACATAGAAGATAGAAACATAGAAGGGCGGCACGGTAGCACAGTGGTTAGCACTGCTGCTTCACAGCTCCAGGGACCTGGGTTCGATTCCCAGCTTGGGTCACTGTCTGTGTGGAGTTTGCTCATTTTCCTCGTGTCTGCGTGGGTTTCCTCCGGGTGCTCCGGTTTCCTCCCACAGTCCAAAGATGTGCGGGTTAGGTTGATTGGCCATGCTAAAATTGCCCCTTCGTGTCCTGGGATGCGTAGGTGAGAGGGATTAGCGGGTAAAATATGTAGGGATATGGGGGTAGGACCTGGGTGGGATTGTGGTCGGTGCAGACTCGATGGGCCGAATGGCCTCTTTCTGTACTGTAGGGTTTCTATGATTTCTTATAGGAGCAGGAGGAGGCCATTTGGCCCTTCGAGCCTGCTCCGCCATTCATCACGACCATGGCTGATCGTCCAACCCAATAGCCTAATCCTGCTTTCTCCCCATAACCTTTGATCCCATTCGCCCCAAGTGCTATATCCAGCCACCTCTTGAATACATTCGATGTTTTGGCATCAACTACTTCCTGTGGCCAGCACTTCCATCAGCCCCAGCAGCGCCAAGAGCAAATTCATGGGCACTGCCCCAAACGCAGCCAGGAAGGAGAACAAGGATCTTGGAGACAGACAAATCTCGGGTCTGGGGCCAGGAAGGAGGGGCAGGTTAGCGAGAGGGCATTGGGGTGGGTAGGAAGAAAGGGAAGGGTTCTACCTTAAGGGGGGGATCGACCCTGGTCCAGAAAGGGCAGCCCCCGATTTTCCTGCCCCTTTGTAAAATCAGGCTGCCCACTCCCGCCTGACTGCCCATGCCAACTATTTAGTCGTGTGGGCTGCACATTATCGGGATCAATTGGCTTATCAACAAGTTCTGTTGACACTTGATTATTTATTTAAATATGGCAGGCTGGTTCTTGGCATGCGCCCACCCCTTTATACTGGGGAATGAGCTCAGAGGTGGGCAGTAAGGTGGGTACTGACCAATCCTGCCAAGAACACCCCTAATGGGGGCAAGTAATACACAGCCCAAGATTTGCTAAAGTCTTGTTGATGGTCTCCCTCTACTGGCTTTCATGAGTAAATGCGTGGGTTCAGGATTATTGGCTGGAATTTTGCCGCCCTGCCTGCCACGGGAATTGGAGTGGGCGAGGGGCGGACAATGGGAAGGTCTGTTGACCTCGGGCGGGATTTTATGGTTTCGGAATGAGGGACGCCATAAAATCCCGCCCAATATTGTGTCCAACCACAAAAACCTACATGGTTCAAGCTAACCATTCCTGCTGGATTGCCCAAGAATTAAAAATTACACAGACTCTTGCTGGATCATAACATCTTTTAAATTTACATTTTCTTTAAAAGCTTTTGTTTATTAGTAATATAAAAACGTAGGGAGTGGGAATAAATGCCAGTTAAATTTGACACTGAATCACATATTTGGAAAAGTAGGTCTTCAGGAGGAGAGAGGTAGAGGGGCAGAGAGGTTTCGGGAGGGTACTTCAGAGGTCAGAATTTTATGGGGCTTTTGGAGAGGGGCTCAGAGAGGGGAAGGTTGGAAAATTGGTGTGGGAAGGAGCCAGGTGGCATACTTGGTACTTCATTGCTGCCGTGTCCTTTTAATAGCAGTGTGGAATGTAGAGGACAGGCCACCCCCTTACCCCCAGAACCCAGTGAGACAAAGACCTCTTTCCCACCTCTGCATTTTGCCAGTGCCTTGTGGGAGACCAACCGCCAGATAGACCATGGCAACTCCCTGGTGGCCTCCAATGTGGCTTTCTTCTCAGGCACTCCCTGGCCAGCAGAGGGTTACCTGCTGACCAATGGCCACCCCTGTGGCATCAGCATTGCTTTTCGAACCAACTTTCCCCAGCCCTCACCAGTGCCCATCTTACTGCCCCTGGCTTCCCGACTTCCCTGACTTTAAGGTTGCACCAGATCAGTGCCAACATTAACCTTCCAGGTGCAGTTCCGATGATGGCCACTGCTGGCCAGGGCGCTGTTCAGGCCGTTACAAATGGAACTGAAATGAACGAAACTGGATGGACCACCCAGCATCGACCTAGACACCGGAAACAACAGCAAACCCAGCCCTGTTGACCCTGCAAAGTGCCCCTCATTAACATCTGGGAGCTTTACTAACACCTGGGGGTTTGTACCAAAATTGGGAGAGCTGCCTCATGGACTAGTCAAGCAACAGCCTGATGTAGTCACACTCACCGAATCATACCTTACAGATAATTTCCCAGAAACCACCATCATCATAGGCTAGGAGAATGGGCCAAAATGTGGCAGATGGAGTTTAATGTGGGTAAGTGTGAGGTTGTCCATTTTGGCAAATAAAATAGAAAGGCAAATTATGACCTAAATGGAAAGCAGATTCAAAATGCATCCATTTAAAGTTTAAGTATCACAAGTAGACTTACATTAACACTGCAATGAAGCTACTGTGAAAATCCCCTAGTCGTCACACTCTGGCGCTTGTTCGGGTACACTGAGGGAGAATTTAGCATGGCCAATACACCTAACCAGCTCTTCTTTCGGACTGTGGGAGGAAACCGGAGCACCCGAAGGAAACCCACGCAGACACACGGAGAACGTGTAAATTCCACACAGACAGTGACCCGAGGCCTGAATTGATCTAAACCCGGAAGTGGTCGCGCAGGGAGGTCTGGGAGAGAGAGATTTTTTTTTTTCCCCAATAAATTGGAACAGAGAGGAATCCCGATACTCTACACTTGTAGAGTATCCCACCCTCCCTCCTCCTCTAACCTAAAAAAAAAGACCCAGTGAGAGCAGGGCTTTGGAGAAAACAGGAGGAGGAAAGGTAAGTTTAAAATTTTCATTCACTTTTTTTTTCCCTGTGTGTTTAAAGGGGCAATTATGAGTGTGAGGCCAGTATGTTGTTCCCAATGTAGGATGTGGGAGGTCCTGGAGGCTCCTAGCCTCCCGGAGGACCATATCTGTGCTGGGTGTGTTGAGCTGCGGTTCCTAAGGGACCATGTTAGGGAACTGGAATTGCAGCTCGAGGACCTTCGCCGGGTTAGGGATAGTGAGGAGGTCATTGACAGGAGCTATCGGCAGGTGGTCACACCGGGACCACGGGAGGAGGGTAACTGGGTAACAGTGAGGAAGGAGAAAACTCAGTTGATGGTGAGCACCCCGGTGGATGTGCCCCTTAATAATAAGTACTCCTGTCTGAGTACTACTGGGGTGGACAGCCCACCTGGGGGAAGCAGCGGTGGCAGTGTCTCTGGAGCTGAGCCTGGCCCAGTAGTGCAAAAGGGTAAGGAAAGGAGGGTAGTGCTAATTGGGGACTCTACGGTGAGGGGGTCAGATAGGCGTTTTTGCGGACAAAGACGGGACTCTCGGATGGTGGTTTGCCTCCCTGGTGCAGGGGTCCGGGATGTCTCTGGTCGAGTCCCAGAAATCCTGAAGGGGGAGGGAGAGGAGCCGAAGGTCGTGATGCATATAGGTACTGCTGACATAGGTAGGAAGAGGGAAGGGGTCATGAAAAGAGAATATAGGGAGTTAGGTAGACAGCTGAGAAAGAGGAATGCAAAGGTAGTAATCTCGGGATTGCTGCCTGTGCCGCGGGAGAGTGAGAACAGGAATCGGTGGAGAATGAATGCGTGGCTGAGGGACTGGAGCAAGGGACAAGGATTTGGGTACTTGGATCATTGGGACCTCTTTTGGGGCAGGTGTGACCTGTTTAAAAAAGACGGGTGGCACTTGAATCCCAGGGGGACCAATATCCTGGCGGGAAGGTTGGCTAAGGCTACTGGAGAGACTTTAAACTAGAAAGGTTGGGGGGAGGGAATCGAAATGAGGGGACTGAGAGTGAGGAGGTTAGCTCGCAAATAGATAAGGAATGTAAACAGGGTAAGAGGGAGGTTAGACGAGTGATGGAGAAGGGAAGTGCTCAGGCTGAAGGTCTGAGATGTGTCTATTTTAATGCCAGGAGTGTAGTGAATAAAGTGGATGAGCTTAGAGCGTGGATTGCTGCTTCGAATTGTGATGTGGTGGCCATTACGGAGACTTGGATGTCTCAGGGACAGGACTGGGTGCTTCAGGTGCCGGGTTTTAGATGTTTCAGGAAGGACAGGGAGGGAGGCAAGAGAGGGGGGGGAGTGGCACTGTTGATCAGGGATAGTGTCACGGCTGTAGAGAAGGTGGACGCCGTGGAGGGATTGACGACGGAGTCTCTGTGGGTGGAGGTTAGGAACAGGAAGGGGTCAGTAACGTTGCTGGGTGTTTTCTATAGGCCGCCCAATAGTAACAGAGATGTTGAGGAGCAGATGGGGAAACAGATCCTGGAGAGATGTAGGAATAACAGAGTTGTCGTGATGGGAGATTTTAATTTCCCAAACATAGATTGGAATATCCCTAGGGCTAGGGGTTTGGATGGAGAGGAGTTTGTTAGGTGTGTCCAGGAGAGTTTCCTGACACAGTATGTGGATAAGCCTACTAGAGGAGAGGCTGTACTTGATCTGCTGCTGGCTAATGAACCTGGACAGGTGGAGGATCTCTCGGTGGGTGAGCATCTTGGGGATAGCGATCATAATTCTATCTCCTTCACGATAGCATTGGAAAGAGATAGGATCAGGCAGGCTAGGAAAGTGTTTCTCTGGAGTAAAGGGAAATACAGTGTCATCAGGGAGGAAATTAGACGGGTAAATTGGAAGGAGGCATTCTTGGGGAAAAGTACCGAAGGAAAGTGGAGGATTTTCAAGGAATGTTTGTCTGGAGCTCTGCATGACAACGTTCCGATGAGACAGGGGGGTGTTGGTAGGGTACGGGAACCGTGGTGCACGAAGGTTGTGATGAACCTGGTGAATAAGAAAAGAGAGGCGTACAGAAGGTTCAGAGAGCTAGGAGGTGTTAAGGATTTAGAGGAGTATACGGGATGTAGGAAGGAGCTTAAGAAGGAAATTAGGAGAGCGAGAAGGGGTCATGAGAAGGCCTTGGCGGGTAAGATTAAGGAGAACCCCAAGGCTTTCTACAAATATGTCAAGAGTAAAAGGATGAGATGTGAAGGCATAGGACCCTTAAAAGGTGAAGGGGGAAAAGTTTGTGCGGAACCGTTAGAAATGGCGGAGCTGCTTAATGAATACTTTACCTCGGTATTCACGGTGGAAAGGGATCTGGGTGGTTGTACTGCTGGTTTGCGGTGGACAGAAAGGATCGAGCATGTGGACATAAAGAAAGAGGATGTGTTGGAACTATTGAATGGCATCAAGGTTGGTAAGTCGCCGGGACCGGATGGGATGTACCCCAGGTTACTGTGGGAGGCGAGGGAGGAGATTGCGGAGCCTTTGGCGATGATCTTTGCATCGTCGATGGAGACGGGAGAGGTTCCGGAGGATTGGAGGATTGCAGATGTGGTCCCTATATTCAAGAAAGGGAACAGGGACAGCCCGGGAAATTACCGACCGGTGAGTCTAACCTCAGTGGTTGGTAAGTTGATGGAGAGGATCCTGAGAGACAGGATTTATGATCATCTAGAGAAGTTTAGTATGATCAAAAGTAGTCAGCACGGCTTTGTCAAGGGCAGGTCGTGCCTTACGAGCCTGGTTGAGTTCTTTGAAAATGTGACCAAACACATTGACGAAGGAAGAGCGGTGGATGTGGTCTATATGGACTTCAGCAAGGCGTTCGATAAGGTCCCCCATGCAAGACTTCTTGAGAAAGTGAGAGGGCATGGGATCCAAGGGGCTGTTGCCTTGTGGATCCAGAACTGGCTTGCCTGCAGAAGGCAGAGAGTGGCTGTGGAGGGGTCTTTCTCTGCATGGCGGTCAGTGACCAGTGGAGTGCCCCAGGGATCTGTTCTGGGACCCTTGCTGTTTGTCATTTTCATAAATGACCTGGATGAGGAAGTGGAGGGATGGGTTGGTAAGTTTGCTGACGACACCAAGGTAGGTGATGTTGTGGATAGTTTGGAGGGATGTCAGAAGTTGCAGCGAGACATAGATAGAATGCAAGACTGGGCGGAGAAGTGGCAGATGGACTTCAACCCGGATAAGTGTGTGGTGATCCATTTTGGCAGATCCAATGGGATGAAGCAGCAATATAATATGAAGGGTACCATTCTTAGCAGTGTAGAGGATCAGAAGGACCTTGGGGTCCGGGTCCATAGGACTCTTAAATCGGCCTCGCAGGTGGAGGATGCGGTCAAGAAGGCGTACGGCGTACTGGCCTTCATTAATCGAGGGATTGAGTTTAGGAGTCGGGAGATAATGCTGCAGCTTTATAGGACCCTGGTTAGACCCCACTTGGAGTACTGCGCGCAGTTCTGGTCACCTCATTACAGGAAAGATGTTGAAGCCATTGAAAGGGTGCAGAGGAGATTTACAAGGATGTTGCCTGGATTGGGGGGCATGCCTTATGAGGATAGGTTGAGGGAGCTTGGTCTCTTCTCCTTGGAGAGACGAAGGATGAGAGGTGACCTGATAGAGGTTTACAAGATGTTGAGAGGTCTGGATAAGGTAGACTCTCAGAGGCTATTTCCAAGGGCTGAAATGGTTGCTACGAGAGGACACAGGTTTAAGGTGCTGGGGGGTAGGTACAGAGGAGATGTCAGGGGTAAGTTTTTCACTCAGAGGGTGGTGGGTGAGTGGAATCGGCTGACGTCGGTGGTGGTGGAGGCAAACTCGTTGGGGTCTTTTAAGAGACTTCTGGATGAGTACATGGGATTTAATGGGATCGAGGGCTATAGATAGGCCTAGAGGTGGGGATGTGATCGGCGCAACCTGTGGGCCGAAGGGCCTGTTTGTGCTGTGGCGTTCTATGTTCTATGTTCTATGTTCTATGTTACTGGTGCTGTGAGGCAGTAGTGCTAACCACTGTGCCACTGTGCCACTATGTCGCCCAGGCAGAGGGATCTAGGTGTTTATGCTCATGAATCACAGAAAGTCGGTATGCAGGTACAACATGTAATAAAAAAGCAAATAGAATGATGGCATTTTTGCAAAAGGACTGGAGTATAAAAGTAGAGAATTGTTGTTGCAATTGTATAGGGTATTGGTGAGACCACATTTTTTGATTTCATTTATTATTGTCACATGTATTAACACAGTTAGAAGTTTAACAACACCAGGTTAAAGTCCAACAGGTTTATTTGGCAGCAAAAGCCACACAAACTTTCGGAGCTCCAAGCCCCTTCTTCAGGTGAGTGGGAATTCTGTTCACAAACAGGGCATATAAAGACACAGATTCAATTTACATGAATAATGGTTGGAATGCGAATACTTACAGCTAATCAAGTCTTTAAGATACAAACAACGTGAGTGGAGAGAGCATCAAGACAGGTTAAAGAGATGTGTATTGTCTCCAGACAGGACAGCCAGTGAAACTCTGCAGGTCCAGGCAGGCTGTGGGGGTTACAAATAGTGTGACATGAACCCAAATATCCCGGTTGAGGCCATCCTCGTGTGTGCGGAACTTGGCTAACTTACTGTGTTTACCCCAGTCCAACGCCGGCATCACCACAACATGTATTAACATACAGTGAAAAGTATAGTTTTACAGTCATAGCTAGGGTGTAGAGAAAGATCAACTTAATGCAAGGTAAGTCCATTCAAAAGTCTGACAGCAGCAGCGAAGAAGCTGTTCTTGAGTCGGTTGGTACCTGATCTCAGACTTTTGTATCTTTTTCCTGAAGGAAGAAGGTTGAAGAGAGAATGTTTGGGGTGCGTGGGATCCTTAATTATGCTGGCTGCTTTGCCGGGGCAGCGGGAAGTGTAGACAGAGTCAATGGATGGGAGGCTGGTTTGCGTGATGGATTGGGCTACATTCACGACCTTTTGTAGTTCCTTGTGGTCTTGGGCAGAGCAGGAGCCACACCAAGCTGTGATACAACTAGAAAGAATGCTTTCTATGGTGCATCTGTAAAAGTTGGTGAGAGTTGTAGCTGACATGCCAAATTTCCTTAGTCTTCTGTGAAAGTAATTGGTGGGCTTTCTCAACTATAGTGTCAGCATGGGGGGGACCAGGACAGATTGTGGGTGATCAGGACACCTAAAAACTTGAAGCTTTCGACCCTTTCTACTTTGTCCCTGTTGATGTAGACAGGGGCATGTTCTCCTTTACGCTTCCTGAAATCGATGACAATCTCCTTCGTTTTGATGACATTGAGGGAGAGATTATTGTTGCTGCATCAGTTCACCAGATTCTTTATCTCATTCCTGTACTCTGTCTCATCATTGTTTGAGATCCGACCCACGACGCAGGTGTCATCAACAAACTTGAAAATTGAATTGGAGGAGAATTTGGCCGCACAGTCATAGGTCTATAAGGAGTATAGTAGGGGACATTTGGAGTATTGTGTCCAATTTTGGTCTCCTTATTTGAGGAAGGGTATGGTGAGGCAGTTCAGAGGAGGTTCACCAGATTGATTCCGGGGATGGAAGGGTTGACGTATGAGGAGAGATTAAACAGTTTGGGCTTGTACTCGCTGGAGTTTAGAAGGATGAGGGGGGATCTGATCGAGGTGTATAAAATTTTAAAAGGGATTGATAAAGTAAACGTAGACCAGATGTTTCCTCTTATGGGATAATCTCGAACAAGAGGTCACAGGTATAGGTTGAGAGGCGGTAGATTTAAAACTGAGATGAGGAGGAACTACTTCTCGCAGAGGGTGGTGAATTTGTGGAACTCGCTGCCCCATCGCGCGGTGGAGTCTGAATCATTGAATAGTTTCAAGAAGGAGATAGATAAATATATAATTTTAAAAAGGGATGAGGGGAAATTAAGAACAGGTGGGGGGTAGATCCAAGACCAGGGAAAGATCAACCACATAAAGGGCAAAAGAGTAACAAGGGAGAGAGTAGGGCCTCTTAAGAATCAACAAGGTCATCTATGTGCGGATCCACAAGAGATGGGTGAGATCCTAAATGAATATTTCTCATCAGTATTTACTGTTGAGAAAAGCATGGATGTTAGGGAACTTGGGGAAATAAATAGTGATGTCTTGAGGAGTGTACATATTACAGAGAAGGAGGTGATGGAAGTCTTAAAGCGCATCAAGGTAGATAAATCCCTGGGACCTGATGAAGTATATCCCAGGACATTGTGGGAGGCGAGGGAGGAAATTGCGGGTCCCCTAGCCGAGATATTTGAATCATCGATAGTCACGGGTGAGGTGCCTGAAGATTGGAGAGTGGCAAATGTTGTGCCTTTGTTTAAAAAGGGCTGCAGGGGAAAGCCTGGGAACTACAGGGCAGTGAGCCTCACATCTGTGGTGGGTAAGTTGTTGGAAGGTATTTTGAGAGACAGGATCTACAGGCATTTAGAGATGCAAGGACTGATTAGGGACAGTCAGCATGGCTTTATGAGTGGAAAATCATGTCTCACAAATTTGATTGAGTTTTTTGAAGGGGTAACCAAGAAGGTAGATGAGGACAGTGTAGTTGATGTTGTCTACATGGACTTTAGCAAGGCCTTTGACAAGGTACCACCTGCTAGGAGGAAGGATAAGGGGAAATTAAGAACAGGTGGGGGGTAGATTGGAGACCAGGGAAAGATCAACCACATAAAGGGCAAAAGAGTAACAAGGGAGAGAGTAGGGCCTCTTAAGGATCAACAAGGTCATCTATGTGCGGATCCACAAGAGATGGGTAGGTTGTTGCATAAGGTTAAATCTCACGGGATCCAGGATGAGGTATCTAATTGGATACAAAATTGGCTTCTTGACAGAAGCCAGAGGATGGTTGTAGAGAGTTGTTTTTCAAACTGGAGGCCTGTGACCAGCGGTGTGCCTCAGGGATCAGTGCTGGGCCCACTGTTATTTGTCATTTATATTAATGATTTGGATGAGAATATAGGAGGCATGGTTAGTAAGTTTGCAGATGATACTAAGATTGGCGGCATAGTGGACAGTGAAGAAAGTTATCTCCAATTGCAACAGGATCTTGATCAATTGGGCCAGTGGGCTGATGAATGGCAGATGGAGTTTAATTTAGATAAATGCGAGGTGATGCATTTTGGTAGATTGAACCAGGGCAGGACTTACTCAGTTAATGGTAGGGCATTGGGGAGAGTTACAGAACAAAGAGATCTAGGGGTACATGTTCATAGCTCCTTGAAAGTGGAGTCACAGGTGAACAGAGTGGTGAAGAAGGCATTCGGCATGCTTGGTTTCATCGGTCAGAACATTGAATACAGGAGTTGGGATGTCTTGTTGAAGTTGTACAAGACATTGATAAGGCCACACTTGGAATACTGTGTGCAATTCTGGGTCACCCTATTCTAGAAAGGATGTTATTGAACTAGAAAGAGTGAAGAAAAGATTTACTAGGATGCTACTGGGACTTGATGGTTTGAGTTATAAGGAGAGGCTGGATAGACTGCGACTCTTTTCTCTGGAGCGTAGGAGGCTGAGGGGTGATCTTATAGAGGTCTATAAAATAATGAGGGGCACAGATCAGCTAGATAGTCAATATCTTTTCCCAAAGGTAGGGGAGTCTAAAACTAAAGAGCATAGGTTTCAGGTGAGAGGGGAGAGATACAAAAGTGTCCAGAGAGGCAATTTTTTCACACAGAGGGTGGTGAGTGTCTGGAACAAGCTGCCAGAGGTAGTAATAGAGGCGGGTGCAATTTTATCTTTTAAAAAGCATTTGGATAGTTACATAGATACGATGGGTATAGAGGGATATGGGCCAAATGCTGGCAATTGTGAATAGCTTAGGGGTTTTAAAAAAAAAGGACAGCATGGACAGGTTGGGCCGAAGGGCCTGTTTCCATGCTGCAAACCTCTATGACTCTCTATGACACTATGATTGAATGGCAGAGCAGGCTTAAAGGGCTGAATTTGCTTACTTCTGCTCCTAATTCCTATGTTCCTATGTATTTTGTGTCAACAGCAGGATAGACTCAGCAGAGATGGCAGCAGCACTGTGGTATGCCACTTAAATAGCTACCGGCCATAAAATGTGACAGGCAATGAAATGTCACCCAACCCAGTGGCAGAACTCCTGCCAACTCCAAAATTCCTCAGCCAAGTGACCAGGCTGAAGGTACTGCCTCCAGGATAGAGCAATTAAAATTGAGGATGCTCAAGAGGCAGGAATGAGGGGAGCACAGAGATATTGATGGTTGTGGAGCAGGAGGAGATTACAGAGATAGGGAAGGGTGATGGATTTGAAAACAAGGATAAGAATGAAGAAAATGACTCTGTGGACACAAAATCACTTCCATTTCCTCATCCCCATGATAATTTATCCTGTCTCTGCTTCTAAGGGACCAATTTTTACTTTAGCTACTCTCTTCCTTTTATATATTTGTAAAATCTCTTAAAATCTGCTTTTATATTCCTGGCTGGTTTCATCACATGTGTTTTCCCTTTTTTATCTTTAGACTTACTTACTACTATTCTTTAAAGCATTTTAAGCCTCTTATTTTAATCTAACAGTATCCTTAACCTCCTTAATAAGTCATGGATGGAATATTCTCATAGAGTTATGCTTTTCAATGGAACGTATTTCTGTTGAACATTTGGAGTTGTTTCTTTCAATGTTTCCCGCTGTCCATTTACCACCAAACTTAGTTTATTTAGCCAATCAGCCTTAACCAGTTCACCTCTCATACCTATATAATTGGCTTTGTTTGAGGTTAATATTCTTGTTTGTGATTGGAATATGTTGTTGTCAAACTTAATATGGAATTCAATTGCATTATGATCACTATTTCCCAATGGATCTTTTATTGTAGCACTACGAATTAACCTTGCCACATTGCACAAAACTAGATCTAAAATAGCTTTATCCTAACTGGTTACACAACATATTGTCATAAAAGAATTCTACAAACTCATCTTCCAGGCCATCTTTGCCAACCTGATTAGTCTAATCTATGTAAAGATTAAAGTCCTCCCACAACTATGACATTGCCTTTGTTATGGCATCCAATAATTCCTTGTTTAGTACTCTCTCCAAGGGTATAACTATTGTTAGGGTGCCTTTAAATTACTCCTATCAGTGTTTTCTGACTCTTGCTATTCCTAATCTCTATCCATACCAATTCTATATCCAGATTTTCTAAGCCGAGATCCTTTCTCACTAATGTCATATATAATCCTTTACTATCAGGGCTATGACTCCTCCTTTTCTCATATGCTTGTCTTTTTGAAATGTTGTGTACTGTGGAATATTTATTTCCCAATGTTTGTCATCTTGTAATCATGTCCCAATAATGGCGATTAAATAAAGCCATTTGTGCCACAAGTTCCTCTTTCTTATTAGGATGTTCCACACATTCAGATAAATTTACTTAAGTTTTATTTATTACTATTCCATGCATGGACCTTATTCTCTGATGCATCATTACCGTGAAACGTTCCGTCCCTTACTCTCCCATTCAGCTTGTCTTTACCCACATTGATTTCATAGAATCATCGAATCCCTACAGTGCAGAAGGAGGCCATTTGACCCATCGAGTCTGCACCCACCACAATCCTACCCAGGCCCTATCCCCGTAACCCCACATATTTACCCTGCTAGTCCCCCTGGCATTAAGGGGCAATTTGCCATGGCCAATCCCCCTAACCAGCACATCTTTGGACTGTGGGAGGAAACCAGAGCACCCGCAGGAAACCCATGCAGACACGGGGACAATGTGCAAACTCCACACAGACGGTCACCCGAGGCTGGAATTGAACCCGGGTCCCTGGCGCTATGAGGCAGCATTGCTAACCGCTGTGCCACCGTGCCGTGATATACTTTGCTATTGCCTCAACGTTATATTTGGAATTCTAAAGCTCCCTTTATCCAAACGCTCCTCACCATCTGTTAGCTTCAACCTATTTCTCCCTATTCTAACCACATTTGCTGATGCACTCTTTATGCTAACCAGTATCGCTACCCTGCACTATTATCTTATACTTTCTATCTAACTTTCCAAATCTTCCCTTATATGAACTCTCTTGTGTTTCTTTTTCTTCTGATTCCAGCTTTTAACACAGCAAAGAAGGTTTCATTCAAGTCTACAGTCCTTTTTGTTACCTGCCGGCATGGTTCCATTCTCAAGCTTATTTCCAATTCAAATGTGGCCAGCTCTCATTTTGATTTTAACAAAGTCAAAGTGGCATTTTTTTGTGCATTTCCATCTCATTTCTTCTCTGGTCAAAATCTTACTGATCTGTTTCAAGGATGTTGCTGAGATTTTTCTAATGTTTACGCAAAATGGCTTTGTATCCTTGCTCAGATTGTTCTTTGAACTTTTTATGATCCTGTGGTTTCTCGCTGTCCCATTTCAAACGCATTATTTTCAATTCTGCTTCAACAATCTCAATTACTTCCTCCCTCTGGATTTTCATACTTTGTTCTAACCCTTCAATGTTTTTACACAATTTATGAACTGCTTCTTCCACGGTGGCACAGTGGATTAGCACTGCTGCCTCACAGCGCCAGGGACCCGGGTTCGATTCCCGGCTTTGGGTCACTGTCTGTGCGGAGTCTGCACATTCTCCCCGTGTCTGCGTGGGTTTCCTCCGGGTGCTCCGGTTTCCTCCCACAGTCTGAAAGAACTGCTGGTTAGGCCATGCTAAATTCTCCCTCAGTGTACCCGAACAGGTGTTGGAGGGACGACTCGGGGATTTTCACAGTAACCTCATTGCAATGTTAATGCAAGCCTAGTTGTGATACTAATGAATAATCTTTAAACTACTGCCATCAGGCTTTTCATAGAAATCATAGAAACCCGACAGTGCCGAAGGAGGCCATTCGGCCCATCGAGTCTGCACCGACCACAATCCCACCCAGGCCCTACCCCCACATATTTACCCGCTAATCCCTCTAACTACGCATCTCAGGGACAATTTTTAACCTGGCCAATCAACCTAACCCGCACATCTTTGGACTGTGGGAGGAAACCGGAGCACCCGGAGGAAACCCACACAGACACGAGGAGAATGTGCAAACTCCACACAGACAGTGACCCGAGCCGGGAATCGAACCCGGGACCCTGGAGCTGTGAAGCAGCAGTGCTAACCACTGTGCTACCGTGCCGCCCCATTTTGAATGGACTTACCTTATATTAAGTTGATCTTTCTCTACACCCCAGCTATGACTGCAACACTACATCCTGCACCCTCTCCTTTCCATTTCCTCTATGTACTCTATGAGTGGTATGCTTTGTCTGTACAGTGCGCAGGAAACAATACTTTTCACTATATACGAATACACTGCTATAGTTTTAAAAGATGTTGGAGGGAATTCTCCCATCCTGCCTGCCATGGGAATTATAGCGGGCAGGGGGGTGGATCATGCAAAGGTCCATGACCTCGGGCAGGATTCTCCGGTTTTGGGGCGAGCACGGCCGGAGAAACCCATCCGTTATCTTTCCTGCTACTGCAATTGGTTGTCCATTTTAATTTCCAGCAATTCCTAGAATCCATAGAATCTATAGAACCCCTACTCTGCAGAAGAAGGCCAGTCGGCCCATCTGTATTGACCCCTGCAGGCCTAAATGACACCCAGGCCCTATTTCTGTAACCCCACATATTTATCCTGCCAATCCCCCTGATATTAGGGTTAATTTAGCATGGCCAATCCACCTAACCCACATATCTTTGGACTGTGGGGGGAAACCGGAGCACCTGAAGGAAACCCACGCAGACACGGGGAGAACGTGCAAATTCCGCACAGACAGTGACCCAAGCCGGGAATCGAACCCGGGTCCCTGGTGCTGTGAGGCAGCATACTCTTTTTTGAGTATTTGCTTTCCTCTCACCTTCCCACTTTCTATCCTTCTCAGGTTTATAAGGATGATTTGATTCTATCAACCAGGCCATATGGACCAGTCGGCGGCTGATGTCTGTCCAGCAGTTAGACTTTTTGCACCTCCACACAAGTTTGAATAACTGAAGGAAGTGAATCTTCAGATTCCTGCAAAAGAATCACTTCTCTCATGGCGTTGTATGTTGCCTCTACCTTCAATGCTCATATTCAATGGTCAAAGTGATTTGCTTCACTCGAATTTAATATAGGTCTTGAAGCAGTTGAGGCTACCTCATTGAATGTTTTTAAGACAAGGATAGATAAATTTTTGAATAGTAAAGGAATTAAGGTTAGGATGACTAGGTGGGTAAGTGGAGCGGAGTCCACGAAAAGATCAGCCATGATCTTATTGAATGGCGGAGCAGGCTCGAGGGGCCAGATGGCCGACTTCTGCTCCTAGTTCTAATGTTTTTGCCCAAACTGTTTTCTCACAATTCCAAATTTCTGCTTATACATTTCAGGAACCAACTCATACACACTAAAGATAGCTTTCTTTGTTGCATCAGGCTCTACAGGTACCTCTTCTGACAGGAACGCTTACACTTCACTAGCTCTACTTACCAGCCTACTTTGTAAAAGTAATGCCCAAATTCCTTTTTTGCCATTTCATCTATTTAGCTACTTCTTCAAATGAAACAAAGGATTTTTCCACATCCTTTTCCTCAAACTCTGGAAGAGCTTGTGTAAATTTAAACATCTCCCCACTGGGTTCTTATCGAGAAAGAAGTCCTTCCTCACTCCTTTCTGATATCTTTCCTTTTAATTTCAAATTCCCTGTCTCTCTCCCTTTCTCCTTCTTCCTTAGCTAACTTATTCATTTCAAATTCCCTTCCTCTCTTTCCCCCATTTCATAGAATCATAGAATTCTACAGCAGACGGAGGCCATTCAGCCCATTGAGTTCACACCAACCACAATCCCACCCAGGCCCTATCTCTGTAACCCCATGCATTTACCCTAGCTAGTCCTCCTGACACTAAGGGGCAATTTAGCCATGGCCAATCCACCTAACCCACACGTCTTTGGACTGTGGGAGGAAACCGGAGCACCCGGAGGAAACCCACACAGACAGTGACCCAAACCACCAGGAATCGAACCCGGGTCCCTGGTGCTGTGAGGCAGCAGTGCTAACCACTGTGCCAATTTCTGTTTGTTCTCTTGGAAACGCTCTCTCTCTCTTTTTTCCTTTTCCTCCAATTCAATTCATCGTCTTGGAAGCACTCTCTCTTTTCCCTCTCTTTTTCTATTTCTTTCTCTTTTGCCTCCATTTCAAGCTCCTTCACTTGCGACTGGACTTCAGCCAGTTCAGTTGCCTCGCCCTTTGGAGAACTGCGACTCTCAGGTATCCCTTGCAATTTTAAATGGTCTGCCATAACTTCAATTATATCAGCTTGCCTCACCCCTACCGGTAATCCCAACTGCAGCTCACCTGCCAGTTCAGTTAACTGACACTGTGAATCAGTCAGAGTTACATCTTCCATCTTCAGAAAAGTCTTTGCAATTTCCAACACCTTTCTGGATTCCAGCCTGTGTAATATACCTCATAGTAACTTCAGTCCTTATGTCCAGTAGCTCCTTTCCTTCAAGTACTTAATTTTTAAGGATTCAAAGGTCACCACGCACCCCGGACATTCTCTCTTCCACCTTCTTCCATCGGGAAAAAGATACAAAAATCTGAAGTCACGTACCAACCGACTCAAGAACAGCTTCTTCCCTGCTGCTGTCAGACTTTTGAATGGACCTACCTCGCATTAAGTTGATCTTTCTCTACACCCTAGCTATGACTGTAACACTACATTCTGCACTCTCTCGTTTCCTTCTCTATGAACGGTATGCGTTGTCTGTATAGCGCGCAAGAAACAATACTTTTCACTGTATATTAATACATGTGACAATAATAAATCAAATCAGGTCAAATCAATTAAAAAATATATCCAAGACCAAGTTTCAGCATCCAATCTGTTTTTATATTCCTGGCTCGCTATCTGGTGTACTCTAACTTTTCTCTCCTTATTAATCTTTGAATGGCTGCCCTTATTCAAATAATCACACAAAAGTGGACAATGGATTGCACATTCCACAGCTGTGGAGTGGAATTCCAAAGAATGTGTGTGAAATAAACCCATTCTATTGCAAGCAAATGTATGAGGGCGGAACTCAAACACTATTCATAGATTCATAATGTTTCCATTCCTTTAGCACAGCACGGCGGCACAGTGGTTAGCACTGCTACCTCACAGTGCCAGCGGCCTGGGTTCAAATCCAGCCTTGGGTGACTGTCTGTATGGAGTTTGCGCATTCTCCCCGTGTCTGCATGGGTTTCCTCTGGGTGCTCCAGTTTCCTCCCACATTCCAAAGATGTGTGGGTTAGGTGGATTGGCCATGCTAAAGTAACCCATAGTGTCAGGGGGACTAGCTAGGGTAAATGCATGGGGTTATGGGGAGAGGGCCTGAGTGGGATTGTGGTCAGTGCAGACTCGATGGGCTGAATGGCCTCCTTCTGCAGTGTAGGGATTCTATGAGAAGGAGGCCATTCGACTCATTGTGTCCAGCTATCCAACAAAGCTCTGACTGCCCTAATCCCATTTTCCAGCACTTTGGCCCATAGCCCTGGAGATTCTGGCAGCACAAGTGAATATCTAAATACTTCTTAAATGTTATGAGAATTTCTGACTCTACCACCCTTTCAGGCAGCGAGTTCCAGACTCCCACCACCCTCTGAGTGAAAGGTTTTTCCTCAACTCCCCTCTTAGCTTCCGACCTCCTACCTTGAATCACTGCCCCCTGGTTATTGACACCTCTACTAATGAAATAAATACTTTCCTATCCATCCAGTCTATGCCCCTCATAATCTTATACATCTCTTTCGGGTCCTCTCTCAACCTTCGCTGCTCCAAGGAAAACAGCCCTGACCTATCTACTCCCTCCTCACAGCTCAGACTCTCCAGCCCAGGCAGCACCCTGGTGAATCTCCTCTGCACCCCCTCCAGTGCAATGACATCTTTCCTGTAAAGCGGATTCCAGAACTCCGCACCGTACTCTAGCTGTGGCCAAACCAGCATTTTATATACTTCCAGCATGATCTCCCAGCTCTTGTATCCTGTGCCTCAGCCAATGAAGGCAAGTATCCCATATGCCTTCTTAACCACTTATTGTAAGCCAATAGCCAAGAAATCAGAGACCATTTGTCGGGACAATGAAAAAACTATATACTATGACCACACAGCGGAAACCAGGGGCTGGGTGTGTTCCTGGTGAGGGGGCGCGGGTAAAGTAGGGTGAGTGCCCACCCTACCACTTACCCTCCTTCACCAAACTCACCCCCTTAATACCAGGCACTGAACTCAGCAGCCCACTGGCACACTTAAATAGATAATGAAGACATAATTGTGCTTAATAATACACTGCCCATGCCATAAAGTTGAAAGTTTATTTATCAGTGTCACAAGTAGGCTTACATTAACACTGCAATGAAGTTACTGTGAAAATCCCCTAGCCACCACATTCCGGCGCCTGTTCGGGTACACCGAAGGAGAATTTAGCAATTTAGATGCAGCAAACCAGTACGTCTTTCAGTCTGTAGGGGGCATAGGTTTAAGGTGCGGGGGGCAAGGTTTAAAGGAGATGTACAAGGCATGTTTTTTACACAGAGGGTGGTGGTGCCTGGAACTCACTGGCGGGGGAGGTAGTGGAAGCAGATACAATAGTGACTTTGAAGGTGCATCTTGACAAATACATGAATAGGATGGGAATAGAGGGAAGGGTAGGGGGTTTTAGTTCAGTCGGGCAGCATGGTCGGTGCAGGCTCGGAGGGCCGAAGGGCCTTTTCCTGTGCTGTAATTTTCTTTGTTCTTTGAAATCGGAGCACCCGGAGGAAATCCACGCAGACACGGGGAGAACGTGCAAACTCCACACAGACAGTGACCCAAGCCGGGAATTGAACCCGGGTCCCTGGCGTTGTGAGACAGCAGTGCTGACCACTGCACCACCGTTCCGCAACTACCAACTATTCCATTGAACACGGATTCATATATCGACAAAACTTCCTGTTTCAAAAAGAAACACAGTTCAGTACCACAATTCCAATTACCCTTCAGAGCCCGACCCAACCAAAATCTACCCAATCTCTCAATTGACAAATCCAATTGACCCAGCAGCCATTGCTGTTTGGGATGAAAGTTCCACATTTCACATGGCTCTTTACCTGAAAAAGTGCCGAATTCACCCTACAATACTCCGACTAATGTTAAGGTGAGAACCTCTTGTTCTGAATTCCTGGTGCCAGCAAAAGCACCGTCAAAGCCAAACAAGGTGAAGGGACCCAACTTCTCAGGAATGAGAAGTGAACCCAATCGGAAAGGGATTTCAGTATGAAGTCACCAGAGGGAGCTCTTGTATCAATAATGCTCACCTCGCTATCCTGCTTTTGGCTACAAATTAGACCAGAAGGCGTTGGAGCAGAAGTGGGCCATTTGGCCCATCAAGTCTGCCCCGCCATTCAATGAGATCATGACTGAATTGATATAATCCTCAACTCCGCTTTCCCACCTTATCCCCAGAACCTTTGATTCCCTGACTGATTAAAAATCTGTCTATCTCACCCTTGAACATACTTAACTACCCAGCCTCTATAGCCTTCTGCGGTAAAGAATTCCACAGATTCACTACCCTCTGAGAGAAGAAATTCTTCCTCATCTCTGTCGTAAACCCCTTGTTTTAAGATTATTCCCTCTGGTCCTAGACACTTCCACAAGGGGAAACAACCTCTTAGCATTTACCCTGTCATAGAACTTTATATGTCTCAACAAGGTCACCTCTCATTCTTCTAAACTCCAATGAGTACAGGCCCAACCTACTCAACCTCTCCTCTTAAGAAAATCCCTCCATACCCGGGATCAACTAGTGAAGCTTCCCTGGACTGCCCCCAATGCAAGTATATGTTTAGATAAGGGGAGAAAACCTGTGCCGGGTGCAGTCTAGTTAATGCCTTGTCCAGTGTTAGTAAGACTTCCCTATTTTTATGCTGCTCTTTTGTTACACTGCTTATTCAATCTCACTGTCAAACAGCATAGTCGAAGATTGACCAAAGTCAAAAAGTAACAAGGGTTTTTGGGGGAAGGTAGCAGCGAGGGAAAGCGACACGGTGGCACAATTTTTAGCACTGCTGCCTCACAGTGCCAATTCCCGGCTTGGGTCACTGTCTGTGTGGAGTCTGCACATTCTCCCCGTGTCCCCGCGGGTTTCCTCCGGGTGCTCTGGTTTCCTCCCACAGTCCGAAAGATGTGCTGGTTAGGTGCACGGGCCATGTTAAATTCTCTCTCAGTGTACCCGAACAGGCGCCAGAGTGTGGCAACGAGTGGATTTTCATAGTAACTTCATTGCTGTGTTAATGTCAGGCTATTTGTGACACTAATAAATAGAACTTTAAACTTTTTAAACTGATCTGTTACAGATACCTCGTGGGTAACCTGGAAGTTGCAGTTTAAAAATCCTTCAGTTTTCTTGGGAGCTCCCTAGCTAGCCAAATACCAAACTGATCCTGTTTTGTTCTACGAGATTAGGGTCAACTAAACCTGGAGCTCACCTGCTGATAGCTCTCCAACCAGTTGCATGGAACTGGACCCCTCCCCATACAAGGCAAGGGAGAGGCAATGGCCTAGTGGTATTATTGCTAGACTACTAATCCAGAAACTCAACTATTGTTCTGGGGACCCGGGTTCGAATCCTGCCACGGCAGATGGTGGAATTTGAATTCAACAAAAAAATCTAGAATTCAGAATCTACTGACGACCATGAAACCATTGTTCATTGTCGGAAAAACCCATCTAATGCCGTTTAGGGAAGGAAATCTACCGTCCTTACCTGGTCTGGTTTACATGTGACTCCAGAGCCACAGCAATGTGGTTGACTCTCCGCTGCCCTCTGAAATGGCTTAGCAAGTCATTCAGTTGTGCAAGGGCTACTAGGAATGGGTACTAAGTGCTGGCCAGCCAGCGATGCCCATGTCCCACGATTGAATCAAAAAACAATTGGCCTCAGTGCCATTACACTAGGAAGTGGTGTCCTAGTCCTGGTCGCTGTTTGGTGATTCTGGCTGGAAAGTGCACATCGGTGGACTTCTGGAGAAGACAAGGTCAGGCCAGCCCTCCTCACAACCTCCCCCTCCACAGCTCAAGGCCTGTCACCATTGACTAGCTGGGTTCATATCAGAACAATGATCGTTTGAGCAAAATATCAGTGAGTTACCATAAAGTGACCAGTGAGACACTGAAGGTTGACCAGTGAGATTCATGCAGTTACCAGTGGGGTGTTATAGACTGACCAGTGAGATCGTGTAACTGTAAAGTGGCCAATGACATACCATAAGGGGGGGGAGATTGGATAGTCTGGGGCTGTTTTCTTTGGAAGGTTGAGGGGGATCTAATTGAGGTGTATAAGATTATGAGGGGTGTCCAGAACTAGGGGTCATAGTTTGAGGATAAGGAACTATTTAGAACTGAGGTGAGGAGAAATTTTTTCGTCCAGAGGGTGGTGAATGTGTGGAATTCACTACCAGTTGAGGCTAAAACGCTGTGTGATTTCAAGAAGAAGTTAGATATGGCTCTTGGGGCTAAAGGGATCAAGGGATATGGCGGGAAGGGGGGTCAGGATATTGAATTCAATGATCAGCCAAGATCATTATGAATGACGGAGCAGACTCGAAGGGCCGAATGGCCTCCTCCTGCTTCTAGTTTCTATGTTTCTATGAGATGATGAGTGAGGTTCTATAGGTTGTTGACCAGGGACTCTGGAAGAGTAGGTCCTATGATACGGAGTTCCAGCTGTGAGAGATCGTCATCTCCAGAGAAACAGGGAAAATTAACGGGAAGCTTCATAAATCATCGATTGAGACTGTTTGATAGGGTACATTCCATCCAAATGAGCAAACGTGCTTTGCAATCAGGTCATGTCGGGAGGTAGAGTGATCTAGGGCAGAGATTTCAAAGCAGCACCGTCTGGAGTTTCTCAGCTTTCAATCCAGACCATCCCAGAAATCTCCAGACACTGAGATTGAGAAATCTTCCTCTCAGAGTAACTGTGTTTACGATCAAATGCAAGCAAGCCACAAGCGTGTCAGTCTGCCTCTCTCTTACTTCAACGGCAGGCTATTTGTCTATGAGGCCTGGTCTTAAACAAAGATTAAAGTAGATTTGATTGTGAAATCTCTCAGAGCTAACTTTAGGTCAACTTCCAGAAGATTCCCATTACATCACAGAGAGCGAAGGTCCCAAATCTTCATATCTAGTCTGTACAATGAGCTGATCTCACCTGAGCTGCTGGTCTGGTTACTACAATAGGCCTTGCCAACCGTCAGCTTTGAGAAAGTACCATTGGTTTGTTTCCCCACTCCTGAACCCTGTACTGCCACTCTACTGAAAATGCATCGGACAGGACTGGGCTCTGAGATTCCCCACGGGACGGTCGACACGATTCTCTAGCCTTCCCTCAGCGGTTTTCTCGGTGACGGGAAGTGGCGCGATCTTAACCTGCGACAGGATCCTCTGGTCCCGCCGCTGTCAATGGGGATTCCCATTGAAGCTACCCCCATGCTGCTGGGAAACCCACAGCAGGGGCTGCTCTGTCGGCGGGACTGAAGAATCCCACCAGCATGAGTGGCCAGAGAATTCAGGCCATTATCTCATCTGCTACGTATGATGGTCTTTTGGACACGGGACAGGAGAACAGGCCACTCTGCATGGGAGGGACAAAATAGTTGGAGACAAATTCAAACAAGAGGCTATAATTTGTTAAATGATGTTTCTCTCACATCCAGCTGCCAACCCCTATCTCTCCACTGCGATGTTATTATTGACACTGCTACCTTTCAACTTTCTTCCACTTTGACTGCTAAGCTCCTGCTATATCCTGCTCTTCGCCCTCTAAATCTTTCCCACACCCTGGCTGGGTTGAGAGCAAGGTACAGGGGTGCTACCCCCCTGAGCCCACAGAAGAAACCCGTGCTCCCGTATCTGCCTCAGACACAAATTGTTTTGCAGGCCCAAATGACCCCTGCAGGCCCAAGTGATTCCTGCAGGGCCAAATGACTCCAGCAGGGCCAAATGACTCCTGCAGTATCTAAATGACCCCTGCAGGCTCAAATGATTCCCTGCAGGCCCAAATGATTCCCTGCAGGCCCAAATGACTCCTGCAGGCCTAAATGACTCCTGCAGACCCAAATGATTCCCTGCAGGCCCAAATGACTCCTGCAGGCCTAAATGACCCCTGAAGGTCCAAATGACTCCTGCAGGCCAAGTGACTTTTGCAGGTCCAAATGACTCCTGTAGGCTCAAATGACCCCTGCAGGCCCAAATGACTCCTGCAGGTCCAAATGACCCCTGCAGTCAAGTGACTCTTGCAGGTCCAAATGACCCCTGCAGGCCCAAATGACTCCTGCAGACCTAAATGACCCCTGCAAGCTGCACAGTATTTCAAGTCCATAAGAGAAGAGATCCCAGCAGGGTAAAATGGCAGCACAGGAAAGGCTGAGACGCCACGCCGATCTGCACTAACTTATCCCCCGGCTGGACCGGTTGAGTCTAGTTCCTTCCCCCAGTGCAACAATACCAGCAACAGCTTCAAGTCAGTTTTAGATTTGTTAACCAGTACGAACAAATCCTGAAAAGTTGGATAAACAACACCTGCAGAACATGGGAACAAATGTGCTGACCACTAATCACGCACACTGCAGCAGGAGTTTGATCCTTTTACTGGCTGCCACACGGTGTTATTCATTCTCAGAGCAAACAGCTGCAGGATAGATCGCTGTGCTCTCTCCTGCAAGCACATCCTGCACTGGTACTGGACGTACGCCAGGAAGTAAAAACTCCTTCGCCACTCCCATATCTCCAGGCAATTCATTAGAGAAAGAAGAAGGTTGATCTGTTCGCTGGCATGAGAGTATTATTGAGAAACCCAAGTGAAGGGCCAAGCCTGCTAGGGCAGGACGTCGGATTCAGAACAAATCCCTCCAACATTTCGGCCCTCCCCGCAACCCAACTCCTCCTGCCTCTTTATAAAAGCAACTTACAATGGACGCTGGAATCTGAAACACAAACAGAAAATGCTGGAAAATCTCAGCAGGTCTGACAGCATCTGTGGAGAGAGAATAGAGCCAACGTTTCCAGTTTAGATGACCCTTCGTAAGAGCTACCTCTTCCATCCCTGCAACTCACAGTGGCGCAGTGGTTAGCACTGCTGCCTCACAGCACCAGGGACCCGGGTTCGATTCCCAGCTTGGGTCACTGTCTGTGTGGAGTCTGCACGTTCTCCCCGTGTCTGCGTGGGTTTCCTCCGGGTGCTCAGGTTTCCTCCCACAGTCTGAAAGACGTGCTGGTTAGGTGCATTGGCCGTGCTAAATTCTCCCTCAGTGTACCCGAACAGACGTCGGAGTGTGGCGACTAGGGGATTTTCACAGTAACTTCATTGCAGTGTTAATGTAAGCCTACTTGTGACACTAATAAATAAACTTTAAACTTTAATCCCTGACCAACTGGCTACACACCCTGGACCACACCTGACTGCTCCCTGCCACTTGTTTACTGCTCTCGACTGGACCCGACCCACATACTCCCTCACCAGTCTCTCCACCTCACCCACCTGACCCACCTCACTCGCCTGCCATCCTACCCAGCTTCCATCATACCCACTTAGCACCTCACCCACCATCTACTACCCCACTCACTTTTCCATTCCCTCACCCACTGACTCACCCTACTCAGTGTCATAAGAAGATGTGTCCTCCCCTCACACTGGCATTACAGAGCTGCAGTGGAGATCCCCCAGGAACATCACACTCCACATTTATGGAGAAGGGGAGCTCGGAAGACTGGGCCGGGGATGTGGCGCAGTGTCAGGTTATTGAATAGTTTGAGCAGAGTGGCAATCTGACAATGACACCATTATCTCCACATTCCTGTGGATTCAGGAAATGAATGATGTTTTCAGTTGGGGATTTAATTATCACACTGGGACCATCAGTGTGCCTGAACTCAGGAAAAGCAGCCACTGGCTAGAGTTGATTTCTCAGTCTTCCTCTTACACAAACACACCCATACATGCACACACACAGACGCACACACACAGACGCACACACACAGACGCACGCACACAGACGCACACACACAGACGCACACACACAAACGCACACACACAGACACACACGAACAGACGCATGCACACAACCACACACACACAGATGCACACACACAGACACACACAATCACACACACAGACACACACACACAGACGCACACACACAGGCGGTCACACACAGACACGCACACTCACAGACACACATACGCACCTACACACACAACACACAGACAAACACACATACTCACACACACACACACACACAAAGACAAACACACACGCACACACACAGACACAGACACACGCACAGACACACACACACACGCACACACACACACACACACAGACACACACACAGAGACACACACTCACACACACAGAGACACACACACAGAGACACACACACACACACACTTACACGCACATACTCACACGCACACACACACAGAGATACACACACACACTCACACTCACACACACACAGACACAGAGGCCTGGATTTTCCCGGCTCACCCCATCAATCGATGGTCAGAGGGAACCAGTAAAATTGTGCGAGAGCCATATTCTCGGCTCTCGCAATTCTACAAGAGCTGGATTTCCGGGATGGTCAGCCTCTCACCGGAAACGGGCAAGAGGCTGAATAATTTAGTTCAATATATTGAAATGTCGCGTGTGTTTAGTGAGCCCGGTGTGGAATTGTCCAGGCTCGCTTGGCTTTATGGTCTCACCGGGAGAGGTTCTCTCCGGCAAGGAATAGGCATGCTCCCCATGAATGGGAAAGAGTCGTGTTGCCCTCGCCGGTGGAACCAGAGGCCACTGAGACCCCCCGGGGAGGCCGAGGGCAAGGGGGAGGCGCCCCTTGGGCAATGCCACCCTGAAGTGGTCAGAGCTTGAAAGGAGTGGGGCTTAAAGTGGGTGGGGATTGAAGGGGGTGGGGATTGAAGTGGGTGGGGCCTGAAAGGGACAGGGCCTGAAGTTGAGGCCCAATGGGGGAGCCCGCTGCCACTCTGCAACACGATCGGGACGGGGGAGGGGGGGGGGCGCTGCCACTCTGCAACAGGATCGGGATGGGGGAGGGGGGGTGTGAAATTGGCCTGGTCGGTGGTGGGGGTCGCATCTTGGCTAGTGTGGGGCTTGCGATCGGCCACGGGCCCCCGCGATTGCAATGTGGGGGAGTGTTTGTGACGTTGCCTGCAACAGCAGGGGCCTGACAGCTCTGTCTTTGTCTGTCAGACCCCTGCTGTTGAAATTGTCGGTGTGCAGCATCAGAGGTCTGCACATGCGCAATAGCTCCCTCTGCAGATGCTATTGCACATGTGCAGAATAGTTCCCTCTGCAGGCTGGCTGATGAATTAAGCCCAGCCCTCTCCCTGCAGCAGCAAGAAACAGTCTAGCCCATCAATAAGTGCGTAAGACTGGGCTTGAAAACTCGCCCAGAAAATGGATCAGGGACTCTCCCATTTTCACGCTAGCTGGACACTTAGAATCAACCTCGCAAAATTCCACCTATACATTCTCCCTCACACACACGCAAACACACACACAAACAGAGGCACACACAAACAGAGGCACACACATCCACAAGCACATACACACATCTGTGGCACAAATGCAGACAAACTCATTCTCTCTGCTTTTGTGGTTCCATGGGGAAGTTCATGATTTGGAAACTGCAATGTTAATGGCATGTTACAAGGCAGATTGCTGTGGCCCCCGGGATATAAGCAGACATCGTGACCTGAGTATTTGTATACGGAGCATATTGTGAAGTAGACACTCGAGATTAATGGGTGTAATGATTACACACCAACTGGCATCCTCAGAGTTCAGTATTAGTGCCGCTCCTTAAAATCAATATTAATGAGCTGGACTTGGTGCTCAAAGTATAAGTTAAAAAATTCCAGATGATATGAAACTCAGAAATATAATAAACAATCAGAGGAATGTTACAGACTGCAGGAAGCCACAGATAGACAGGCGAGAGAAAAAATGGAATGGATGGAATCGTGAGGTGATACATTTGATCAGGAAATTGAGGAGTGAATACTAAATAGAGTGGACGTGGAGAGGATGTTTCCACTGGTAGGAAAAACTAGAACCAGAGGGCACAACCTCAGGCTAAAGGGACGATCCTTTAAAACAGAGATGAGGAGGAATTTCTTCAGCCAGAGAGTGGTGAATCTGTGGGACTCTTTGCCGCAGAAGACTGTGGAGGTCAGGTCATTGAGTGTCTTTAAGACAGAGGTAGATAGGTTCTTGATTGATAAGGGGATCAGGGGTTATGGGGAAAAGGCAGGAGAATGGGGATGAGAAAAGTATCAGCCATGATTGAATGGCGGAACAGACTCGATGGGCTGAGTGGCCTAATTCTGCTCCTATGTCTTATGATCTTATGGTAAATTGTGCAGTTTTAAAGAGCGTGTGTGAAAAGAGAGGCAGGGGGGTGGGTGTATACAAATCCATGAAGGTAACAGGACACCATTCCTGGGCACCACGGTGGCACAGTGGTTGGCACTGCTGCCTCACAGCTCTGGGTTCGATTCCCGGCTTGGGTCACTGACTGTGCAGAGTCTGCACATTCTCCCCGTGTCTGTGTGGGTTTCCTCCGGGTGCTCCGGTTTCCTCCCACAGTCCAAAGATGTGTGGGTTAGGTTGATTGGCCATGCTAATTTTCCCCTTAGTGTCCCGGGATGCATAAGTTAGAGGGATTAGTGGGGTAAATATGTGGAGTTACGGGGATAGGGCCTGGGTGGGATTGTTGTCGGTTAGTCAAATAGTTACATTTAAAAGAGGATGTGAAGGGTAAGTACTTGAGGGGGAAAAAAACAATTACAGATCTATAAAGATATAGCAGGAGAGTGAGATTAGTTGGAAAGCGGTATCATTGAGCTGCCACAGGTGTGATGGGCTGAATCACCTCCTTCTGTGCTGTGTCATTCTATGATTCCATGGCTATAGATTTAGAAAGAATATTCCCGATGGTGGGGAAGCCCAGAACTAGGGGGTCATAGTTTGAGGATAAGGGGTAAACCTTTTAGAACTGATTTGGGAAGAAATGTTTTCACCCAGAGGGTGGTGAATCTGTGAAATTCACTACCACAGAATGTAGTTGAGGCCAAAACATTGTCTGATTTCAAGAAGAAATTAGATATAGCTCTTGGGGCTAAAGGGATCAAGGGATATGGGGGGGGAAGGGGGGATCAGGATATTGAATTCGATGATCAGCCACGATCAAAACGAATGGCAGAGCAGGCTCGAAGGGCCGAATGGCCAACTCCTGCTTCTAGTTTCAATATTTCTATTCTCTAGTCTCGCCCGCCCCGCTGCCAGCGAGAACGGAGCATTTAATTCTCAGCCAAATCTCCGTTCACTGCAGCGGGACTGGATAATCTCAGCTGCAGCGAGTTTGGAGAATTCCCGGCCCATATTTATGGTCTAACAACATTTCAGCATCAATGATTATTCAACAGTAAATGTGATACCGAGCTGGAGATTGGAGGCCTGAGGTAGGCCTTTGGTCTGGCTTGGATTAGTGGACAGATGCCATGGTAACAAAGGGGATGACATCATTGACCTCCAAAGAAAATTAACCAGGATTCTTGACGGATTATTTTGGAAAATGATAAGCACTGGGTGTGGGAGAATTTGTTCAATAGTCCAAATTCGCTGGCTACAGATTCTTATTTAAGCATTGGTTGCCAGATTGAACTGCGAGTTAGCTATTATCAGTAAATTAAAGTCCCTTCACTCTCTGAAAGACAATCCACTCCTGCGTTTGCAATACAGCAAAGGTCACTGTGTCCTCATTAAGCAGTTAGCAGCAGGGAATCCCAAAGGTTGATTCATTAGACCATAGGTGGCTTCACAAAGGAGGGTTCTGATGGGTTGTTACCCCTTGATTTAGGATAGTACCTTGGTGGAGGCAAAAGCCTTTATTAAGTGAGGAATCAGATCCAAATCGGGGTCAGGAAGGAGTTGGAGCAGGTGACTTATTCAGCAGATCTTAAGGAGCCCACCAGAATGTGTTTGGATACAGTGTTGGGGCCTGGGTGGGATCGTCATTGGTGCAGGCTCGATGGGCTGAATGGCCTCTTTCTCTGCTATGGGAATTCTATGATTTCTATGAATGGCCACGAACCTAAGGGAGAGAGTTGAGCTTGGTCATGGAGGAGTGGGGAGTGGAGGCAAATGAGGGTTCTGATGAGGGCCAATCCACTGGGAAACAGAGGAAAGATTGTGAGGTTGCTTGACGGGGAGATGCTGAGGGGATGTTTCCCCTCACGGTGTTATCTAGAGCTAGAAGAGCAGAGTTTCAAAATAAGGGGATTTCAATATATTCAAGGCTAGCTTTGACAGATACTTCATTTCCAAATATTGAGGGGGTAGGCAGGAAAATGGAGTTAGGACCCCAATCAGATCAGATCATCCATGATCGTATCGACTGGCAGAGCAGGTTTGAGGGGCCGAATGGCCTCCTCCTGCTCCTTTATCTTACATCCCTGTGGGAGGGATGAAAGAGTGAACATGACAAATGGGCAGCTTCGCATTGACAACACCTTTTTGTACCCAAACCTCCACTGGGGAAGACGGTTGTCCAGCACAAATATCTGTCAGGAAGAAGTACACATCTCAACGGCACGGTGGCACAGTGCTGAGCACTGCTGCCTCACAGCATCAGGACCCGGGTTCAATTCCTTTGGGTGACTGTCTGTGTGGAGTCTGCACGTTCTCCCCGTGTCTGCGTGGGTTTCCTCCGGGTGCTCCGGTTTCCTCCCACAGTCTGGTTAGGTGCATTGGCCACGCTGAATTCTCCCTCAGTGTACCCGAAGAAGCAGTAGTCCTAACCACTGTGCCACCGTGCCGCCCACGGCAAATTTCCACCAGAAGAGAAACTATAATATTTCCTGAATGAGCTCAATGACCCTCAGTGTACCCGAACAGGCACCGACCGGAGAGTGGCCACGAGGGGATTTTCACAGTAACTTCATTGCAGTGTTAATGTAAGCCTACTTGGGACACTAATTAATAAGCTAAACCGTTTAACATGGTCCCAGAGGAGGGGAGGAAGGTGAGAACAAGGAGAATCCTATCACAATTCGGAGGGGGAGGCACAGGTACACATCATCTCAACAGAGGCAATGGAAAATCCAGGAAAACGGAATTCCTTGCAGGGAGCGAGGTGGTTTTTGTTAATGCTTGACTCAACCCTTAGCAACTCAGAACGAATGAGATCCTCGGCAAGTGAGCCTTTGCCTTCCATCAGTACCTGAGTGGCAGCTCAAATCCAATCTATTTATGTGGCCGTGTGTAAAACAGAAACTGCAGCATTAACCCACTTCCTGCAGTGGATTGAAGGCAATGACTCAGTGCATCAAGGGAACAATCAGCATAGAATCCCTCCAGTGCAGGAGGAGGCCATTCGGCCCATCGGGTCTGCGCCAACTCTCTCTGACAGAGTATCTTACCCGGGCCCTCTCCCCCACCCTATCCACGTAACCCCACACATTTACCATGGTTAATCCAGCTCACCTACACATCTTGAGACACTAAGAGGCAATTTAGCATGGCCAATCCATTTAAGCGGCACATCTTTGGGGGAAACCACAGACTCGGGGGAAACCCACGCAGTCACCCAAGGCCGGAATCAAACCTGAGTCCCTGGTGCTGTGAGGAAGCAGTGTTAACCATCGTGCCATCCTGTCACCCTTCACAAATTCAGAAGACAGCAATAATCTAAAATATTGATTTTTTAATAAATATTGACAACGTACAATTTTGAATAGCAAAAGTAGACCTGACTCAACTTTATTTTACAATTGCTCGTATCTTCTTTAAAAAAAACAGAAGTTAATCATACAGATTTACATTTCTTATCATGGTTCCTGTGAGATAGATTGCAGATCTTAATAATGCTCCTGATGTCTTCATCCTCGTTACAATGCTTATTGATGTCCAGTTCTTCCAGTGTAGCACTAATACACACCAAGGAACTCTCAGCATTTGACTTCTGGCCCAGTTTTGGTCCCTCTCCCTCCAGCACTTGCAATATTTGTACCTCAACATATTCTAATGAGATCCAGCCCCGTCGAGAGTAACTGAGCTCTGCGTCACATCTTCACCTGCGGAGAAATCTGGATCCTCCGATTCTTCACTCATTCTGTCCCCAGATCTTAAAATCTGTGGAATTCCTCCACTCCACCATCTTGCCTTTCGCAATCTAAAACTGGCATCACTTAACCACCAATCAACTTGCCTCATCACCTTATCTCCTGCTCCTCTTCAGCCTTGGCAGTGTCTTGGGCATTAGTCACTCGCCAAGTGCACGAAATGAAACAACACTGCGCCACTCTGTGCACTCAAGATGGACATTCTCAGAAAATCCATGCTAAACGCAAATGTTTTTCCCACCAAAATCTCCCCAAAATATTTATAACAGATGGGATTGAAGACCATCTGATATTTGCCACCTCCCTTGGTGCAGCCATAGTTCCCACAGCATTCATAGAATCCCTACAGTGCAGAAGGGGGCCATTCAGCCCATCAAACCTGTACCAACAACAATCCTACCTATCTTCGTACACCCCACATATTTACCCCTGACACTTAGGGGCAATTTAGCATGGTCAATCCACCTAACCCACACATCTTTGGCCTGTGGGAGGAAACCGGAGGAAACCCACGCAGACACGGGGAAAATGTGCGGTCTCCGCACAGGCCAGAATTGAACCCGGGTCCCCGGCGTTGTGAGACAGCAGTGCTAACCACGGTGCCACACTAACCATTGGTGTGAGGTCTTGGCTTTCAAAGCACCCAACACAGTAGCAGCATCCCTCGATGACTGTTTATACTAGGTTATCTGGTCATGAACCTTAAGCTTTGAGTGTACTGGCAAAAGCTCACACCCCTTTGCACATTTGTAGATATTCAGTCAAAGTGCTAATGATATAGTTAAAGTTTGAGATGAGCTCTGCAGCTTTCACTTGGATGTTGCCTGACCCACTGTTCATCTCCAGCAACATTCCTTTCTCAAGTCTCCCATCTTTCACTACTATCCTTTCTCATTAGTCTCTCACTCAGGGCTAGTGCGCTTTCTACATGTCACAGGAGAATCTTTCTGAGGACTCTCAAGGTCTCAGCATCCAGAATAATGAAATTCATGGCCAACGCATTCCTGGCTCAATTCCTTGTTTGGCTAATACATAAAGCAGTGACTATATTCTGCTCAATGGTAGCCACGATGTAGAGATGCCAGCGTTGGACTGGGGTGGGCACAGTAAGAAGTCTCACAACTCCAGGTTAAAGTCCAACAGGTTTATTTGGTAACATGAGCTTTCGGAGCACTGCTCCCTTCCTCAGGTGAGTGGACTCACCTGATGAAGGGGCACCGCTCCGAAAGCTCGTGATACCAAATAAACCTGTTGGACTTTAGCCTGATGTTGTGAGACTTCTTACTATATACTGCCTGTCATCATTCTCTGATGTCATTACGTTTTGCATTATATCTGAATGTCTGTCAAAAAAATATTTAAATATCGAGAAATTCTTCCTTTAAATTGAATGGAAATTGAAGCCCTTCTATCCTTGGCAACTTTATTTTCATGTTTCTCCTCCTTAATTCGCTCCTCAAAGCTCATGCCTGCTCTAAACAAAGTCCTAACTCTGTGTCTCAAATTGACCTGCCCAAGGAAGCATGCAAGCGTTTTGTTTGGTCAAGCAAGGATCCAAGGTTAAAGGTCAGTCCACAGTGGATACGGGGCATTTGTACCGTGGGTCGCCTCAGCTAAACTCAGCCAGTTCAGAGTTAGGCGCAGGGCCCCAGGTGTGGCTTTGCTGCTCAATGAGAAACTTCCTCCAATAGATTTTCAAATCACTCAAAAGATGTGTGGCCCAATGTTCCAGATGTGCTGTCGCTCAAGACAGCAATATCTCCCTCCCAGTAATAACACTTCTCATTTCCTTTTCTATCTTACCAATATGATCTTTGCTCCTTCAAATATTTCTCTGGCCCCTCTCAATTGTCCAATCCACCACTGGACGCATTCCTCTGTCTCCTCACCATATCAAAAGCCAGGCTCACTGCATAATCTCTTACTGTTATTGCCGTGTTAATGTTAACCTACTTGTGACACTGATAAATAAACTTTAAAATTCACCTCAAGGATCTCATGAGCGTGGGACTGCTCACCTTCCTCCCTCCCAGAGTCGATAAAGATCCTCCCACCTCCTGATATCCCGATTCCCCTTTCCATTCTGTTCCCGATGGCCTTGCTGGTGTCCTCCACGATGACCCTTCACCTTGGCTTCCCAACAGCAATGCATTACCATTCGGGCGAACCGAAAACACTTTCCTTTATGGTAAATTCTGATGCAAGGTTTAGAAGGTGAAAGAAGCGCTGCCCCGGGATCATTTTCCAAATTTTCAATCCTATCAGAAGACTTACAATTTGGAAGCGGAAAATGAAGGGCCTTTTAAGTTGCAAGGTCGGCTGGGGTGATATAAATTTGGGATCGCTTTTAAATATGGAAAATATTGCTGCTTTCGAGCGAGAGAGAGATCAGGAGGAGGCCATTGATAAGTGGAATTGTGATCAGTTGCTGGGAACCAAGAGAAGCTGGGAGGCCTGGAAGATGATCAGGAACTCCTCACAAACCCTTAGGGCACCCTGGTCAGTTCCACCTCAAGTGAAAAATCAAGGCGATGTTAAAAGTCTTGGATGTGGTCTGAGATACGCTCTCAACCTTCCCCTCGTCGCCAGCGTAACTTCCAAAGGGTGACGGGAGCGCAGTGTGCAGCTTTGGGGAATGCCATCTTCGAGCGACTCACCAAATTAGAAAACTGATCATTTATCCAGATTGACAGGCTGCCCAGGATAAGTTCATAGCAGCGATGTTAGTTCCTGGCAAATCCATGCCAAATGGGAAAACCCAGTTCTACTTTCCACTCACTTTGCTCCGTCTGTGTCTCTCTTTCTCTCTCCAACTTCAACCCTACTGACCCACTCACTAGGAGCAATATCACAGGAGGTCAACTTACAACATAAAACCAGTGTAACGCTTTTTTTTGTCAAAATTAACAATTCATTGGAGACCTGCTCTAAAGTGTAAACACATTTTCTACTACGATCTGTTTAATTCAGGAAACAACAAGAACTATAAATAAAAGGCTGGAGAGTGTCTGCGTTGGTCGCCATTGATGTCTGCATAGGAATCAGTGGGAGACCGCAGACTGCCCACACCATTCACCGACAACACAGGGAGGAAAGAATGGGCAGAAGGGCAGCGTTTGCTCTCTCTCATCCTCCCTCCCTCCCTTAATTCTGTGCACAGTTATCCGTACCTCCCAGCACCCGGGCGGGAAGAGGCAATTGGGCTTAGGAACCATCAGGTTGCTAATGGGAGAACAAAAAAAAATTGTACCATTATTAAAAACAAGCTACTCCAATTGGGATCAAAGGTTATGGGGGGAAAGCAGGATTAGGCTATTGAGTTGGACGATCATCCATGATCGTGATGAATGGTGGAGCAGGCTCGAAGGGCCAAATGGCCTCCTCCTGCTCCTATCTTCAATGTTTTGCATCGACATTTCCTCGTCTTAGTAATTGGAAGAAAATATCCCGAGACATACCCCAACTTTTTTTTTTAAGGAAAACTTGATTCCAACATTTTCAAGCCCTTTGGAAAAGAAATATGAATTTCAATGCTTCGCACTCGGAATTTTCCGTCAGTTGTCACACGCCAATCAGCGAGTGAATGACCCAGAGTTTCGTTAAAAAAAATCAGAAACCAATAACCTCAGGGTCTTTTCATTTCTTTCCGACCTCAGAGGGCAGAATCTTCACCTCCTGCCCGCTATGGGAATCGTAGCGGGTCGGGTGGGGAGGGGTGGTGGACCACGCAAAGGTCTGTTGATCTCGGACGGGATTTTCCAGTGTTGAGGCGAGCGTGGCCGGAAAATCCCGTCCAGAGTGTGTGTGGGGTTTTGTTAGTCATGATGGAATTTTCATTATTGACGGGGGGGGGGGTGGGGGAGGAGGTCCCTTAGTCTATCTCAGCACATACATTCTAGAAATAATCCATCATCCCGTTACCTCATATAGCACGGGTTTACATTTTTGGTGTTGCTTCCATTACCCAATGGAAAAGATTATCCCGAGAACTGAACACTACGAGATAGTGGCCCGTTTCACCATTTTAGCTCAAGCCTGTCTTTGAAGTAGTGCTCACTTTATTCTATTTCATTCATTCGTGGGACATGGGCGTCGCTGGCTGGCCAGCATCCCTAGTTGCCCTTGGAGGGCAGTTGAGAGTCAACCACATTGCTGTGGGTCTGGAGTCACATGTAGGCCAGACCAGGTAAGGATGGCAGATTTCCTTCTCTAAAGGACATTAGTGAACTGGAAGAGTTTTTCCTGACAATCAACAATGGTTTCATCAGTAGATTCTTAATTCCAGATTTTTAAAATTAAATTCAAATTCCACCATTCGCCGTGGCGGGATTCGAACCCAGGTCCTCAGAACATTAGCTGAATTTCTGGTCTAGTGATAATACCACTAGGCCATCGCCTCCCTCCTTATCTTTAGATACCCACATGCAAGGCTCCTCCTTTCGATACTATTGAATGCTAGTTTTTCTCTTGTCAGTAGATTAGCAAAATCTTTGACCCTGAACTGAAATCCTACACCATGCCCTCGTCTGGCCTACAATGCTTTATTTTCCAACCTGGAGCCTTTACAGTATATCTCCATAATTAATTTAAAAAATTATAAATACTAAAGTTAAGGTCAGAAGGCTAAGAGGCAAAAAGTTGATGTTGGAACGCACAATATAATCACCCGACAGTAACATTGTGATACAAATCCCTTTGCTCTATCAATTCTGAAATCTAACAGCAATTCCAGTCAGAAAGTTTCAGTACATTACTGAGTAAGCGTCACAAAGTAATTTGTTCTTTACAGTTCACGAATGTCATGTTAGAGAGCGTTCTTCACTCCAGACCTTGCTGGGAATAAAAGAGTCGCAGATACGGAGATAGCATAAATTTTAAAACAGGATTACTGCATGGTCCAAAAGAAAAAATATATATATATTATATATATGCACACGTCGTGGGTCACCAGAATGTCACTGTGTAGTAAATACTTTGAGGGAGAAAAATCAGGAAAGTAAAATGCTTTAAAACAGAGTTCAGATCATGTGCTTTCTCCCCCCCTCCCCCCTCTTGCCCGACGTCAGTCAATGGTGTAGCTGTCCATTATTGGAAGGGCCTATGTATCCTGCCAATGACAAGAATAACTGCTCTCTCATGGCTGGAGTTTCCCCCTGACTCAAAGGCCACCCACAGAGTGTGTCTGACAAGAGTCTAGACTCAGCGATAACTGCCGCATCAAGAGACTCTTGAATTAAAACCCATCCCCCCCGCCCTCCCTCCCCCCAACCCCGTCCATCCCCCTGGGAGTCTAAAGTGTTTAGAAATAATCTGTTTCATTGTGTTCCAGTCAATGCAAAGAGGTTCATTTGTCATCATCCCTCGGCATCTCCCTCGAGTGTCTTCCCGAGGGCTGCCGGCGGAAGCTGCCTCAGAGCGCTAGCAAGGTGGGGGAGTTCAAAGAGTCCGAGGACTGGTCGCCACTGCTGCTGCTCCTGCGATGGGCCTTGGAGCAGGACTCCGACGCGGGCTCTTGCTCGAGGCTGGGCACGTTGGGGTAGGTGAAGACCAGGCTGGCGGCGCACGGAGTGACGTTGGACGCCGGCGTAGATGTGACCACCACCGGTGTGTTGAGGGGCTCGGCCTCCAGGAAGTAGTTGTTGGCGATGGAGATCTCGGTCACCGGCTTGATGACCGACCTCTGCGTTTTGGACGGGTTGGGCAAGGCCAGCTTCGCCTGCTCTTCCGGCTCCTGTTTGACCACCACGGCGTTGGGCGTGCGGCCGGCGCGTGGCTGAGGGGACGGCGAACGTCTCCGGCCGTCGTGCCCGGGAGCCATTTTACAAACGGATTTGTGAGCGACTAGCACGAACTCCAACTTCTCTTTCTCCTTCTGCAACACGGCAATTTCTTTCTGGAGGCCAGATTTTTCCTCTTCAAGCTTCTCAGTTTCCTGAACGAGAGAGAGAGAGAGAAGGAAAAATTAATCTTTCATTTCACATGTGAGAAAGTTAAGCATTTTCCACTTCTGACTCACCCTCTTTCCAAAATCTTCTACGCATGGGCAAAATGCTGGAACGGAGGCCAGTTTCAAACTCATTTAAGTGTGAATTACATCAACATAAGTGTCAACTGCGGCTCAGTTGGTAACACTCTCGCCTCTGAGTCACAAGATTTTTAATTCAAAACCCTCACTGCAGGCTTTGAACACAGAAATCAAGGCCTCCACTCCAGTGCAGTACTACGGAGGCACTGCGCTGTAGAGGTGCTACCAGATGAGAGATCAAAATCATGCCCCATCTGCTTGTCGGGGTGGATTTTTAAAAATCCCACGACTGTCTCAAACAAGTGGAGTGGCACGGTGGCACAGTGATTAGCACTGCTGCCTCACAGCGCCAGGGACCTGGGTTCAATTCTGGCCTTGGGTCACTGTCTGTGCAGAGTTTGCATGTTCTCCCCATGTCTGCATGGGTTTCCTCCGGGTGCTCCAGTTTGTTCCCAGTCCAAAAACATGCAGGTTAGATGGATTGGCCATGCTAAATTGTCCCTTACTGTCAGGGGAATTAGCAGAGTAAATACATGGGGTTACAGGGATAGGGCCTGGGTGGGATTGTTGTTGATGCAGGCACGATGGGCCAAATGGCCTCCTTCTGCACTGTAGAATTCTATGACTGCATGATTCTAAGAGAAACAACAGTTAGCCCTGGTGTCCTGCCATGTATTTACTCCTCAATCAACATTGCAAACGGATTACCTGCAAGCGCTATACTGTTTGTGGGAGCTTGCTGTGTACAAATTGGCTGTTGCATTTCCTACATTACGATAGTGACTATATTTCAAAATTACTTCATAAGCGGCAAAGCACTTTGAGATGTCGGAGGCCATGGGCGCTTTATCCCAGATGGTTTTACGTTTCTTGATCCACGCTTATCTAGATGAGGACAGAGTTTTTCCATCACACACATGACTTGTGCCTTGTGGACAGACTCTGGGGAGACAGGAGATGAGTTACTCACTGCAGAATTCTTAGTCTTTGACCTGAATTTGCAGCCACATTATCAACATTCTGGGGGTTACCATTGACCAGAGACTGAACTGGACGAACCATGTAAATACTGTGGTTACAAGAGTAGACACAGTAAGAAGTTTAACAACACCAGGTTAAAGTCCAACAGGTTTATTTGGTAGCAAAAGCCACACAAGCTTTCAGAGCCTTAAGCCCCTTCTTCAGGCGAGTGGGAATTCTGTTCACAAACAGGGCATATAAAGACACAGACTCAATTTACAGAATAATGGTTGGAATGCGAATATTTACAGCTAATCAAGTCTTTAAGATACAAACAATGTGAGTGGAGAGAGCATCAAGACAGGCTAAAGAGATGTGTATTGTCTCCAGACAGGACAGCCAGTGAGACTCTACA
The DNA here is from genome assembly GCF_964213995.1 of Mustelus asterias. Taxonomy (NCBI): domain Eukaryota; kingdom Metazoa; phylum Chordata; class Chondrichthyes; order Carcharhiniformes; family Triakidae; genus Mustelus; species Mustelus asterias. The sequence continues at coordinate 22,247,253 of NC_135805.1, read as the reverse complement.
AGTCCAGGCAAGCTGTGGGGATTACAGATAGTGTGACATGAACCCAATATCCCGGTTGAGGCCGTCCTCATGTGTGCGGAACTTGGCTATCAGTTTCTGCTCAGCGACCCTGCGCCGTCATGTGTCGTGAAGTATTCGCATTCCAACCATTATTCTGTAAATTGAGTTTGTGTCTTTATATGCCCTGTTTGTGAACAGAATTCCCACTCACCTGAAGAAGGGGCTTAAGGCTCCGAAAGCTTGTGTGGCTTTTACTACCAAATAAACCTATTGGACTTTAACCTGGTGTTGTTAAACTTCTTACTGTGTTTACCCCAGTCCAACGCTGGCAGCTCCACATCATTACAAGAGTAGATCAGGGGCTGGATATTCTACTGAGAGTAACTCACCTACTGATTCCCCAAATCCTATCCAACATCTACAGGGCAGAATCAGGAGTGAGATGGAACACTCTCCAATTGCCTGGATGGGTGCAGCTCCAACACTCAAGAAGCTGAACACCACCCAGGAGAAAGCAGGCCACTTGATTGGCACCTCATCCACAAACACTCACTCGCTCCATCTCTGACACACAGTAACAGCATCATGTATCATCTATAGAAACTCGCCAAGGCTCCTTCAACAGCACCTTCCAAACCTACAAACCCTTCCATCTAGAAGGACAAGGACAGAAAATGCATGGGAACATCACAACCTGCAAATTCCCCTCCAAGCTACTCACCATCCTGACTTGGAAATATATCGCCGTTCCTTCGCAGTCGCTGGGCCAAAATCCTGGAACTATTTCCCTAACAGCACTGTGGGTGTACCTACACTATATGGACTGCAGCAATGCAAGAAGGCAGTTCACCACCACCTTCTCAAGGGCAATTAGGGATGGGCAATACAGCCCTGCTCCTATACTCAAATCCTCCCTCGCTACGAAAGCCAACATACCATTTGCCTTCTTTACCACCTGCTGCACCTATATGCTTACCTTCAGTGACTGGTCTACGAGGACACCCATATCTTGTTGCATGTTCCCCCTCTCTCAATCTATAGCCATTTAATCTGTCTTCCTGTTTTTGCCATCAAATCCACATTATACTGCATCTGCCATGCATTTGCCCACTCACTCAGCCTGTCCAAATCACACTGAAGAATCTCTGCATCCTCCTCACAGCTCACCCTCCCACCCAACTTTGTGTCACCTGAAAATTTGGACATATTACATTTAGTTCCCTCATCTAAATCATCAATATATACTGTGAATAGTCTCTGCAATACTTTAAAGGGGCATCTTGACAAATACATGAATAGGATGGGAATAGAGGGATATGGTCCCCGGAAGGGTAGGGGGTGTTAGTTCAGTCAGGCAGCATGGTCGATGCAGGCTTGAAGGGCCGAAGGACCTGTTCCTGTGCTGTAATTTTCTTTGTTCTTTTACCCCACTAGTCACTGCCTGACATTTGGATAAAGACCCATTTATTCCCACTCTTTGTTTCCTGTCTGCCAATCAGTTTTCTATCCATCTCAATACACGACCCCCAATCTCCTGCATTTTAATATTACACGCTAATCTCTTATGTGGAACTTTGTCAAAAGCTTTTTGAAAGATTAAATAAACCACATCCACTGGCTGCCCCTCATCAACTCTTAGTTAGAACCTTGCCAAGCATAATTTCCCTTTCATAAATCTATGCTACTCCGTCCAATCATGCCCTAAGGGCGGCACGGTAGCACAGTGGTTAGCACTGCTGCTTCACAGCTCCCGGGTTCGATTCCCGGCTCGGGTCACTGTCTGTGTGGAGTTTGCACATTCTCCTCGTGTCTGCGTGGGTTTCCTCCGGGTGCTCCGGTTTCCTCCCACAGTCCAAAGATGTGTGGGTTAGGTTGATTAGCCAGGTTAAAAAAAAAAAAATTGCCCCTTAGAGTCCTGGGATGCGTACGTTAGAGGCATCAGTGGGTAAAATATGTGGGGGTAGGGCCTGGGTGGGATTGTGGTCGGTGCAGACTCGATGGGCCGAATGGCCTCCTTCTGCACTGTAGGGTTTCTATGATTTCTATGAACTCTGCTATTAAATCTTTGATAATAGTGGGGTTACATTCATTACCCTCCAATCTGTAGGAACAGTTCTAGAGTCTGTAGAATCTTGGAAGATGACCACTTATTGCATCCATTATTTCTACGGCCACTTCCTTAAGTACTCTTGGATGTAGATTATCAAGCCCTGGGGATTTATCAGCCTTTAATTCCATCAATTTCCCCAACGCCCTTTCCCTACTAATACTGACTTCCTTCAATTCTTCCCTCTGACTAAACGGTTTTCCCCAACATTTCTGGTATGTTATTTATGTCCTCCTTTGTGAAAACAGAACCAAAGTTTGTACTTAGTTGGTCAGCCAGTTCTTATTTCCCCATTACAAATTTCCCTCTTTCTGACTGTAAGGGGCATTTGTCCTTGTCGAACCTTTTCAATTCACACAGGTGAATCAGCTCACAGATCAACTTTTAGCCTCCTAAATAAGGTAGCTGGTTTGAGGGGCCTTTTGACAGAGACAAGGCAGGGGAGCCAACCCTCCCAGCCACACACGCCAGCCTGGGGGCGTGCCCGATCAGTGACATATACCTACACTGTCGCCCACCCACCCGGAAACACGCCCAGCCCAGGAGCCCACCCTCAGGGACACACGTCTACCCAGTCGCCCACCTTCAGGGTGACACATTCCATCCAGCCTGGTCACATGCCCTCAGTGCAAAGGCCTCTGTCTAATTGTGTGTCCAACACATTCCAGCCAGGGTGTTATCTTAGGTCTTGCTGCACTTCAGCCTGCAACCTTGGCCTTTGGATTGGCACATTCCAGCTTGTTTATTAGTAGCACTGTTAAAACAATGCAGTTGCATTCAATGAAAGAATGTGATTCTTCTTTTTAAGTAATGATCGGAAGTATTTTCTGACCAGCGAAACCAAACGAGAAATGGTGGCCGCAGAGCAGCAGTTATTAAATGAATGGTTCGGCCATTATGAACAAGAATGTGCCATTCCACTGAACGCTACACTGTGGAGGAGAGTGCACTCCCACAGGCTGAGAAAGTCAATGGCGCTCCCCAGCCCATTTCCCAGCCTCCAGTATGGTAGGTGAGAAATATTCATTAACAAGTGGGGCTTGTGTCACCCACCATAGAACCATAGAATCCCTACAGTGCAGAAGCGGGCCACTTGGCCCATCGAGTCTGCTCTGACAATAATCCCATCTAGGCCTTATACCCGTAACCCCACATATTTATCCCGCTAATCCCAGTAACATACACATCCTGGGACACTAAGGGGCAATTTAGCATGGCCAATGCACCTAACCCGCAAATATTTATGCTGTGGGAGAAAATTAGAACACCGGGGGAAACCCACGCAGATACGGGGAGAACGTGCAAACACCACACAGACTTCCCAAGCCTGGAATCGAACCCAGGTCCTTGGGGCTGTGAGGCAGTAGTGCTAACACTGTGCCACCGTGCCGACCACCAGGTTTGTATAGACAATGAACTACTCATCCAGCGCCAGTGTCCGAAACAGAAATTCAGAGATGGATGTAAATGAGACCGGTTAAAGCTCCCAGCCCAGTGCGGGGATGCCCTGGATGTACTCGTCACAGGGAAACCAGGTCTCTAGCCAGTGGCTTGGGGGGGTCAGGGTTAGGCCAACTCACACAATCTAGTTTCCTACTGTTATCTCTAATCCATTGATTTGATTTATTATTGTCACATGCATTGGGATACAGTGAAAAGTGTTGTTTTTTGCGTGCTTTACAAACAAAGCATACCGTTCATAGAGTACATGGGGGAGAAGGAAAGGAGAGGGTGCAGAATGTTGTGTTACAGTTAAAAAAGTTTAAAGTTTTTATTCATTAGTCACAAGTCAGCTTACATTAACCCTTCAATGAAGTTACTGTGAAAATCCCCTAGTCGCCACACTCTGGCGCCTGTTCGGGTACACTGAGGGAGAATTGAGCATGGCCAATGCACCTATAACCAGCACGTCTTTCGGACTGTGGAAGGAACCCGGAGCACCTACAGGAAACCCACGCAGACACGGGGAGAACGTGCAGACTCCGCACAGACAGTGACCCAAGCCGGGAATTGAACCCAGGTCTCTGGCACTGTGAGGCAGCAGTGCTAACCGCTGTGCGTTATCGATAGGGTGCAGAGAAAGATCAGAAGAGATTTAAAGAGAACATTAGTTGAAAGGAGTTAGAGTTAAGTTTTAAAAGCATAGAACGAGTGTAAAAGTTAGAATTTGAAGGTATATCGGGGACAGCTCGCAAGAGTTCGCCCCAATCCGGCACCATCCTGTCCATTCTGCCACAGCAACCACCCACAGATTTTGGATGGGCTGCGATGCGAGGGTGAAAACTCAGCCTACGAGGGATTGTGAATGGATTTAAAGTGACAACGGTCGCGTTAGATCATGGGACAGGGAACGCCATTTTGGTCGTGGTGCATTGACGAGAGATATGTCATCAGTCTACCAAGAGTTAATGTGTTGGGAATGGAGATGGGAATCTTTTTGGTGGGATAAGGTCTGAGGGGATCTCTGGAGAGGATAGAGGGGCCTGAGAAACTGTAACACACGCAGGTTACAGGCATGGAGCCGGAGAAAGGATTGCCTCACAAAGCTCCAAGTTTCTCCCCGCTTGTGCTGGACAATGTGCGAATCTGTTTCTCAACGTTGTTGTTCTTCTCAGGCTGGGCTGCTTCCGGCACAAGTTTTCTTTTTTATTGTTCCTGGCAAGATCCTACATGTTGCTTAAGCAGGTATGAAAATGCACTGACAGTCTAGCTAAACTCACGCCCATTGCAATCTCAATCATAGATCATAGAATCATAGAATCGCTACAGTACAGAAAGAGGCCATTCGGCCCATCGAGGCTGCACCGACCACAATCCCACCCAGGCCCTACCCCCATATCCCTACATATTTTACCCGCTAATCCCTCTAACCTACGCATCTCAGGACACTAAGGGGCAATTTTAGCATGGCCAATCAACCTAACCCGCACATCTTTGGACTGTGGGAGGAAACCGGAGCACCCGGAGGAAACCCACGCAGACACGAGGAGAATGTGCAAACTCCACACAGACAGTGACCCGAGCCGGGAATCGAACCCAGGTCCCTGGAGCTGTGAAGCAGCAGTGCTAACCACTGTGCTACCGTGCCACCCCTGGGCAGAGTAAAGAGATACCGATCGTCTGGCCTTCAGTGAAGTGTTGCACACAGGATAAGGCAGGGCAGAGGCTGGAGGAGAGCTCGGCTTACAGGCAACTGGATCAGTACATTGCTAACTGGATCAGTGCGTTCCCAACCGGGCCAGTATGTCTCCCCAAAGGCTCTGCTTCCAGACACCACTCAATGCAGTGCCTGTATATTACTTTCTCCAGTGCAGTTGTGTGGATGACTATTTGGTGAATAACATAGCCCATCCATTCTATGGATTACATTGAGGACGAAGCTGGCTCGCTTCGTAAGGAGTTGCTGTCCAATACTCTTGGATATCAATGCTTTCTGGATTGTATTCCATGTCGGTTCAAGTGGTCAAACTATGATCACTAACTCTGGATACATGCACTGTAGATGGTCCCCATCTCTTGACCCCTCATCTCACCACCCTCATACTGGCCGCCTGACCTGCCCACCCTCCCCATCAATTGGGACGTGACCAAACTCTGTTATCCAAGTGTGGGAACCTTGACTGTCAGTCAACAGCCCCTCAGCCCTGACACTCCACCAACCCCCCCAGAATACGTTGAAATTACTTTTCCTCATTCTTTCATGGGGCGTGGGCATCGCTGGCGAAGCCAGCACTTGTTCCCCATTTCTCTTCGCCCTCGTCTTGCTAGGATCATTTCAGAAGGCAGTTAAGAGTCAGCCACGTTGCTGTGGGTCTGGAGTCATATAATAAGAACATAAGAAATAGGAGCAGGAGTCGGCCATCTAGCCCCTCAAGCCTGCTCCGCCATTCAATAAGATCATGGCTGATCTGATAGTGGGTTCAGTTCCACTTACCCGCCCGCTCCCCATAACCCTTAATTCCCTTAATGGTTAAAAATCTATCTATCTGTGACTTAAACACATTTAATGAGGTAGCCTCTACTGCTTCATTGGGCAGAGAATTCCAAAGATTCACTACCCTCTGGGAGAAGAAGTTCCTCCTCAACTCTGTTCTAAATTGACTCCCCGGTATTTTGAGGCTATGCCCCCTAGTTCTTGTTTCCATTGTAAGTGGAAATATCCTCGCTGCTTCTACCCTGTCTAGCCCCTTCATTATCTTATATGTCTCTATAAGATCTCCCCTCAACCTTCTAAACTCCAATGAGTACAGGCCCAGTCTACTCAATCTCTCCTCATAAGCTAACCCCCTCATCTCCGGAATCAACCTGGTGAACCTTCTCTGTACCCCCTCCAAAGCTAATATATCCTTTCTTAAATAAGGGGACCAAAATTGTACACAGTACTCCAGGTAAATATGTAAAACCTTATCTGGTAAGGACGGCAGAATTCCTCCCCTGAAGGATATTAGTGAACCAGATGGGTTTTAACAACAATTCACTGAAACCATCTTTTCAATTGCAGATTTTATTAATTGAATTGAAGTTCCACTGGCTGTCGTAGTGGGATTTGAACCCATGTCCCCCAGAGGATTAGGCCGGGCCTATGATTGCCAGACCATCAATATCACCATTACACCATCCAAGATGCCAACAAAAGTAAATGAATCAAAAGAAGCAATCAGTTTAGTTGAGCATCCCTGGAGGATTTCCCCCACTGGATTGTTCATGACATATGCTGATGATCACCCTCTCATTCCTGGAGACTTCAGGGCAATTCTAGATGGTCGATAATCCCTGGACAATGCGCACACATTAACAGCCCACCACTGAGCTTTGTTCCATACTGTTATATATAAATCCCATCGTACTTACATCCTGAAGCCTCTCTGTTAGCTCACGGCGCCTGTTCCGACATTTTGCAGCAGCCAGTTTGTTTCTCTCTCGTCGTACCCTCCGTTTCTCTTCCTCCTCCGGGGTCAGCTGTTCAAAGAATGAAGAGTTTGCATTAGCAACAGGGGCAGAGTTTATTTGGTTAGCACGATAATTGGCTGAGTGGGGGAGGGGGGGGGGGGGGGGGGCGACAGGGGCATTGAAGTGGGTCTGACTTGTGACATCTTTAACCCAAGATCACGAAACAGAGACACGCTAATGGTGCCGAGTTGTCTCTCCTCAAATTCAAGGTGCTGATAGGCCGGCTACACAATTCTGGAGTTTTCCGCACTCAAACAACATCTTTGACACCAACATTTAGTTTTAAATCCACTATACACTCTGTAACCTAATCTATCACAGAGAGACACAGGGCGGAATTTTCCAGTCCCGCCCACCATGGGAATCGCAGTGGGTGGAGCATGCAAAGGTTCGTCGACCTCGGCAGGATTTTCCAGTTTTGGGGCGGGTGTGGCTGGAAAATCCCGCCCTGAGTGAGGGAGGGAAAGAGAGAGGAGACATTAACTCATTTGATGAATGTACTATGTTCTCATTACCACTTGTACAGATGCAGGAGCCAATTTGTGCACAGTAAGATTCCAAAAGCATGAGTGACCAATTAACCAGTTCATGCTGATTTTGTTTTTGAGGTAGGAATGTTGACCAGAACACTGGGATAATTCCCTGCCTCTCATGTGCACCTCTTACATCGTAGTGCTCCCTCAATACTGCACAAGGATGTCTAATAGAATGTGGGACTCAACCCTTTTGGGCCAGCACTTATTGCCCATGAGGGCATTTAAGAGTCAACCACATTGCTGTGGCTCTGGAGTCACATGTAGGCCAGACCAGGTAAGGACGGCGGATTTCCTTCCCTAAAGGACATTAGTGAACCAGATGGGTTTTTACGACAATCAACAATGGTTTCATGGTCATCAGTAGACCTTTAATATAGATTTTTATTGAATTTAAATTTCACCATCTGCCGTGGTGCGATTTGAACCCGGGTCCCCAGAGCACTAGCTGAGTTTCTGGATTAATAATCTAGCCAAATTACCATTGCCTCCCCTGGTGTTTTTTTGAAGAGCAGAGGACTTATCCCCGGTCCCTGGATTACTAGTTTAAGTTTATTTATTAGTGTCACAAGTAGGCTTACGTTAACACTGCAATGAAGTTACTGTGAAAGTCCCCTAGTCGCCACACTCTGACGTCTGTTTGGGTACACTGAAGGAGAATTTAGCATGGCCAATGCACCCTAACCAGCACGTCTTTTGGACTGTGGGACGAAACCAGAGCACCCGGAAGAAACCAACGCAGACACGGGGAGAACGCGCAGACTCCGCACAGACAGTGACCCGAGGTGGGAATCGAACCTGGGTCCCTGGTGCTGTGAGGCAGCAGAGCTAACCACTGTGCCACCGTGCTGCCCAGTCCAGTGACAATACCACAACACCTACACCTTCCTGGGCCAAAGTGACAGACAGATCAATCAGAGCAGCTCCACTGAAACACATTTGATGACATGTTGGTAATATGTGCCTGTATTTACAAAGGAAGGAACAGATCACTGCAGAGAGCAATGACATATTGATCCTTACTGACACAGAACATCTTGTGGAGTTTGAGGATGCGGAGGTGAGATTTTACCATTAACACTTGGGGAAAAGATTTCCAGCGCACTTCACCAGCTAAATATTACAGAAAGCCAGATGCTGTAGATCTGAGGGTGGCGACTTCAATGCAGAAATGTGGAGGAGTCTTGCTTCCAGAGTGATTTGGGGGCAATGACGTGGACCAAGCCTCTCCCCATCCCAGCAGTTCCAATATCTCCTGCAGGAACTATCCATTTGGCATCTCCATCCTTTTTCTCCCAGCATTCCTGAAAGTGCTACCTTAGACAGGGACATGGCGCCACGGGTGACACCAGTAGTTAGGTGGCACAGTGGTTAGCACTGCTGCCGCACAGTGCCAAGGATCCCGGTTCAATTCCCAGCCTTGGTCACTGTTTGTGTGGAGTTTGCACGTTCTCCCCCTGTCTGCGTGGGATTCCTCCGGGTGCTCCGGTTTCCTCCCACACTCCAAAGATGTGCGGGTTAGGTTGATTAGCCATGCTAAATTGACACTTAGTGCCAGGGGGATTAGCAGGGTAAATATGGGGGGTTATGGGGATAGAGTCTGGGTGGGACTGTGGTTGGTGCAAGCTCGGTGGCCTCTTTCTGCACTGTAGGGATTCTATGATAAGTGGCCAGGTACCGCACACAGTGGGAAGGGAGTTTGAGGCGTTCATTAAAGAAGATGATTCTTCTACAACTGACTATAGAAACTGCAGTGTTTCAGTATTAGCCACTGATCTCCGCATTTTAATATTAATCTAATGCTTTGAAAATGTTTAAACAGAAAATAATTGGATATGGATCAGTGAGGAGAGAAAGAAAACCATTTAGACCAGTTTACGGAGGCAAGTTTTTAAAAATTCATTCTTTGGATATGGGTGTCACTGGCTGGCCAGCATTTATTGCCCATCCCTAGTTTCCTGAGGGCAGTTGAGAGTCAACCATATTGCTGTGGCTCTGGAGTCACATTTAGGCCAGACCAGGTAAGGACAGCAGATTTCCTTCCCTAAAGGACATTAGTGAACCAGATGGGTTTTTCCAACAATGGTTTCATGGTCATCAGTAGATTCTTAATTCCAGATACTTTTCATTGAATTCAAATTCCACCAACTGCTGTGGTGGGAATCGAACCTGAGTCCCCAGAACATCAGCTGAGTTTCTGGATCAATAAACTAGTGATAGTACCACTCGGCCATCGCCTCCCATGTGAACATCTGGGCTTGGTGCAAGGTCAAATAACCTGTCAGATCATAGAGTGAATGAGGGCATATTTACCCCCTTTCCAATTTACAGCTCCATTATGGTAAGCGGGTCGATGTAGATAGCCACACTGGGTAGGGCACGCACTGCTTAGTGCTGAATAAAGAGATTTTTAAAAAATTCATTCAACGGACTTTGCTGGCTAGACTAGTTTCATTGTCCATCCCTAATTGCCCTCGAGAAAGTGGTGGTGCGCTGCCTTCTCTTGCTGTAGATGCACCCACAGTGCTGTTAGGGAGTGAGTTCCAGGATTTTGACCCAACGACAGTGAGGGAACGGCGATATAATTTCCAAGTCAGGATGGTGAGTGGTTTGGAGGGGAACTTCCAGGTGGTGTGTTCCCATGTGTCTACTGTTCTTATACTTCTAGATGGCAGCAGTCATGGGTTTGGAAGGTGCTGCCTAAGGATCCTTGGTGAGTTAGTCATACAGCACAGAAATATGCCCTTTCGCCCACCATGTCAATGTCAGCCATCAAATACCAATCTATACTAATCCCATTTACCAGCACTCTACCCACAGCCTACTATGGATTGGTGATTTAAGTGCTTGTCCAGATGCTTCCTAAATGTTGTGAGAGTACCTGCCTCCACCACCCTCTCAGGCAGCACGTTCCATATTTCCACCACCCTCTGGGTGAAAAAACATTTCCTCAGATCCCCTGTAAACAACTTACTTCACATCTCAAACCAATGCCTCCTGGGCTTAGACACCTCTGCCACAGATTTACTCTATCTGTGCCTCTCAGAATTCTGTATACCTCTATCAGATCCACCCTCTGCCTCTTCTGCTCAACGGAAAACAATCCCAGCCCATCCAGTCTCTCCTCATAGCTGAAACTTTCCATCCCAGGCAACATCCTGGTGAATCTCCTCTGCACCCTCTCCAGTGCAATCATGTCCTTCCGACAGTGCGGCGACCAGAATAGCACACAGTACTCCACCTACGGCCTAATTAATGTTTCATAAAGTTGTACTAAGCCCTCTCTGTTCCTATATTCTATGCCCTGGCTAATGAAGGACAGTACCCTGAGGAACTCCTGCAGTGACAGACTGGGATTGAGCTGACTGACCTCCCACAACCTGACCCAGGTAAGGAGTCTAATGTAGTAGGAATAGGAATCTGCTGGCACACGGGGTGCAAATGGTAGGTCAATGTAAACATTTCAATGAAGTAAATAAGAGGAAGCTCTTCCTTGTGGCAGGAGGGCCGTCAACCAGAGAATTGAGATTTGAGGTAACTGGTCAAAGAGCCAGAGAGGAAAAAAAATTACATGGCGGAGTTATTGTGATTTGGAAGGCGCTGGAAGGGGAACTGCTGTAATATTAGGGATGGAAAATCTTGCAGGGTTTTTGGGACAGAAAACAAAAAAATGATAAGAAGCAGAGAGACAAACAGGGAGAACAGCATACAATAGATTATCAGAAAAAAGTACAAACAGGCCCACAGACACAGAGAGAGGGAGGGAGTGCACAAAAGGGAGAGCGGGAAAGTGCGCAAGCCAGACAGTGAGCACTGTGAGTGCGCATTAAGGAAAAGAGGGTGCAAGAGAGAGTGTGTACACAGAGTGAAGCTGGAGGATAGCAAGTGAAGCCAGAAGACATAAGGAGACTAAAGTTACTAGAAATGGGTGGCACGGCGGCACAGTGGTTAGCATTGCTGCCTCACAGCGCTAGGGACACGGGTTCAATTCCCGGCTGGGGTCACCGGAGTCTGCGCGTTCTCCCAGTGTCTGTGTGGGTTTCCTTCCACAGTCCAAGGACGTGCAGGTTAGGTTAACTGGCCATGGTAAATTGCCCCTTAGTGTCCAAAGGTGTGCAAGTTAGCAGGATTAACTGTGGGAGGGAAATGTAGGGGGTTATGGGGTGGGGCAGGGTGGGCCTGGGTAAAATATCCTGTCAGAGAGACTTGATGGGCTGAACAGCTTCTTCTGCTCTGTAGGGATTCTATGAGAGATAAACACATACAGACTGGGAGAGGACTCAACAGTTGGATCTGCCAACAATGACGTGTTGGCAGAGTCCTAGGCACATGTTAACTGCCAGTTCTTCGTGCAATCCAGAAACGGTTTGCAGGCACCCAAATAAATTGTTTAAAAGAAAGGCGGGAGAAAATAAAAAAACAAAATTAACAAAAGCAGAAGCCAAAAACCACGTAGGTACGAGAAATATCAGAATTCACAGAAATCTCTCAGCATGGAGTTCACAAAACAAGACATCGGATGGAAGAGCGGGGTTCAAAAAGAAAGATCTGCAAGGACCGTTGAAGAGAAACACTTGGTCGCCCGGCCCACAAGACGGAGAAGTCCCATCTGATGAGCAGGAGAAAGTGGCAAGAGCAGACCTACCCCGCAGAAACATGTCAGCTCTTGGTCACTCCCGGAACAGCACTGACGGTGGCCGTTGAGAGGCTCACGGCACTGGCCATGCTGCCCTGTTGGATGGTGAAAGTGCAACGGCATTGGCAGATGGCAGTGGAAAATCTAAAATTGGGACGGGGAGGGGAGGTGTTGGGTGGGGTGGGGGAAGGGAATAAAAAAAATACAATTTAAAATGAAGAATAAAAAAAAACCACAGGCAAACAAAAAAAAAATCAAACCAATGACACTGACTTCCCCAAATCCCGGCCTCCCAAACCTGTGGAAATCTCCTCCACAGAATTCCAAATTTAAAAGCAGACAGAAGCCACCGAACTCCGATTTAGTCAGATTCAGACAGGACCAAGCGATCTGACTGTGCGGTTCCTCAGTGATGCTACATCACCGCAATAAATTTAAATATACGGCGGGATTCTCCAGCCGTGCTGGTCTAAAAGCCGGAAATTCCCCCCCCCCCGTCCGTCTGTCAATGGCACGTCACATTCTCCGCAACCCACCCGCTAAAATTCCAGTGGCGGGCAGGATGGGAGAATCCCAGCCATTGTGTCCAGTTTTGGGAGGCAGTGATTTAGGTGGGGAGTGAGTCGAGTTCAGATGGCTGTTGTTGAATAAAAAAGGCGGTTTGGGTTTTCTAAAATAAAAGAGAGACAGCCATTGTTCAATTGGTACCACTCCCGGATCCCCGGGTCAAAGTGCGTTCAAGGATCAAGAACAAGAAATAGGAGTAGGAGTAGACAGTATGGCCAGCTGATCCTACTCTGCCGTTCAACACCATCATGGCTGATCTTGACCTTCAACTCCATTTTCCTGCTCGCTCCCCATATCTCTCAACTCCCTGAGGCACCAAAAATCCATCCATCCCAGTCTTAAACGTATTCAACAATTGAGCATCTACAACTCTCTGCGGTAGAGAATTCCACAAATCTTTGAGTGAAGAAATGTCTCTGCCTCTCAGTCCATTCCAGACACTCCAGTGCAGGATTGAGGGATGACCGCTCAGGTAAATGTAAATGATCCCATGACGCTATTTCAAAGAAAGGTAGTGGTACTCTTGGTGAAGATTTAGCCCTCAAACATCATCGAAAAAAAAATAACATGGTCATTTATCCCATTGCTGTTCTGCGCAAATTAGTTGATGCATTCCTCATGTGAGGATTAGACGTCTAATGTGCTGACTTGGTTGTGAAATGCTTTGGAACATCCAGAGGGTGCAGAAGGGGCGACATAAATACAAGACAGTCTTAAAATCAGACTTAAAATCATCTCAGTTTTAAAGGAGCGTCCCTTCACTCTGAGGCTGTGCCCTCGAGCTCTAGTCTCTCCCACTAGTGGAAACATCCTCTCCACGTCCACTCTATCTAGACCTCTCAGTATTCTGTAAGTTTCAATTAGATTCCCCCTCATCCTTCTACACTCCATTGAGTATAGGCCCAGACTCCTCGACCGCTCCTCATATGACAGGCCCTTCATTCCTGGGATTCCTGGACCCCATCCAAGACCAGCACATCTTTCCTTAGGTATGGGGCCCTAAACTGCTCACAATATTCCAAATGGGATACAATTATGTTTATGCCTCCATTATGACAAGAGGCGCAGGTTCAATCTAATGAAGAGGGGACTTTGGGGTCATGCCAGATGCCAGTTCAACACGAAAGGAATGACCAACACAACAAACTTCCAAGTAGGGGTAATGAAGGCAAGAACGTTTGGGTGGTTTAAGCAGCAATGGATTCTGTGATGGGAATGGGAAGAAGGATGCAAAATTGTAGCGTATTCCTAAGCAGTAGCGAATAAATTGAAAATGGTGCCCTTTCACCCATTCTTCTTGTGACTTAACAGATGGACTAGCAAACAAACTACTATCTTGCCGCAATATTAAAAAAAACAAAGATACTTTGTTTTTGTTTCACAACACCAGGTTAAAGTCCAACAGGTTGATTTGGAATCACGCGCTGCTCCTCCCTCAGGTGAGCCGACTCAGATGATGAAGGAGCAACGCTTCAAAAGCTCATGATGCCAGGTAGGCCCGTTGGACTTTAACCTGGTGTTGTGAGACTTCTTACCGTGCCCACCCCAGTCCAACGCCGGCACCTCCGCATCTTGTTTTTGTTTAACTCCTCTCCTACTTTTCATTAATCCCTGAAGCCACAAAACTCCTAACCTCGCTCTTCCTTCATTCTGTAAAGCCTCCGAGCTCTTAAAAACCCAAGCTCGCACTCACCTAGTTACCACTTACTGATTTCTCCCACTTGTTGATCTTGCGTGTCGTGCACTGTGCTACTTAGTCCTTCAAGATTTCGCAACAAGAATAATAAAAGGCTTGCAACCCTGCAATACCTGCTGAGGAAACTCCCATCACATTCCAGAGAATTTGACAAGGTTCAATCAGTAAAGGATTTCTCCCTCAGGGTGACAAGTGATGATGTGGCTTATTTCTTTGATATTGTTCATCAGTAAATGCCCTCCAAGCCACCGACGCCATGCATCCATTAATCAGTAGCTCCCTGCCACCCATCTCTTCTGCTGACAGAACAATAACCCCGCAGCCAATTAATCGCTTGTTTGAATTGAAGCACTTTGCAACCTGTCTTGAGGACGTGAATGGTGCCATGCAAATGCAACTTCTTCCTTTGCTGGGAGCCCCAGTAAAACCCCTTCATTACTCAGTCATTGGAGATACATGAGCACCATCTCATGCCAGGCGAGTGACAGGCAATTATAAAGTAAAAGTAAAGTTTATTTATCAGTCACAAGTAGGCTTACATTCACACTGCAATGAAGTTACTGTGAAAATCCCCCAGTCGCCACACTCCTGCACCTGTTCGGGTACACTGAGGGAGAATTTAGCATGGCCAATTCACCTAACCAGCACGTCTTCGGAGTGTGGGAGGAAACCGGAGCACCCGGAGGAAACCCACACAGACACGGGGAGAACGTGCAGACTCCACACAGACAGTGAGCCAAAGCCGGGAATCAAACGCGGGTCCCTGGTGCTGTGAGGCAGCAGTGCTAACCACTGTGCCACCCTCCACACACACATCACTGCAGCAGGTTAGCCAAGGGAGTGTGCTTCAAGCAGGTTTAGGGAGTGTACCTGCACTTTTATTACATACACACCCAGCCAGGGTCACAGACAGATCCCTTTACCCCCTGTTAATCCCCAGGCTCCTCATCCCAATTTATTCTGCTTCAGAATCTCAAAACTATTGTACTACTCGTCCTACGCGCAATTAACCCGACCACAGCATCAACTAAATTCCTACTTCTCAATTAATCGGCACTACTCTGCCACAACACAGGCAAGACGGCACTCATTTCCTGTAACGTGTCCAAATGGTGCTGATATAACATCCATAGTGCGTTATTCACCATGACATGTAGAATACATCCACAACACGAGGCGGACATTATGTAATTGCCTTTAATATTCAGGGGATGTTAGACGCTGATGTTCTGAGGCAGCTGCTATTCACTGATGTATACACAGTTATAGGGTGGAATTTTCCTGTCCTGCTCGCCATGGGAATCGTAGCGGGCAGGAGAGGCAGACCATGTAAAGGTCTGTTGACCTCGGGTGGGATTTTCCAGTTTTGGGGCAAGCATGGCCGGAAAACCCCACCCATAGAGTCATAGTGACATACATCACACAAAAGGCCCTTCGGCCCATCGAGTCTGCACTGACAGTAACTACCACTAAAGGTGGGCTAATCCCATTTTCCTGCACTTGTCCCATATTCCTGAATGTTTCAAGTGCTCATCCAAATACTTTTTAAAGGTTGTAATGTTTCCGGCCTCCACTACCTTCCCAGGCAGTGTATTCCAGATTCCCACCACCCTCTGAGCGAAAATGTTTTTCTCTCAAATCCCCTCTGAATCTCTTGCCCCTTATCCTAAAACTATGCCCCCTCGTGATTGACCCCTCAAACAAGGGGGAACGGCTGCTCTCTAATCACCCTGTCCATACCTCTCAACCTTACAAACCTCCATCATGTCCCCCCCCCCTCAGCCTTCTCTGCTGTAAAGAAAAGGGTGGCGTGGTGACACAGTGGTTAGCTCTGCTGCCTCCCAGCGCAAGGGACCCGGGTTCGGTTCCTGGCTTAGGTCACTGTCTGGGTGAAGTCTGCACGTTCTCCCCGTGTCTGCGCAGGTTTTCTCCAGGTGCTCCGGTTTCCTCCCACTGTCCGAAAGATATGGTGCATTGGCCATAATAAGTTTTCCCTCAGTGTACCTGAACAAGCACCAGAGTGCAGCGACTAGGGGATTTTTCACAGTGACTTAATTGCAGTGTTAATGTAAGCCTACTTGTGACACTAATAAATGCACAGTGCTGGCACAGTTGTCATGATTTATGCTTGATTTTATTTCAACAACCTTCGAAATGACTATTTCAAACTTTATTTCCATGGTAGATTGCTTTGTCAAAGTATCGAACATGCATATATCCCACATTCAGTAAAGCACCTTCAACATAGTAAAATGTTCTGAGGTACTTAAACGGCAAGGACAACTTACTAATTACTTGTCAAAATGACATTAAAATTGCAAGATTCACATGGTATGATATTTCCCAGTAACGTTTATTTCTGAAGTACAGATCGGACTGTTCCCTTACAACAGACCTAATTACATGTTACAGCAAAACTTAGTGCAGGTGAAGTGATCCAATGACAGAAAGCTGGCCTGTACCATAGTCTGACAGATCATCCAATGTGGGAAGAGACCCATAATCCTGACTGCATAAAACAATCGGTGATTCAGTTTAGCTGTGAAAAGGTAATGTCTCCACAGTCAGAGATGATCATAGGCTGTGACTGGTTGCAATTTAACCTGAGGATCACCACAATAGGGCGGCACAATGGTTAGCACTGCTGCCTCACAGTGCCAGGGACCCCGGTTCGATTCCCAACTTGGGTCACTGTGTGCGGAGTTTGCACATTCTCCTTGTGTCTGGGTGGGTTTCCTCCGGGTGCTCCGGTTTCCTCCCACAGTCCGAAAAAATGTGCTGGTTAGGTGCATCGGCCGTGCTAAATTCTCCTTCAGTGTACCCGAACAGGCACCGGAGTGTGGTGACTCGGGGATTTTCACAGTAACTTAAAATTGCAGTGTTAATGTAAGCCTACTTTTGATATTAATAAATAACCTCAGGCAAGGGGCAATGTTAAGAAGGCGGGATCTTCATGAATAATCTCAGCCGGTACAGGAATTGAACCCATGCTGTTGGCATCACTCTGTATCACGAACCAGCCATCCAGCCACCTGAGCTAAACCAACACACAAGTTTAGCTGTACACCTATATGTATTATGGGGCGGCAACAGTGGTTAGTACTGCTGCCTCACAGCGCCAGGGAACCAGGTATGATTCCCAGCTTGGGTCACTGTCTGTGTGGAGTCTGCACATTCTCCCCGTGTCTGCGTGGGTTTCCTCCCGGTGCTCCAGTTACCTCCCACAGTCCGAAAGACGAGCTGGTTTGGTGCATTGGCCATGCTAAATTCTCCCTCAGTGTACCCAGACAGGCGCCGGAGTGTGGCAACTCGGGGAATTTCACAGTAACTTCATTGCAGTGTTAATGTAAGCCTTACTTGTGACTAATAAATAAACTTAACTTTATTATGGTCTATACAAGATCTATATATTTGTCCCCCTATATTTTAAATATAGGATTTTATGTGTGGGTGAACCGAATACAAAAGCAGGGAAGTCATGTTAAACTTGTACATTTGTTCAGCCAGAGATTGCCGATGGCTCTAAGCATCCCAACGCAGGAAGGATACTTAAGCCACATACAGGGAATAATGTCGGATGCCAGGAGTGAGAGATTATTGTAATGAAGAAAAGATTGAAAGTGATGGGGGTTGGAGGGAGGGGCGGTGGGGGTTGCGGGGGGGGGGGGGAGGGGGCGGGTTGGGGGGGGGGGGCGGTTGTGCTTTCTCGACTGGAGTAGAGGCAATTAAGGAGGCATCTGATGATGAAGGATCGCAAAACGATAAAAGGTTTTGAGAAGATAGTGAGAGATTTGTTACCAACAAGCTAAGCAGAGACAGGTGCAGATTTCTTTATTAATTCATGGGGCGTGGGTGTTGCTGGCAAGGCAATTGCCTGCGCCAGAGCAATAGGAAAGGGCAATAAATAGAGGCCTTGCCAGCAATGCCCACATCCCATGAACACATAAAAAAAAATGGAGAAATATCATGAGAAGGAAGTTAACAGCAAGGAAAGTATTTTCTTTTCCAGTTAGAGAATTATTAGATCATGGAATAAGGGACTACTGAGGCAGAGACGAGACTATAATTTCAAAGGGAATTAGCCAAATCGAAAATAGTATGTCAAGAAAGAGCAAGAGAAGTGGATTAAAGTAAATACTTCCAGTTAATAAGCTGCCAAAGGACATCATTTGTGTTAAAATTCTGTGGTTCCTCAGCCTTCAAAAGGGCATGGACTACATTGTCTCGACATCGCCCCCTCTATGGATTATGACCCCCACCCATCTCCCCTCACCTCCGTCTCGATTACAATGCCACACCAAAAAATATGATCCTAATTTAGCACTGAAGTGAACTTTTCAGAGAAACTTAGAATCATCAAATCCCTACAGTGCAGAAAGAGGCCATCCGGCCCATCGAGCCTGCACCGACAACAATCCCACCCAGGCTCTATCCCCATGTATTTATCCCGTTAATCGCCCTGATACTAAGGGGCAATTGAGCATGGCCAATCAGCCTAACACATCTTTGGACCGTGGGAGGAAACCGGAGCATCCGGAGGAAACCCACACAGACATGGGGAGAATGTGCAGACTCCACAAAGACAGTGACCTGGGGCTGGAAGTGAACCAGGGTCCCTGGCACTGCGAGGCAGCAGTGCTAACCACTGTGCCACCGTGCCGCCCTTCTCAATGCCAAGGTGCAAACTGGGTGGCAAAAGAACCTTGTGCATTGAAACTGTGCTCCAAGTCACAAGTATTTTTTGATACATTCTTGGTGTGCTATTTGAACTCAGGTCCTTTAATTTGAAATACTTCACTAAACGAAATAGTGGAGGGAGGAGTTTGAAAGGGAACTTTGGACCTATGGTTCCCAAAGCTCTCCGTAACTGAGGAATTCCTCATAGAATCACAGAATACTACGGTGCAGAAAAGGACCTTTGGCCCATCGAGTCTGCACCTATGCCTGAAAAGCCCTGACCTGCCCACCTAATCCCACTTGCCAGCACTTGGCGCATAGCCTTGAATATTATGGTGTGCCAAGGTACCTCATCCAGGTACTTTTTAAAGGATGTGAGGCATCCCGCCTCCACCACCCTCCCAGGCAGCGCATTCCAGACCGTCGCCACCATCTGGGTAAAAAAGTTTTTCCTCAAATGCCCTCTAAACCTCCTACCCCTCACTTTTAACTCGAATCCCCTCGTGATTGACCCTTCAACTTGGGGGAACAGTTGCTCCCTATCCACCCTGTCCATGCCCTTCATAATCTTCAACACCTCAATCAGGTCGCCCTCCCCCCACTCAGTCTTATCTGCTCCAAAGAAAACAACCCAAGTCTATCCAACCTCTCTTTATAACTTAAATGTTCCATCCCAGGCAACATCCTGGTGAATCTCCTCTGCACCCCTTCCAGTGTGTTCATGTCCTTCCTATAATGCGGCAACCAGAACTGCACACAGTACTCCAGCTGTGGCCTCACCAAAGTTCGATACAACTCCATCATGTCTGGGTCTGTTGTAGACTGTTTGGTTGCCATGATTAGTCACCAGTTCCACTAACAGTGCATTACGCAACGACCAGGATGGTAGAAGGTGAACCAGATGGAACTTGATCTTTCCCAACCTACACTTCCTTTGGAGGTGATTCATATGAAAATCCTGATTACTGAGATTAAAGGGAAGAAAGCAAATCGGAGAGAAAGGATCACCAAAAGTATGGACACCAGGAAGTTGAACAACTGGCGGAGTGAATGGGTTGAGGATTGATACATTAATCCCTGTAGACACAGGGCTGCAATCTCACCTGTTCGTCTCTTTTCCTTCGTCCTCCTGGTGGTCCGATGGATTTAATAACCCCCGGTCGGTGTAAAGTGGTGGAGGAAGGTGATGCGATGCTGGCCCCCGGTAGACTGTATGGGTGCGACCGGGAGTAAGGGTTGGACATTGAGGTTATGACTGTGGGCTGAACCATCCATTGTAGGTCCTGGCTGGTGGTAATGGCGGTGATGGTAGGCACAAAGGCGCTGCTGGAGCCTGGCATGTCGGAGCGATATTTCTGAGGAGGAGGTTTAAAGAAAACATGACAAGTGAGTGCAATTGCTACAGCCCCACAATGATACAGTCAAAAACTGTTCAGAAACATCTTGCAAAAGTCATGGGAAACTCTGCTGCTGGCAAACCATTCCTAGCTCCCAGTTCTAACCATTCCTAGCTCCCAGTTCTAACCATTCCTAGTTCCCAGTTCGAAAGATATGCTGGTCAGTTCATAAGTTCATAAGATATAGGAGCAGAATTAGGCCATTCGGCCCATCGAGTCTTCTCCACCATTTGATCGTGGCTGATATGTTCCTGATCCCCATTTTCCTGCCTTCTCCCCATAACCCTTCAAACCATCACCAATTAAAAATCTGTCTAACTCCTCCTTTAATTTACTCACTGTCCCAGCATCCACCGCACTTTGGGGTAGCGAATTCCACAGATTCACAACCCTTCGGGAGAAGTAGTTTCTCCTCAACTCTGTTTTAAATTTGCTATCCCGTATCCAAAGACTATGACTTCTCGCCCTGGGTTAGGTGCATTGGCCATGCTAAATTCTCCCTCAGTGTACCCGAACAGGCACTGGAGTGTGGCAACTAGGAGATTTTCACAGTCTCTACATTGCAGTATGTAAGCCTACTTCTGACACAAATAAATAAACTTAAAAAGCTTAAAACTTCAAGAAAACCCTCACTTTAAACAACATAACCACAAGAATCCAACTCATTAAAAAGCTGCATTCATACAGTGATTTCACAACCATTAAAAGGTCTCAAAATCCTTTACAGACAATTATTATTTTCCTCAATGTTGCCCGCCATTTTCTCCCTTTCTCCTTATCCAGTTCATTCATTTGTACATACCTCCCAACGTTAACCGGCATGGTAACATACTAGCGATGCTACTGCTTTAATAATCTCGGAGCTAATCTCAGAGGGCAGGACAAATAGTCCAGGGAACCCAAGTTCACTTCTCATTATGGGAAGTGGAAAATTTGAATTTAGTTTAAAACGTCTGGGAATAAGAAGCCAGAACCAAAACAAAAATCACCAAGGAGCTGTCAATTGGTCAGAATACCTCTTTCATGGAATCTGGGCATTGCTGGCAAGGCCAGCCTACTCCTAATAGCCCTGGTACAGAGTGGCTTGATTGGTTAGTTCAGAGCGCAGGTCGGAGTCAACCACATTGCTGTGGCTCTGGAGTCGCATGTAGGCCAGACCAGGTAAGGGTGGCAGATTTCCTTCCCTAAAAGGACATTAGTGAACCGGGATGGGATCCTTCGACAATTGCTGATAGTTGTCATAGTCCCAGCACCAAGACTAGCTTTTCAATTCCAGATTAATTTAATTTAATTTCCACTAGCTGCTGTGGTGGGATTTGAATGTGTGCATCCAAAGCACCAGCCTGGGCCAGTGGGTTACTAGTCTGTTCACATTGCCGCTATGCCATGTTTCATTGGCTTTCTTTCACAAAGAAAACCTGCTGCCCTTACCCAGTGTGTCCTATATAACTCCAGTCCCACTTTGCCGTACTCTGAGACATGCTCTGGAGTGATTTAACAGCCACTTAGTTCAGGGATGGGCAATAAACATCAACCTTGACAATGAGCCCACAACCACAGAATAAATAAAACAGCTGCTGACATTAGCACATCCTGCTGTTCTGAGTTTGGGTTTTATCCGCCACTAAGTCAAAAAGCCCTTTCCAAATATCCAGGGCCACGGCATTCAAATAGGAAAGCCAGTGAGTGTGAAAGAAGTGCAAATAGCACCAATTTTCCAGAGTCTGTGGAAGGTGATGATTATAGAATAGACTGATCTGGTCTGTGTCTCTCTGTTTCATGTGCAAACCAGAATGAGAATGTTGAACAAAGATAGTGGCAGAGCTTTTAACTCTACCACAAACAAATGGCCAAGGTAGTCAATTGGATTGATGTGTGATAGAATCTTACAGTGCAGAAGGAGGCCATTCGGCCCATCGAGTCTGCACCGACCACAATCCCACCCAGGCCCTACCCCCGTAACCCCATGCATTTACCCTGCTAATCCCCCTGACACTAAGGGGCAATTTAGCATGGCCAATCCACCTAACCAGCACATCTTTGGACTGTGGGTGGAAACCGGAGCACCTGGAAGAAACCCACACAGACACAGGGAGAATGAGCAACCTCCACACAGACAGTGATCCAAGCTGGGAATCGAACCCTAGTCCCTGGCACTGTGAGGCAGCTGATGAAAGTTCTATATAGGCCAGACTGAGCAAGGAATTTTCTTCCCATAGAGGACATTATTTTTTTGACAATCCAACAAATGGCTTTTGGCCATTTTACTGACAACAGTTTTTTAGACTTTGACATTTTTAAAATTCCAAAGTCTCAAACTGCCAGGGAGGAATTTGAATTCTCGTTCTATAGATGATATGTCCAAGAATAGCCCATGAATATAACCTCTACTCTTCAGTAACCTCCTTTTGCTTTAATTGTTGTGGAGAAAAGCAGCAAAAGAAATCACTTAGGCCATATTGGCTCTAGACACACAAGTTTTTGTTTATTCATTCGTGGGACATGGGCATCACTGGCTGGCCAGCATTTATTGCCCATCCCTAGTTGCCATTGAACTGAGTGGCTTGCTAGGCCATTTCAGAGGGCAGTTGAGAGTCAACAACATTGGCTCTGGGGTCACATGTAGGCCACACCGGGTAAGGATGGCAGATTTACTTCCCTAAAGTGAACCAGATGGGTTTTTCCGACAATGGTTTTATGGTCATCAGTACAGTCTAAATTCCAGATATTTTTTATTGAATTCAAATTCCACCAAATTCCACCAAATGCAGGATTCGAACCCGGGTCCCCAGAACATTAGCTGAGTTTCTGGATTAATAGTCTAGCAATAATACCATGACGCCATTGCCTCCCCGGTTGAGAAGCTGTTTTACAATTTACAACCAATGTGCTTTTTAAGAGTTAACCTGACAGTTGTAAAAGTAGGAATGGGCATGTCCATAAGATGCCCAATGGAGAAGATATTTGCATAGGATTGTGTGAAGGGGAGAAAGAATTGTATATCAATGCTCAGGCATACCTCCACTTATCTGCATTCATGCCATATTGGACCCAGTGTGGCCTCCCTCTCCCTCAGCTGAGGGAAGGGACCATTATAGCATCTCATCATATCACACACTTCTTCACATTCAATATTACTTTGTATATACACGTACACAAGCAAGCCCACACCTATTGTCTATCCCTAGTGGCTCTGAGAAGCTAGTGATGGGTCATGTCCTGAATCCTTGTGGCGATTATGATCCCTCAATCACAACAGTTGGCAATTTCCAGTCGCAATGATCAAAGCATAATGATAAATGTCCAAGTCAGGACAATATGTGACCTGGAAGCAATAGCATTCTTACAAAATGGAAGGCAGCTTTTAAGTTAAATTCTAACTTGTGAACTGGCCAGTTCCTTTCGAAAGAAGATCAAAACAGCTACTGATCAAACTAGATGTTGATTACAAGTTGAAGTGACCAGCGAATGAAGTATGGAAGGTATCCTTTCTATAATGGAGGTTTAGCAGAGTCCATCTCCACAAACAACACACAATAGTTACCAGGGAAGTCTTGATATTGTAACCAAAGTTAATGGCTATTTGCTGCCTCTCTGTGGTAGGGGAGTCTAAAACTAGAGGGCGTAGGTTTAAGGTGAGTGGGGAGAGATACAAGAGGGTCCAGAGGGACAATTTTTTCACACAGAAGGTGGTGAGTGTCTGGAACAAGCTGCCAGAGGCAGTAGTAGAGGTGGGTACAATTGTGCCTTTTAAAAAGCATTTAGACAGTTACATGGGTAAGATGAGTATAGAGGGATATTGCCAAACATGGGCAATTGGGACTAGCTTAGCGGTAAAAACTGGGCGGCATGGACAAGTTGGGCCGAACGGCCTGTCTCCATGCTGTAATCCTCTATGACTGTATGTGCGACTGTCATCTCACCGAACTATAAGTACTGGAACACCAGGAATAAAGAACATATTTCCTGGCTTGAAGGGCCAATGAAATTGGAACATTTATGTATGAAATTCTGTAGAAATTACAATTATAGTAGATTTATTCCATGAAAATTACCAGAACCATATACAAAAGGCTATACGTTGGTGAAAAGGAATCTTGTGGTGGAAAAATCTGTACTAAAAATAGTTAACTTGTGCAGACAAATTTGTACACAATGCACATAAAGCTGCGATAGTCAGAACTATACTGCAGAATTTGCCAGAAGTGATTTGACCATATATCTTCAAGTGCTGTGCCTCACTTTGTGTAACATAAAGAGATTGTCAGAGGCAGAACATTGCTCACATCTGTTTATTTGCCCTGGAGTGAGGGGCTTTAGGTTCTTATCTGGAGGCCTCAAAACGTGGTACAATCCCAAAGGCACGGTGTGCAAAACGACCACAAAAAATGGCGATAAAATCCATGTTAAATGAATCAATCCTCTATGGATACTGAGAAGCCTAGATAGAATGGACGTGGAGGGGATGTTTCCACTAGTGGGAGAGACTAGAACTCAAGGACACAACCTCAGAGTGAACGGACGCTCCTTTAAAACTGAGATGAGGAGGAATTTCTTCAGCCAGAGGGTGGTGAATCTGTGGAACTCATTGCCACAGGGGGCTGTGGAAGCCAGATCATTGAGTGTCTTTAAGACAGAAATGGATAGGTTCTTGATCAATAAGGGGATCAAGGGTTACAGGGAGAAGGCAGGAGAATGGGGATGAGAATCATATCAGCCATGATTGAATGGTGGAGCAGATTCGATGGGCCGAATGGCCTAATTCTGCTCCAATATCTTATGGTCTTATTGAGCAATGGTTCTAACTAAGGAAGCCAAGAGCAAGCTATATCATAACCCTGCCCTCCTGTTATCCAAGTTAATAAGGGGTCACGTGTTGCCAATTGCCCAGTTTTGGGTGAGATCTTGTGGTTGGTTGAGTGAATCGATTTGAAAATTATCAACTGGAATCTGGGCACAAGTCTGGTGGCAAACCCGAATCCATCCCCCAACCACATGCCACCACACTCCTACCTATTCCCATCTACACACTACACACACTTTCTGATCTGGAGGCTGTTAGCATTTACATAGAACATAGAACAGTACAGCACAGAACAGGCCCTTCGGCTCACGATGTTGTGCCGAGCTTTATCTGAAACCAAGATCAAGCTATCCCACTCCCTATCATCCTGGTGTGCTCCATGTGCCTATCCAATAACCGCTTAAATGTTTCTAAAGTGTCTGACTCCACTATCACTGCAGGCAGTCCATTCCACACCCCAGCCACTCTCTGCGTAAAGAACCTACCTCTGATATCCGTCCTGTATCTCCCACCACGAACCCTATAGTTATGCCCCCTTGTAATAGCTCCATCCACCCGAGGAAATAGTCTTTGGACGTTCACTCTATCTATCCCCTTCATCATTTTATACACCTCTATTAAGTCTCCCCTCAGCCTCCTCCGCTCCAGAGAGAACAGCCCTAGCTCCCTCAACCTTTCCTCATATGACCTACCCTCCAAACCAGGCAGCATCCTGGTAAATCTCCTCTGCACTCTTTCCAGCGCTTCCACATCCTTCTTATAGTGAGGTGACCAGAACTGCACACAATATTCCAAATGTGGTCTCACCAAGGTCCTGTACAGTTGCAGCATAACCCCACGGCTCTTAAACTCCAACCCCCTGTTAATAAAAGCTAACACACTATAGGCCTTCTTCACAGCTCTATCCACTTGACTGGCAACCTTTAGAGATCTGTGGATATGGACCCCAAGATCTCTCTGTTCCTCCACAGTCTTTCAGAACCCTACCTTTGACCCTGTAATCCATTACTTTTCCTCAGCAAACCATTACTTTTCCTCAGCAAACATCAGGATTTAAGCCTAAATCGCATCCCACTCACCCTGCATTTAGCAAAGCCAAACCTAACTTTTTGGATGAGAGATTAAACCAATCTTCCTTCTCACAGGACATGAAGGATCCCACAGCACTCTTTCAAAGGTGAGTGCAGGAAGTCACCCTGGCATCCCAGCTAAGATTTATCCTTCAACCAACATCATGAAGATGGTTAGCTCTGCTGCCTCACAGCGCCAGGGATCTGGGTTCGATTCCCGGCTTGGGGTCACTCTCTGTGTGGAGTTTGCACATTCTCCCCGTGTCTGCGTGGGTTTCCTCCGGGTGCTCCGGTTTCCTCCCACAGTCCAAAGATGTGCGGGTTAGGTGGATTGGCCATGTTAAATTGCCCCTTAGCATCAGGGGAACTAGCTAGGGTAAATGCATGGGGTTATGGGGATAGGGCCTGGGTGGGATTGTGGTCGGTGCAGACTCGATGGGCTAAATGGCCTCCTTCTGCACTGTACTATGATTTTAAGATTACCTGGCCATTGTCACGTTGTTGACTTTGGGAGTCTGTCACACACCAATTGGAGGCATCTTTCTTACACCACAACAGTGACGACCCTTCATTCATTAAACAAATCCTTAATTAGCTGTAATGTCCTTTGAGATACCCGTGCTTCTGAAAGGCACAATGGAAATGCTACTGCTCCTCTGCCATTCCCATGGTTGGAGGATACTGAATTAAGGCAGTGGGCAAAAGTACAAAAGGTAAAATGAGGACTGTTTTAAAACTGTTTTAAAAAGGCAGTCAGTGCTCAGGATGCCTGAGAGTATGGCAGAGGCAGATTCAATTGGGGCTTTTAAAAGGGAACTGGATCAGCATCTGGAAGAGAGAGAATTTGCAGGGTTGGCGGGAACATGGCGGGGGGTGGGTTGGGATTAGCCAAGTTACTGTTGCAGAGAGAGGGTGTGGAGCTGATGGGCTAAATGGCCTCAAATTATACTGAGCGACCATGAGAGAGGGGGAGAGAAACTGTGGTGGTGCCCATGGGTGGCACAGTGGTTAGCACTGCAGCCTCAGAGTGCCAGGGACCTGAGTTCAATCCCATCCTTGGGTCACTATCTGTGCGGAGTCTGCACGTTCTCCCCATGTCTGGTTGGTTTCCTCCAGATGCTCCGATTTCCTCCCACAGTCCAAAGATGTGCAGATTAGGTTGATTGGCCATGCTAAGTTGCCCTCTCGTGTCAGGGGGCACGAGTAAATACATGGGGATTGGGTCTGGGTGGGATTGTTATCAGTGCAGGTTCGATGGTCTGAATGGTCTCTTTCTGCACTGTAGGGATCCTATGATGGGATGGTGGGGGGGGGGGGGGTGAATTCTTCTATCATAGAATCTACTCAATTATCTACTCGTTTTGACCTTCGCAGGCATTTCCTAGGAACGGGAATCCTAGATGGTGAGTTAAAAAAAATACTGGAAAAGATATAGCTGAAATAAATCGCAGAGCTACCCGCTGTAAGAGGGACCTCTAGCAGTGACCATGAAGTCCAAGAGAGATGGAAAGAGAAAGCTCACACAGTTAGCAGAGGAAGCATCACAGGGGTACATTTAATTTGCTATATATATAAAAATGTGTAATAAAAAGCTAGAAATATTCTAATCCGGTATGGTTTCAAACCACAAGCCAATGGAGCCAACAAAACGCCCACTGTGTTTAAAAAGGAGAGGGGTAAACTGGGGTGGGGCCAGAAAGCTGCCTTGTAGCAGCTGTGTTGTTTACAGTAAGTCAACATATTAAACACACACACTGACTGACACGGCTAGCTATAAGTCCCGGAGCAGGGTGGAAGTTCGCGCGATTGCGAAGAGTGGGGTGGGGTTGTCAGCCAGTATAAAACGTTGACAGGAATTCCAGTTAAGAAACTGGCAGCGAAGCGAAGAGAAAGAATGTTGCCAACGACTACCCGGAAAGGGTTTGGAAATTTACAATTTCGAGAAATGCTATTTGTCCATGGAGATTGGAGGGAAGGCGTAGGGGGAGGGTTGAGGGGGTCACTTTCTTATCATGTTGGCACCAGGGCTGGCTAATGACTTCCGCCACTCTGAACAAGAACAGAAAGGTCCAAAGACTTAAAAACACACACATCAGAGTTACGAAACCGATTTTGTAATCCCAGCCAAGTTGTGCCTTGCGCAAGCTTCCCTCCAGCTCGCCTCGATTTCTTCATTAACCTTCAGGAGGCTGGAACAATGCGTGAAGGATTGCATTAAATAAACTGGGGCGTGGAAAGTTACATCAGACCAATTAAAGTGACAGCGCCCCACATTTAACTGATCTGAGTGAGGGGAAGAGAGATGATAAATTCTCATCTTTTCCAAAAGAGACGCTGGAATAAGTTTTTTTTTATTGCTGTGGCACGTCCCAATAATTAGGAAAGGACATTTCATTATACAATGGAGAGAGAAAAAAATAAGTTATTTAAAAGTGACATTCTTTTGGGGTCAACTTTGGACTGTTTATTCAATTAAACGCTGCCTTCTTTTCAAGGAAACACTGGGTGGAAAGAGTGACTACATTTGAATTCCACCCCCCCCCCCGCCCCCCCAACTCACCCACCCACCTCTTCTGATAGTCTGGGTGAAAATTGCTGTGTGAGAGATGGAGCAAGGATACATGAAATTGGAAAAGACGGGGGGGGGGGGGTATTTTAAAAGAGGGGGGTAGAGAGGGGGGAAATCAGGGAAGGAGGGAGATCAGGGAGTGAGGGGGGGAGATCAGAGAGGGAGGGGGGAGATCAGAGAGGGAGAGGGGGGAGTTCAGAGAGGGAGGGGGAGATCAGGGAGGGAGAGGGGGAGATCAGGAAGGGAGAGGGGGAGATCAGGGAGGGAGAGGGGGAGATCAGGGAGGGGGAGGGAGAGGGGGAGATCAGGGAGGGAGAGGGGGAGATCAGGGAGGGAGAGGGGGAGATCAGGGAGGGAGGGGGGGAGATCAGGGAGGGAGGGGGGGAGATCAGGGAGGGAGGGGGGGAGATCAGAGAGGGAGAGGGGGGAGTTCAGGGAGGGAGGGGGAGATCAGGGAGGGAGGGGGGAGATCAGGGAGGGAGGGGGGAGATCAGGGAGGGAGGGGGGAGATCAGGGAGGGAGGGGGGAGATCAGGGAGGGAGGGGGGAGATCAGGGAGGGAGGGGGAGATCAGGGAGGGAGGGGGAGATCAGGGAGGGAGGGGGGAGACTACACTTTTTTAAAAATAGGACTTGGCAGAGAGAAAACAACCCCCCCCCCCCCACCCCCGGTGTAATCTATTTATAATCAAATCCATTAAAATGAAAGTGTTTATTCAACTCCACAAATAATAATAAAAAAGACCACCTGTACACAGCGGGAGAAAGGAGACCATCTGACGCCGCTTCTCTGGTACACAAGCCGGGTGATTCACAGTGTGTGCCAATGTTTTAACTGAGCCTCCCTCACTTTAACACACTGGGCAAACACACACAGTCCCAACCCTCACAGACAACCGCCGACTGGGTCCAGGAAACAAACACACTCGCCACAGACTGGGGGAATTAAAGGACTCTAAACCCCCCTCTCCTTCTCTCTCTCACACACACACACACACAGATCACATCATAGGAAGAGAGGAAAACAGCGAATGCTTAAAACAAAAAAAATTGTTACAAGAGAAAGTGGCTCACTGTTGCTAAACTATTTGGGAAAAGATCCAGCGTTCTGATATTCTTTCACGAAGTAGGTTTTTGGAGAGAGGGAGGGAGGGGGGAGATGTGTTTGAGGAAGAGGGGGATAAGGTATAAGGAATCGCCCCTGTCTCTCTCTCTCCCTCTCCCCGCAGGGTATCTACCAGCCCTTACCTGGGAAACACTGCCAAGGCTGCCGCTGCCAAACACGCTGTCCTGTTGAGGTGAAGACGCGCTCCCGCGGGAGGATGTATCGTAGTTCACTGGATAATCTTGGTACATGTTCCCCCGCAGAATGGAATGGGTTTGTGTTCTCCCTTTACAACGAGGCTGATCGTAAATTTCTCCTGGGTAATTTCTCCTTGCTCCGGTATATTTCAATTAAATACAATTCCCCTCAAACAAAGCCAAAATATCAAATTGACAGTCCCACTTGATAAAGCGTCTCCTTCAGATGTCTCTCTCCACACAACGTTAGAATAAGTTTTCCTCTCTCATTCTGGTTCCTCCTCAATGCAAAAATCCATAAACTTCTTGGAATCTTCCTCCTCCCTGTCCAAAATCTTCCCCCCTCCTCTCTAGAATGAAACTTTTAATGAGTATTTTTTCTTTAATTAAGAGTCCCTTGTGTTCACACACTTCTTCACTGGTCCGCTTAGCTTTTTTTTCGTAGTGAGTGACTAATAATTTTTTTTCACCATGTAACTCCCCCCCCTCCTTCTCTCTCCCCCTCTCTCTCTCTCTCTCTCCTCGGTCTAATAGTTCTGCGAGTTAGCTGTTCGCCTGTCTCCCCGAGTTTGCTGATGACTCAGTGCCCTGGTATTAAAAGTCTGCTCCTTTTTATTTCCAGCACTCCCGCAGCTCAGGATTCACGTCAAAGCTGCCGGACCCGCCCAACCTCCAGTGAGGGAGGGAGAGAGGGAGGGAGGAAAGGCTCAGTTTGTCTGGCACCCAGCTTCTCACACAAGCTGCCCCCAAGTCCGACTCGCCGCTTTCCTTTACCTCCTTGACCTTTCTGTCGCTTTGTGCATGTTTTTTTTTAAAAACCAGAGGAACTTATTTGTAAATCTGTCAATGTGCTGGGTTCGAGGTGCTGATTTCTCTCACTCTCTCTATGACTAAGATCTGCTAGATGGTACCGTCCATTGACGTATCATGTTGCCTAAAAATGGGTATTTGCGTCAAATGATGCGAGGTGTGGGTTTCCTTGGTTAACGTGACGTCTGTACGGAGGGATTCCCTTTTTGTGTGTGCTGAGGAGAGACCCACACACACATCACACCAGAGAGACCCTTCCCCAGCTCCCCTCCCCACACACACATCACACCAGAGAGACCCTTCCCCAGCTCCCCCCCCCACACACACATCACACCAGAGAGACCCTTCCCCAGCTCCCCCCCCCCCACACACACATCACACCAGAGAGACCCTCCCCCAGCTCCCCCCCCACACACATCACACCAGAGAGACCCTTCCCCAGCTCCCCTTCCCACATACACATCACACCAGAGAGACCCTTCCCCAGCTCCCCCCCCCCACACACACATCACACCAGAGAGAGAGAGACCCTTCCCCAGCTCCCCCCCCACACACATCACACCAGAGAGACCCTTCCCCAGCTCCCCCCACACACACATCACACCAGAGAGAGAGAGACCCTTCCCCAGCTCCCCCCACACACACATCACACCAGAGAGAGAGACCCTTCCCCAGCTCCCCCCACACACACAGACCCTCCCCCAGCTCCCCCCCCACACGCACACATCACACCAGAGAGACCCTTCCCCAGCTCCCCACATACACAGACCCTTCCCCAGCTCCCCACATACACAGACCCTTACCCCCCCCTACACACAGACCCTTCCCCACCCCCCACACAGACCCTTCCCCACCCCCACACACAGACCCTTCCCCCCCCCACACACAGACCCTTCCCCAGACCCCAGACCCCACCCCCCCCCCCCAACACACAAGGGACCAAGTTACATTTCACTTCCAAAAATAACATGCAGAATGCTGCCAACCCTGTCCAACGTGCCGCCAGCCACACTCCCCAGCTCAAAGCATCCGAGGCAGCCAAAAAGAGTGGGGCTGGGTGGGGATGGAGGCTAAACTTTGGCGTTCACAAAGGAAGTGAAATCGGAGCGCGGTGGAGGGAGAGAGGGTGACTATGACCCAGAGTGAAATCTAAAGACCCTTCCTCCCATCTTTCAAGTAATCGAAATCCTTTCTTTCCCCTCAATCAATATTTTAAAAATCTACCTACCCGGAATTTTTTTTAAAATCCTTTGTGTGTTTTGTTTTGGCTTTCAAGTTTCCTGAAATCGATCCTTGCTGTTGGATGACAAGGATGGGTTTGCCATTCTGAAAATAACTTTTGGGAGGTTGTGATTAATAGATGAATGCGTTTTACAAGCAGCTTTCTTCCAATGTATTATGTTGGGGGTTTGGGGGAAGGTTCAGAAACAGTGAAGTGGCTGCAATTCCCGACAAGACTGTATCCAAATTCAACTGGAATTGATGGCTAGTGACTTTAACATGTCCAGTCAGATGCCTGTTCCCCCCCTCGCCACACTGGTCAGAAGTCCCTGCAAAGAGGGTCATTTGGCTCCAGCGTGTGACAGGATTGGTGTTACTGGGCAGTACAGTGACATACCGCACGTACCACAGTGTGGAGTGGGGGGGGGGGGGGGGAGAGGGAGAGAGAGAGGAGGGAGGGCGCTTAACGCCGCCTGGTCTGTTTCCATGTGGAAAATAACAAGGTTGCTGGCAGAGAGAGACTCTCGCGCGTTGGAAACCCAGCATTTACGCGATGCTTAAAAATAAACATTTATTTTTACCATTTCTTTTGTGCGAAAGGTTAGAACACAATGAGCGATATTTTCCACTCCCAGAGAGAAAATGCAACTCGTGTATGCATCAGCTGAATGCTTTGCTTGTATCCCGCTGATGTATCAACTTTTTCACCATGTGTGTATGAAATGTCTCAAAGTCCCCCCCCTTTCACACAGTGATAAAGGAGCAGCGCTCCGAAAGCTCGTGATACCACATAAACCTGTTGGACTTTAACCTGGTGTTGTGAGACTTCTTACTGTTGTTATATAGGCAGGCAAGGTCGGTCAGGAAGTGATGGATAGTTTTTTTTAAGTTTAAAAGTTTGCTTATTAGTGTCACAAATAGGCTTACATTAACACTGCAATGAAATTACACTGGGAGAACGTGCAGACTCCACACAGACTGTGACCCAAGCTGGGAATCGAACCCGGGTCCCTGACGCTGTGAGGCAGCAGTGCTAACCACTGTGCCACCATGTCGCCAAGAGAGAGGGAAAAAGGATTTGATTTATTGTCACATGTATTGGAACACAGTGAAAAGGATTGATTTTTCTGCGTTATACAAAGCATACTGTTCATAGGATACATAGGGGAGAAGGATGGAGAGAGTGCAGAATGTAGTGTTACTAGGGTGTAGAGAAAGATCAACTTAATGCGAGGTTAGTCCATTCAAAAGTCTGATGAAAGCAGGGAAGAAGATGTTTTTGAGTTTGTGACCTCAGACCTTTGTATCATTTTCCCGTTGGAAGAAGGTGGAAGTGGGTATGCTCGGGGTGCGTGGGGTCCTTGATTATGCTGGGAACAGGAGCAAGCTATTTAACCTCTCGAACCCATTCCCACATTCAGTGAGATCATGGCTGATCTGTGACCTCACTCTATCATATACCTCTGCCACCTTTCCCTTTGGCTAACAAAGGTCCACCCATCTCAGTATTAAAGCTAACCATTGATCTGGCTTAACCATTTGTGGAAGAGAGTTCCAATCTTCCACCATCCTTTGTGTGTTGTCTCGAATGTTTTTGACTGCCCTCTTACTACACTTCCCAACTAACTGTTTCTCCTGATCCACCCTACCTGCTCACCAGTGTCTTGAAATCTTTGATCAAATCACCCTTTAAATTCCAGGGAGGACAACGCTAGTTTGTCTAAATTAGGTACATCGAAGAAGAGGAAGTTCTCTTGACTGGCATAGATCAGTTCAGCTGAATGACTCGTTCCTATTCTGGATACTACAAAGACTATGAGTCCCGACAATATTCATGCAATAGCACTGAAGAATTGAGTGCTCCTAGCCCCAGGACGTGTGCTCCAGAACTTCTGCACCCCAGCCAAGCTGGTTCCAGTACAGCTACAGCACTGGCATCGACTGAGAATGTGGAAAATTGCCTTATGTCCTCACCACGAAGAGCAGGACAAATCCAACTCGGTCAATTATGCCCCCCATCAGTCTCCTTTCGATTTTCAGCATGGTGGCTCAGTGGTTAGCACTGCTGCCTCACAGCGTCAGGGACCTGGGTTCAATTCTGGCCTTGGGTGACTGTGTGGCGTTTGCACGTTCTCCTCGTGTCTGCGTGGGTTTCCTCCGGGTGCTCCGGTTTCTTCCCACACTCCAAAGATGTGCAGGCTAGGTTGATTGGCCATGCTAAATTGCCCCTTAGTATCAAGGGGTCCAGCAAGGTAAATACGTGGGTTACAGGGAATAGGGCCTGGGTAGGATTGCTGTCGGTGCAGGCTCAATGGGCCAAATGGCCTCCTTTGTACTGTAGAACTTCTATGATTCTACGATGGAAGGGGTCATCAACAGTGCTATCAAGTGGCACCTACTCAGCAATACTCTGCTCACTGTCTCAGTTTGGGTTCTGCCAGATCCACTCAGCTCCTGACCTCATTACAGTCTTGGTACAAATATGGACAAAAGAGCTAAGAGTGAGGCGAGAGTGACTGCCCTATACATTAAGGCAGCATTTGACTGAGTATGGCATCAAGGAGTCCTAGAAAAATGGAGGTCAATGGGAATCAGGAGGAAAGCTCTCCACTGGTTGATGTCATACCTAGCACAAAGGAAGATGGCTGTGGGTGTTGGATGTCAATCTTCTCAGCCACAGAACATCACACACAGCGGGAGTTCCTCAGGGTACTGTCCTAGGCCCAACTGACTTCAGCTGCTTCATCAATGACCTTCCCTCCATCATAAGGTCAGAAGTGGGGATGTTCATTGATGATTGAATAATTTTCTACACCATTCACAACTCCTGATTCTAAAGTTGACCGTGTCCATATGCAGCAATACGAGGACAGCATTCAGGCTTTGGCTGGTAAGTGATAGATAACATTCACACCATCCAAGTGCCAGGCAATGTCCATCTCCAACTGCAGTAGTTCAAGAAGGCAGATCACTACCACTCAAAGGCCAGAGGGTGGTGAGTCTATGGAATTCATTGTAAAGTTAAAGTTTATTTAGTAGTCACAAGTAAGACTTACATTAACACTGCAATGAAGCTACTGCAAAATTCCCTTAGTCGCCACACTCCGGCAACTGTTTGGGTCAATGCACCTAACCAGCACATCTTTCAGACTGTGAGAGGAAATTGGAGCATCCAGAGGAAACCCACACAGACATGGGGTGAATGTGAAAACTCCACACAGACAGTGACCCAAGCTGGGAATCGAACCCAGCTCCCTGGTGCTATGAAGCAGCGTTGCTAACCACTGTGTCACCATGCCACCTGGGCTTTGAAGGCCAGGTCATTGAGTATATTTAAGACAGAGATAGATAGGTTCTTGATAGATAAGGGGATCAAAGGTTACGGGGAAAAGGTGGGAGAAAGGGGTTGAGGAACCTATCAGCCATGATTGAATGGCGGAGTAGACTCGATGCCAAATGGCCTAATTCTTATGGTCTTATGGTCTAATTGGGGGTGGTAATAAATGCTGGCCCAGTAAGTGACAACCGCATGGTGGCACAGTGGTTGGCACTGCTGCCTCACAGCGCCAGGCTGGGTTTGATTCCTAGCTTGGGTCACTGTCTGTGTGGAGTCTGCATGTTCTCCCCGTGTCTGCGTGGGTTTCCTCTGGGTGCTCTGGTTTCCTCCCACAGTCCAAAAGATGAGCTGGTTAGGTGCATTGGCTGCGCTAAATTCTCCCTCAGTGTACCCGAACAGGCGCCGGAGTTTGGCGACTATGGGATTTTCACAATAACTTCATTGCAGTGTTAACGGAAGCCTACCTGTGACACTAATAAATAAACTTTCAAGTTTAAGTGAGGCAAGTTATCATGTGAGTTTAATTTCTTCTTGTTTTTTCCAAAATGAGTTATGTCGTTTTAAAAAAAATAACATTACGCAAGCTGTGACCCAACAAACACACGCATGCAAAATTGGCCCATTTAAGCCACTTAAAAGATTCAAGCAAGAGCTGGCTTGCTAGGAAATCAATGAGGTAGAAAGTGCGTAAGGCTGAATGTGTGCTAGAACATGGGGTGTTGTTCCCCGCCCTTTATAATGAGACGGGAGTTCAGACCAGGCATGCCTTTAGCTTGAGGGGGGATTGCATATTATTTATTGTTGTTTTGCAGGTGACAAGAGCACTGAGTCCAATTTTCTTCCCATTTGAACATGTTATTGTGTTAGTTTGTTTTGCTGTGTGAGCTGTGCCATGGAAAACCAGGTCGGAAAATGGAAGGCATATTTGGTATATTTTTGCCTTCAGTCCCTGGACAGATTATGTGCCAGTGACCGCTATCGTCAGGTAGACATGTCTGCTAAAACAGCCCTGACAGTGAATTAGCTGTAATTTACGACAGATTGATTTGAGAGAGGGAATAACACAACACAGATGAAGGGGACTCACAATCCCCAATGGGATGGGGTGCTGTTTACCATTGCTGCTTCTTAAGTCTACTCGTGGCCACAGCTTCTCCACTGCAGCAACACCACTGATAGGAACTGACAAAACACAAGCTTCACTTAAATTGCACCATCTATTTTAATATCCCCTGATTGACCTGTTTTGAATCGTTCCTGTTGCTGCTTATTTTTATATGCTGCTGTTTTTTTTATATACAGCATACAAGGCTACAGACCAAGTGCTGGAAAATGGGATTAGATTATGGGATTATGGGTTGGGATTAATTATGGGTGGCACAGTGACACAGTGGTTAGCATTGCTGCCTCAAAGCGCCGGGGACCTGGGTTCGATTCCTGGCTTGGGTCACTGTCTGTGCGGAGTCTGCACGTTCTCCCTGTGTCTGTGTGGGTTTCCTCCGGATGCTCCGGTTTCCTCCCACAGTCTGAAAGACGTGCTGGTTAGGTGCACTGGCCATGCTAAATTCTCCCTCAGTGTACCCCAACAGGTGCCGGAGTGTGGTGACTGGGGGATTTTCACAGTAACTTCATTGCAGTGTTAATGTAAGCCTACTTGTGACTAACAAATAAACTTTAGAACAGATTGGTGTTTGATGGCAGGCACAGACATGATTGGCCTAAGGGCTTCTTTCTGTGCTAAATTGCTATTGCTAAAAGCTCTAAAACTCTATGGGGGGATTATTCCTGTCTTGCCCGCCACGGGAATCATAGCGGGCAGGGGGGGTGGACCATGAAAAGGTCTGTTGACCTCGGGCGGGATTTTCCGGTTTTGGGGTGACGCGGCTGGAAAATCCCGCCCTTTGGGTGGGATTCTTGGGCCTCTCGGCGGTGGGAGCTGTTGTGCCGTTGGTGGGATTTCCCATTGACTCCACCCCACACCGTTGGGTAACTCGCGGCAGGTATGTGCCGTCAACGGGACCAGAAGATCCCGCCAGAGTGAACAGCTGGAAAGATCCGGCCAAAGGCTCTATAGCTCATCTTTTCAAAATGGAAGATACAGCGTTCGCATCTAAAGTGCTTCTGCAGCCATTGAAGTTCTTTTGTAAAAGAACAAAGAAAAGTACAGCACAGGAACAGGCCCTTCGGCCCTCCAAGCCTGTACCGATCATGATGCCCTAACTAAACTACAAAAAACCTTCTGCCCTCACTTGGACCCTATCCTTCTATTCCCTCCCTATTCGTGTACCCATGCAGATTCCTCTTAAATGTTGCTAATATGTCTGCTTCCACCACTTTCTGTGGCAGCGCGTTCCAGGCACCCATCACTCTCTGCATGAAAAACTTCCCCCGCACATCTGCCTTAAACTTTCCCCCTCTCACCTTGAACCTGTGCCCCCTTGTAATTGACACTTCCAACCTGGGAAAAAGCCTCTGACTATCCACCCTGTCTATGCCTCTCATAATTTTGTAGACCTCTATCAGGTCTCCCCTCAGCCTTTGTAGCTACTGTTGTTAAAATTCAACATCTTGTCATTTGCTCTACACAGAACCGCATTAGCTATCGACTCACCTTACCAAGGACACTTGCTGTCTCTGTTGAAATATGCTGTGCTGACATAAATCTTAACACATCAACATGAAATTCATCTGCTGTTTTAACAAAGTTATTGAAGTTAGCGCTCCTAAAAAAAGGATCAAGTAATTTCATGCATCCCATGGCGAATCTGATGTGTAATTCCAAGGCCTCGGTGTTATTAGAAGCAACGAGGGACATGAACTCGACTGAATGTTACCGATTCGTGCATCCGTTCTCAGAAATGAAGGAGTGCTGCACTGTGGCCGGCGCAACCATTAACCTGCCTCTGAGGCGAACATAAAATATCCCATGAGTCGGTTGGTACGTGACCTCAGACCTTTGTATCTTTTTCCCAATGGAAGAAGATGGAAGAGAGCCTGCCCGGGGTGTGTGGGGTCCTTAATTATGTTGGCTGCTTTTCCGAGGCAGCGGGAAGTGTAGACAGAGTCAATGAATGGGAGTCTGGGTTGCGTGATGGACTTAAAAACAGCTTCTTCCCTGCACTAAGTTGATCTTTCTCTACACCCTAGCTACGACTGTAACAGTACATTCTGCACTCTCCTTTCCTTCTCTATGAGCGGTATGGTTTGTCTGTATAGCATGCAAGAAACAATACTTTTCAGTAATACATGTGATAATAATAAATCAAATCAAATCAAATTTAAAGTCAATCTGGAGCATTACATCATGGTATGCCAGGATACTAGAACCAGGAGCCAGAGGCTAAGGTGAAGAACAAGGCTGGTTTGCCTGATGGACTGGGCATCGTTCACGACCCTTTGTAGTTCTTGTGGTCTTGGGCAGAGCAGGAGCCATACCAAGCTGTGATGCAACCAGAAAGAATGCTTTCTATGGTGCAACTGTAAACGTTCGTGAGAGTCGTAGCTGACATGCCAAGTTTCCTTAGTCTTCTGAGGAAGTAGAGGCATTGGTGGGCTTTCTTAACTATAGTGTTGGTGAGCATGAAACTATCATTGATTGTTGTAAAAACCCTTCTGGTTCACAGATGTCCTTTAAGGAATCCCTACAGTGCAGAGGGAGGCCATTTGGTCCATTGAGCCTGCATCGACTCTCTGAAAGAGCATCTGAACAAGCGCTGGAGTGTGGCGACTAGGGGATTTTCACAACAATTTCATTGCAGTGTTAATATAAGCCTACTTGTGACAATAATAAATAAACTTTAAAACTAAACTAATTATCCTCTTTCAACTCCAAGCAAGAAAACATTGCAGCACTCTGCTAATTGTTTCATTTCATGCTCAAAGTCATCTTATTGATAATTCAGTTTCATACAGATTAAGTATAGCACTTTGTAACGTTGGGACGCCACGGTGGCACAGTGGTTAGCACTACCGCCTCACAGTGCCAGGGACCTGGATTTAATTCCCAGCTTGGGTCACTGTCTGTGCGGAGTCTGCACATTCTCCCTGTGCCTGCGTGGATTTCCTCCAGGTGCTCCGGTTTCCTCCCACAGTCCAAAGATGTGCAGGTGCATTGGCCATGCTAAATTCTCCCTCAGTGTATCCGAACAGGTACTTCTGAAGGTAAGCATGTAGGTGCAGCAGGCGGTAAAGAAGACAAATGGTATGTTGGTCTTCACTGCGAGAGGTTTCGAGCACAGGAGCAGAGATGTGTTGTTGCAATTATACACGGCCTTAGTGAGGTCATACCTAGAGTATTGTGTGCAGTTTTGGTCTCCTTTTCTGAGGAAGGATGTTTTTGCTCTCGCGGGAGTGCAGCAAAGGTTTACCAGGCTGATTCCGGGGATGGTGGGACTGATGTATGAGGAGAGATTGACTAGGTTAGGATTGTTTTTGCTGGAGTTCAGACAAATGAGGGGGGAATCTCATAGAGACTTATAACAGGACTAGACAGGGTAGATGCAGGGAGGATATTCCTCATGGTGGGGGAGTCCAGAACCAGGGGTCACAGTCTGAGGATTCGGGGTAGACCATTTAGGTCGGAGGTGAGGAGACATTTCTTCACCCAAAGAGTGGTGAGTCTGTGGAATTCATTACCACAGGAATTAGTTGATGCCAAAACATTGAATGTATTCAAGAGATGGTTAGATATAGCACTTGGAGCGAATGGGATCAAAGATTATGGGGAGAAAGCAGGATTAGGCTATTGAGTTGGACGATCAGCCATGATTGTGATGAATGGCGGAGCAGGCTTGAAGGGCCAAATGGCCTCCTCCTGCCCCTATCTTCTATGTTTCTGTGTAACCAGTTTATTTCATCGTGTTCTTAAATTGAGTAGCATGCTGCAAGCTTAAATTTATTTACACATGATCATAAATCAATGCAAGGATATTCAAGACTAGAAAATATGTTGTATGATATTAGCCTATGAGTGCTTAAAGGTATAAGGACCAGTAAGTTTTATTTTATTTTTACTCTGCTGATTCCATCTCCTTCAGATTTTATTTAACCAGGGACAGCTGATGACATTATCAGAAGTTCTAGTTTGGGTGAGTTACGAAAGGCAATAGGAGTGACGGATCTGGATTAACACGAGCTAATTATTAATCTAGGGTATTTCAGCAAACTTGTCTATTCCAGTCACACACTGGCTCAATGGCTTGTCCAAGCAATTAGCAACTGCTCTGTGGTCGGACCCCACTCTTAAACACAAAAAAAAGTTTCAACAAAATTTACAACCAGCAAAAAAAAGTCTTTAAAAAAAAAACTCTCTCGTCTCCCAGAATCTTTTTAATCTTTGAAAGGAATTTCAATGGACTGACTCCTTCATTTAAAAAAAATCAATTATATTTAACCATTAACCCAGTATTAATCTCACTGGAGTCCTTTAACTTTTTTTTGGTGATATTACACAACTCAATGCTTCCACGATCGGCACAACCAATTCAGCTTTTGATTAGATATTGAACAGAAATTAATGGGACCATGTGCCCCAGGTGGATAGTTGGCAAAATTTAACACATATTGGGAAAGTGGATGTCAGATTAAATTAATTGTGTGAAGATATGGTCAATGTTCAAAGTTATAAGGAGTAGGTAAAGTTTATTTATTAGTCACAAGTAAGGCTTACATTAACACTGCAATGAAGTGTCTGGGAAATTCCCCTAGTCGCCACACTCCGGCACCTGTTCGGGTCAATGCACCTAACCGGCACGTCTTTCAGATTGTGGGAAGAAACCCACGCAGACAATGTGCAGACTCCGCACAGACTCAATGGTGACCCAAGCTGGGAATTAAACCTGGGTCCCTGGCGCTGTAAGGCAGCAGTGCTAACCACTGTGCCATCGCACCAAGTAGATGAACAGAGACATTCAGAGATTGAGATACCATAAATCTTTGGAAACTAGAGGATGAATTGATAACTCAATTAAAAGAACACTGTCTTAAAATTAGGGTTTGCCCTTTTAGGATGGACACGACGAGAATCTTTTCCCTCAGTAGGTTGTGTGACTTCATAACTCTCTACCTCAGGAGGAGGGGGGCATTGAATATTTTTAAGACAGAGGTTAAACGATGTGCAGGTTAGGTGGATTGGACATGCTAAATTGCCCTTTTGTGTCCCAAGATAGGTAGGTTAGATGGATTAACCATAGTAAATGTGTGGTGTTACAAGGATAGGTAAGGGGAGACGGACTGGGTAAGAAGCCCTGTCAGAGAGTTGGTGCAGACTCGATGAGCCGAATGGCCTCTTCTGCACTATAGGGATTCTATGAGGTGGATGGGTCATAAGGACTCCAAACATTAACTGTGTTTCTCTCTCCACAGATGCTGCCAGACCTGCTCAGCTTATCCAGCTTTTTCTGTTTTTATATTAGATAGATTCTTGTTAGGTACGGGAATCAATGGTTACCGGGGGAGTAGATGGGAATGTAAAACCTGAAACACAAACAGGTCAGCCATGAGCTTGTTGAATGGCAGAGCAGGCCCGAGTGGTTGAGTGGCCTACATCTGCTCCTATTTCCACATGTCTGTATATGGATGAGTCTTATACATAAGGATACGGAGTGTAAAAGCAAATAGGAAATATTAAACTTCACAAGTCAAGGCAGGTTTTCAAGTATTCTGTTTAGTTTTGGGGCATTTTACTTTATGTTGGACGTTAGAGTCACAGCGAGGGTATAAAATAGATTCACAAAGAGAAGATCATGGATGAGAAGCTTTAATTGAGGAATGTCTGGAGAGACAAAGGGCGGAATTTTCCCATCCCTTCTGCCACGGGAATCGTAGCGGGCGGGACACGGACCATATAAAGGTCCGTTGACCTTGGGTGGGATTTTCTGGCTTTGGAACGAGTGCGGCTGGAAAATCCCACCCAAAGGCTTTTATAATTCGAACAAAACCGTCACGAGGAAGTCCAATTGAGATATTCAAAATTATGAGGGATTTTGCAAAGGTAACGAGGAAAAAGCTACTTCAACTGTTGGTAAGTCATTAACTAGGTCAATTTAAGATAATCATCAAAAGAATCAATCAAGAGATTGCGAGAAATTGTTTGAGGCACAGGGTTGCCCTAATATGGAATTCCCTGTTAGAAACAGTGGTAGAAACAGAAGCCGTAATAACTTCTAAAAGTGAAGTGGAGAAATATTTGAAAAAGAAAGAAACATAAGAACAAATGAGAGGAAGTGTCCATCAATGGGACCAAATGGTAACTCATACAGATATAGTGGGCTGAATGGCCTTCTTCTGAACTCCCAAAACTCTATGATTGTGCTTCAGTATTTGAAAGTTTGCTTTAATTTCCAAAAAAAAGTTACCCATCGTCAAGAAAAGGGGAAACAGAACAATGCCATCCAATAAGAGATCCAGTTAACATGTGAGCTACTAGTACAAAGAACAAAAAGAACAAAGAAAATTACAGAACAGGAACAGGCCATTTGGCCCTCCAAGCCTGCACCAACCATGCTGCCCCTCTAAACTAAAACCCCCTACCCTTCTGGGGACCATATCCCTCTATTCCTATCCTATTTATGTATTTGTCAAGACGCCCCTTAAAACTCACTATTGTATCTGCTTCCACTACCTTCCCCGGCAACGAGTTCCAAGCACCCACCGCCCTCTGTGTAAAAAATCTGCCTTGTACATCTCCTTTAAACCTTGCCCCTCGCACCTTAAACCTGTGCCCCCTAGTAATTGACTCTTCCACCCTGGGAAAAAGCTTCTGACTATCCACTCTGTCCATGCCCCTCATAATCTTGTA
The DNA here is from genome assembly GCF_964213995.1 of Mustelus asterias. NCBI lineage: Eukaryota > Metazoa > Chordata > Chondrichthyes > Carcharhiniformes > Triakidae > Mustelus > Mustelus asterias. The sequence goes on along the minus strand of NC_135805.1, from coordinate 22,203,781 downwards.
GACTTCTATCAGGTCGCCCCGCAACATCTGTCGTTTCAGTGAGAACAAACCAAGTTTCTCTAACCTCTCCTCACAGCTAATGCCCTCCATACCAGGCAAAATCTTAGTAACTCTTTTCTGTACCCTCTCCAAAGCCTCCACATCTTTCTGGTAGTGTGACGACCAGAATTGAACACTGTATTCCAAGTGCGGCCTAAGGTTCTATAAAGCTGCAACATGACTTGCCAATTTTTAAACTCAATACCCCGGCCGATGAAGGCAAGCATGCCGTATGCCTTCTTGACTACCTTCTCCACCTGCATTGCCACTTTGAGTGACCTGTGTACCTGTACACCCAGATCCCTCTGCCTAGTACTGAGAACACAAATAATTATTTCAAGCTCACACCAACTTCCCTCTTCACAAGGAAACCTAGTATAGCCTTCAATCATAGGATGATAGAATCCCTGCAGTGCAGAAGATGCCATTCAGCCCATCGAGTCTGCATCTACTCTCTGACAGAGTATCTTACATAGGCCCTCTTCCCTATCCTATCCCCGTAACCCCGTGCATTTACCATGGCTAATTCCCCTAACCTACACATCCTGGGACACCAAGGGGCAACTTAGCATGGCCAATCCACCTAACTTGCACATCTTTGGAGTGTGGGAGGAAACTGGAGCACCCGGAGAAAACCCACGCAGGCACGGGGGAATGTGCAAACTCCACACAGACAGCTACCTGAGGCTGGAATCTTCTCAATGAGTAGAGAGCAACAGGAATGTACAGTGGTCCCACAAAAATATGGAAATACAAGTCCCCCCTCTTTGATGTAATATCCAAAATGCATTAACTGTTTAATTTTGCAGGATAGATTACCTACCACTTAAGGTCATCTTCATACATTGAATATGTATCCGACATGCATTTTAGCAAGATAGTCAAGTTTATACCATTCATTTGCAGAACACAAATGACAATGTCATCATGATATTGCAGACAGTAGTTATCGTCTGTGATCTGTTTTTCACACTGCGTGCTGCTAAACCGGCTTCATTGCAACAGCTGGTTTTGGTTTGAAACTAAAGTGAAACTAACTAACCACTGCCACCTCCGCTCCCCCGAAACCGTGCCTATTCTGTCCTGTCCCGTCGCAGCGTGTAGATGGTGCATAATGTTTGGAAAAGGAATACATTGCACCAGAAGTTAAAGGAGCGATTTTTCAATTCTACAGCAACGTGGTGAAGGAAATCAGTAGAACAAAGGACTGGATGGGTTCTGCAAAGGGCAGGCTGGTTTGCAATGAGCAGGCAATTGGTGGGATTACTGCACGGGGGGCCATCTGCTCCTCAGGCTTCTCACTATGTGACAATAATGTTAAAAAAGGGCGGCATGGACAAGTTGGGCCAAAGGGTCTGTTTTCATGCTGTAAATAAATCTCTATGACTCTGTGACAAAGCTCAAAATTACCCCTTCATAGTCTTCCTAATTCTGCAGTAATAGGCTTTTCTACAACCAGATCAGCACGCTGGCACAGTGGTTAGCACTGCTGCCTCACAGCGGCAGGGACCCAGGTTCAATTCCCAGCTTGGGTGACTGTGTGGAGTTTGCACATTTTCCCCGTGTCTGCGTGGGTTTTCTCCGGGTGCTCCGGTTTTCTCCCACACTCCAAAGACGTGCAGGTTAGGTGGATTGGCCGTGCTAAATTGCCCCTTAGGGCAGGAGTTTACAGCCTCACTCGTCCCGAAACTGTAAAATCCCGCCCAAGGTCAACGGACCTTCCCATGCCCCACTCCTCGCCCTGAAGGGTAGGGGGTTTTAGTTTAGAGGGGCAGCATGGTTGGTACAGGCTTGGAGGGCCAAATGGCCTGTTCCTGTTCTGTAATTTTCTTTGTTCTTTTTGTTCTTTGTACTAGTAGCTCACATGTTAACTGGATCTCTTATTGGATGGCATTGTTCTGTTTCCCCTTTTCTGACGATGGGTAACTTTTTTTTGGAAATTAAAGCAAACTTTCAAATACTGAAGCACAATCATGAACCCTGTGGCAGGGGGAAAGGTAAAATTCTGGCCTTAGTGTTCCAAGGTGTGCAGGTAAGTGGGATTAGCCGTGCTAAATCGTCCCTTAGTGCCTAAAAATGTGAAGGTAATGGGCACTTAGTGAGGTAAATGCATGGAGTCACGGGGATAGGGTGGACCTGGGTAAGATGCTCTGTCAGAGAGTTGGTCCAGACATGATGGGCCGAATGGCCTCCTTCTGGACCATCTTTCAGGATGTGGAGATGCCGGCGTTGGATTGGGGTGAACACAGTAAGAAGTCTCACAACACCAGGTTAAAGTCCAACAGGTTTATTTGGTAGCAAATACCATAAGCTTTCGGAGCGCTGCTCCTTCGTCAGATGGAGTGGAAATGTGCTCTCAAACAGTGCACAGAGACACAAAATCAAGTTACAGAATACTGATTAGAATGCGAATCCCTACAGCCAGCCAGGTCTTAAAGGTACAGACAATGTGGGTGGAGGGAGCATTCAACACAGGTCTTTCAGCACAGATCTGGCAAAGATATGGTTACGTGCTACTGTTATATCTGAACAGTATGAGGATTTCTCCATCTGCCCCAGTTGGTACAAGACCAAGTGCTGGCAGGGAAACAGCTGTCGGCTGGGTCAGATAACCTTTAACCTGCTGTTTGAGGTTTCTTTCTTGCAAGATGTTCGTAGCGAAAGATGCGTTCGACTGTTGTTTGGATATCTGTGGTTTAAATCAGTGGTTTGCCCTGGTCCCTTGCACTGTTGGAAATGAGTAACTGTATAGCGTAGTGTGTCTAAGTTGCTCATTGTGAGATCCGAGGCTTGAGAGATGAGAAGTGATGCTCCAGTTCTGACTTGCGTGACACTAAATGAAGATCAATTTCTTCCCTTGGAAACAAACCGGGAATTACTTTCCGTAAAAATTCGAGGGAGGTTCCGAGATGTGAATCCCAAATCGAGCATAGCTGACCTGGAATCAGAGACTTGTGGTTCTCGAATATGTTGGGTCAAAAGGAATGTTTGAAGCAGCTTCCCGTTCCAGACACCGAAATCCATATGTTCATCAAGGTTTGGATTCTGGGTACGTTGATGTTGTGAAAGACCATAAGACCATAAGACATAGGAACAGAATTAGGCCACTCGGCCCATCGAATCTGCTCTGTCATTCAATCATGGCTGACATTTTTCTCATCCCCATTCTCCTGCCTTTTCCCCATAACCCCTGAACCCCTTATTAATGAAGAACCCATCTATCTCTGTCTTAAAGACACTCAATGACCTGGCCTCCACAGCCTTCTGCGGCAAAGAGTTCCACAGATTCATCACTCTCTGGTTGAGGAAATTCCTCCTCACCCCTGTTTTAAAGGATCGTCCCTTTCGTCTGAGGTTGTACCCTCTGCTATGGCTGAATTTTACGAGGGGCTGTGTTACCCACACCCCCCACCCTCCCAACCGAAAAGCTAGTCAGGAGCCTGCCCATAGAAAAATCAATACACTTGCTGGGACATTAATTAGTTCAATTTGCCAGGCAGCTCTAATCTCAACAACACCAGGTTCAAGCAATGCCCACTGCTGTCATAGAAACATAGAAGATTGGAGCAGGAGGAGGCCATTCAGCCCTTCGAGCCTGCTCCGCCATTCACCACGATCATTGCTGATTGTCCAACTCAATAGCCTAATCCTGCTTTCTCCCCATAACCTTTGATCCCATTCGCCACATAGAATGGGAGGTTATAAAAACTGGACTTCGGGTAGGTCCGGGGTGTTGGCAGGGCCTGGCTGGTAGGCCCCAGTGAGGGAAGCAGGGGTGGTGGATTGGAGGACTGGGTTTGAGGGACCGGGATCTTGGGTTCATGTCACACTGTCAGTAACCCCCACAGCTTGCCTGGACTTACAGAATCTCACTGGCTGTCCTGTCTGGAGACAATACACATCTCTTTAACCTGTGCTGAATGCTCTCTCCACTCACATTGTTTGTACCTTTAAGACTTGATTATCTGTAAAGACTGCATTCCAATCATTATTCTGTAAATTGAGTTTGTGTCTCTGTATGCCCTGTTTGTGAGCATTTCTCCATTCCACCTGACGAAGGGGCAGCGCTCCGAAAGCTAGTGGCATTTGCTACCAAATAAACCTGTTGGACCTTTACCTGGTGTTGTTAAACTTCTTACTTTGAGGGACTGGCCAGATGTCGGGTTTTTAAAAATTCATTTGTGGGACATGGGCATCGCTGGCTGGGCCAACATTTATTGCCCATCCCTATTTGCAGTTGTTCAGAGGGCAGTTGAGAGTCAACCACATTGCTGTGGTTCTGGAGTCACATGTAGGCCAGACTCGGTAAGGACGGCAGATTTCCTTCCCTAAAGGACATCAGTGAACCAGATGGGTTTTTCCGACAATCGACAATGGTTTCATGGTCATCAGTAGATTCTTAATTCGAAATATTTTTCATTGAATTCAAATTCCACCATCTGCTGTGGCAGGATTCGAACTGGGGTCCCCAGAACATTAGCTGAGTTTCTTGATTAATAGTCTAGCGATAATATCACTAGACCATCGCCCCCACCGCCCCCCACTATAAAGGGCAGACTTGAAGGTGGGGGAAGGTGGGTATGACCATGGTGGAGAGGTTGCCTTTGCTGGGCACAGGCGATCCCCTAAGGGCATCCCTCCCTTTGGATCCGATACGAGTGTGCCCAGTAAAAGCTGCTGAGCTATCCTCTTGGCCTCGGTCCCTCCTGCTGTGGGTAAGAAAGTGTGGAGGGCAGGGTGAGGCATTTAAATGCATCTTAATTGGCACCTCTGGCTCTCCCCTAAAATGAAAGTTATGCCAGGGGTGGACGGGTAGATGGTTGGAAAGTCACATGCTACATTTTACAAGATGCTGCCTTCAAATACACTGGTGGAAGGCCATAAAATCCAGTCCAAGGTTTGAATTAACTGGGCATCATTTTCAAGTAGTTTACATTAGATGGGTCGCTAATGTATGATTATTTGGCAATCCTAAAGGAAAATTGGGCAGCACAGTGGTTAGCACTGCTGCCTCACAGCGCCAGGGACACGGGTTCAACCCCCGGCATGGGTCACTGTCTCACAAATGACACATTTCCTCTGGGTGCTCCAATTTTCTCCCACAGTCTGAAAAATGTGCTGGTTAGGTGCATTGGCTATGCTAAATTCTCCCTCAACGTACCCGAACAGGTGCCGGAGTGTGGCGACTAGGGGATTTTCACAGTAACTTCATTGCAGTGTTAATATAAACTTACTTGTGACTAATAAATAAATAAAGTTTACGAGGTTTAAAGGATTGAGATAGTCACTAGATACAACCAATTAGAACTAGGTATTGGGCCCAATTTGCACAGAGGTTTGACATGACTGATTTAATTCCATGACTTAATCTTTCCCACTCTGTGCCTCTATATTCAAATGAGGTTTCTGCCCCTGCCACGGAGCCCTCATCAAAGTCATAATGACAACCACTGCAATTGTGATCACACTGCACTAACCTTCCTTCCCCTTCACCTTGGCCTCTCTGTAGCCCTTAGAATAGTTAGTCAACCAGCCTGTCCTCCCCCCATACCTCCAATGCCCCGCTTAGTGTGACGGTCCTTGCTTGTTTCCACTCTCACCTTTCTGATCATCCCAAATCAATCTCCAGCAATGGCTTCTCTTCCTGGTCTGGATCCACTTTTTTGTCCCTTGCTTCTTCTTGAGCAATGTACTTCCCCTTGGCAGCATCATCCAAAGACATGTAGGCTAATGACACACAGCTCTTCTTGACCCTGCCACTTGTTGTCAGACTGCTTGCCTGCCTGAATAAACCATAACTAATTTCAGTTATGGGGAGGTGATGCTTAGTAGTATTATCGCCAGAATATTAATCCAGAAACTTAGCTAATGTTCTGGGGACCCGGGTTCATGGCAGATGGTGGAATTTGAATTCAATAAAAATATCTGGAATTTAGACTCTACTGATGACCATGAAACCATTGTCGATTGTCAGAAAAACTCATCTGGCTCACTAATGTCCTTCAGGGAAAGAAGAAATCTGCTGTCCTTAGCTGGTCTGGCCTACATGTGACTCCAGAGCCACAGCAATGTGGTTGACTCTCAACTGCCCTCAGACAACTGGGGATGGGCAATAAATGCTGGCCAACCAGTGATGCAGTAAGAAGTTTAACAACACCAGGTTAAAGTCCAACAGGTTTATTTGGTAGCAAAAGCCACAAACCAGTGATGCCCATATCTCATGAATGAATTTAAAAAATAATTAAACACACTTTTTCTCAATACTGAGGCCATCTCCCCCCTGTCCCCCAACTCCTGCTGCAGGCTGATCCAAGCTGAATGCCCTATTTGACCATAAGATAAGACCATAAGATATATGAGAAGAATTAGGCCATTCGGCCCATCAAGCCTGCTCCACCATTCCATCATGGCTGATATGTTTCTCAGCCCCTCTTGCCTTATAAGACCATAAGATATAGGACATGTTCTGGTGGATTAACTATCCTCCATGCACTGTATAATTCTGCTCATCCAAAATCAAGCTGCTCTGAATCTATTTGGCATCAAGTCACGCTCTCCAAGGGCCCATATGTTCAATGACCTTTACTGGCTCCCAGCCACCCGACACCTCAAATTAAAATTCTCTTCCATGTACTTAAATCCCTTCAGTGCCTTCACTCCTGCCTACCTTAGTTGGCTCCTGCAGCTCCACAGCCCCTCTGAGCACTTTGCATTTCTTTAAATCACGAGGATGAACTCTGACATGATTGTCTGCTGTGATGTTGGTGACAGGGTTAAATGAAAGAGTAACCTTGTGATTCAGAGATAAGGAAATAGTGGCAAGCTGATGAGGGAACAAACAATGTACCGTCTGACCACACAGATATAGGTTTATCCAATGCTGTAGATTGGACAATCTGTCGGGTTTGCCTTCCTGCTCTTAGTTCCAATTGACTGATATGCCAAAATTATACATTCCATTGTCCACTTGTTTTGTACCCAATTTACCTTCAAATGCATGCCTCAACTTGTCAGGAATGTGCTTCTGACTGTGAGAGGGGTTGTCTGCAGGATTTACTGTAATGCATTATCCTTCTATTACTGGCATTTTTTGATTTGATTTACTATTGTCACATGTATTGGGTTGCACACTATACAGACAAAACATACTGTTCATAGAGTATGCAGGGGAGAGGGAAAGGAGAGGCTGCAGAATGTAGTGTTATAGTCATAACTAAGATGTAGAGAAAGATCAACTTAATGCAAGATAAGTCCATTCAAAAGTCTAATGGCAGCAGGGAAGAAGCTGTTCTTGAGTCGGTTGGTACGTGACCTCAGATTTTTGTGGGGAGAATTTTCCCATCCCGCCTGCCAGTGGAATCATATTGGGGGGGGGGGGGGGGGGGGCGGGGGGGGGGGGGGGGGGGGGGGGGGAGAGGTGGACACACCATGCAAAGGGCATGATTTTCTGGTTTTGGGGCGAGTGCGGACGGAAAATCCCACCCTTGTATCTTTTTCCCAACGGAAGAAGGTGGAAGAGAGAATATATCCGGGGTTCTTAATTATGCTGGCTGCATTTCCGAGACAGTGGGAAGTGTAGACAGAGTCCATGGATGGGAGGCTGGCTGCGTGATGGATTGGGTTACATTCACAACCCTTTGCAGTTCTCTGTTTTATGTTTATTAGTGTCACAAGTAGGCTTACATTAACACTGCAGTGATGTTACTGTGAAAATCCCCTAGTCGTTACACTCAGGCGCCTGTTCGGGTACACTGAGGAAGAATTTAGCAAGGTCAATGCAACTAACCAGCATGTCTTTTTGGACTGTGGGCGGAAACCACAGCACCTGGAAGAAACCACGGAGACACGGGGAAAACGTGCAGACTCTGCGCAACCAGTGACCCAAGCTGGAAATCGAACTCGGGTCCCTGGCGCTGGGAGGCAGCAGTGCTAACCACTGTACCGCCCCACGGTGAGGTCGTGAAACATCAGAGATCGGTTTTAAGGAGTGTCTCAAAGGAGGAAGGCAAGGCAAGGAAGTGGAGAGGTAGGGGGAGGGAATTCGAGAGCTTAAGGTCGCTAAAAGGCAGCTCACCAATTAAAACCGGGGATGCTCTCTAGAGTTAGGGGAATGCTGCCATCTCAGAGGGATAATGAAGTTGTAAAGAAATTTCAAAGGGAGGAAGGGATGGTGGCTATGAGGCATTTGGAAACAAGGATGAGAATTTTCACATGGAGATACTGCTGAACTCGTTGCCAGTATAGCCCAGCGAGCACTGAAGTGATGGGTGAACAGGATTTGATGAGAGTTAGAATACAACAATATAGAGAGCAGAGATTTAGATGATCTCAACTTTACAGATCAGAGGGTATGATGAGGAAAGGTGGCCAGGAAAGTGTTGGAAGACATTGATAAACTGGAAAAAGCGCAAAGATGATTTACGAGGATGTTCCCAAGATTAATGGGACTCAGTTATAGGGAGCGGTTGACCAGACTAGGGCTTTATTCCTTGGAATGTAGGAGAATGAGGGGTGACCTTATTGAGGTGTATGAAATCATGAGGGGCACAGATAGGATGGACGCACATAGTCTTTTTCCCAGGGTAGGGGAACTGAAAACTAGGGGGCACAGGTTTAAGGTGAGAGGGAAAGGGACCTGAGAGGCAACTTCTTCACACAGAGGATGGAGCGTATATGGAATGAGCTGCCAGAGACAATGGTTGAGGCAGGTACAAGAACAACATTTAAAAAGCATTTAGATAAGTGCATGGATGGGAAAGGATTAGAGGGATATGGGCCAAACGTGGGCAATTGGGACTAGCTGGGAGGGCACTATGGTCGGCATGGACTGGTTGGGCTGAAGGGCCTGCTTTCGTGCTCTATTACTCCATGACTCCATGGGTCGAATTTTCCTGCTCCACCCGCCACGGGAATCGGAGCGGGCAAGGGGCAGACCATAGGAGGGTCCGTTGACCTCAGGCGGGAGTTTCTGGTTTCGGGGCGAGCGCGGACAGAAAATGCCGCCCTCTGACTCTAATAGTCAAGTCTCGAGGTAACAAAGGCCTGAATAAGGGTCTCACCGGCAGGTGAGGCAGGGGCAGGAATTAGGCAATATTACATCGATGGAAATAGAAATACAAACTATTTCTTACCCTATTCAAAATTTCACCACCTTACATTGGCTTCTGCTCTCTCACAAACATCATAAAGGCCTTTTTTTAAAAACTGTTCTTACAGCCCCATAATTTCATTTTCCATTTTCTCTCCTGCTTGGTGACCACCTTCTCCTGCCACGCCACTCCACTCTATAGAAATTCTTCTTGTTATTGAGTTACTTATTCATTGCTCATTACACAATCTATAATTTATCTCACTACACAGTGCACTACCGGTGTTGGATAAAAAAATTACAAAGTTTTGTTTTATTCATTTCTGAAACATGGGCATCGCCGGCTGGGCCAGCATTTATTGTCCATCCCTAGTTGCTCTTGAAACTGAGTGACATGCCAGGCCATTTCAGAGGGCAGTTGGGAGTCAACCACATTGCTGTGGCTCTGGAGACACATGTAGGCCTGGGCCTCTGGACTCTTCGTCCAGTGACACTGTCACCACGTCATCCTCTGCCCCCAACATGTGTCACAATTGATAGTCTTGTTATTGTCATCATGCTTCAGCTAACAACTGGAGCTTACTGTTCATTGGAATTACAAAATAATGGACTTAGCAGTGAAACTGCACTTGACCCCTGGAAACATTCATGTTAGGATTCAGATCCTGATTACAAACCTCTGTGTTTTTTTCCTATTACTTGTGACATTAATCTTTTGATGAAATTAATTTCTCAAAATCAAGTATAGGCATTTACTGTAATGGACTCTGCTTCACTTGGCTACAGGACATCTGATTTATTTAAATTCATTCATGGGACATGGGCGTCGCTGGCTGGCCAGCATTTATTGCCCATAGGCAGTTGAGAGTCAACCACATTGCTGTGGCTCTGGAGTCACATGTCGGCCAGACCAGGTAAGGACGGCAGATTTCCTTCCCTAAAGGACATTAGTGAACCAGATGGGGCTTTCCGACAATGGTTTCATGGTCTTAGATCGTAGATTCTTAATTCCAGATTTTTTAATTGAATTCAAATTCCACCATCTGCGGTGGCGGGATTCGAACCCGGGTCCCCAGAACATTAGCTGAGTTTCCAGATTAACAGTCTAGCGATAATACCACTAGGCCATTGCTTACTTAGTGAATAAGAACTCCTTGAAAACCCCAAATAAACCTATTGCCCCTTCAACAGCTGTTAACTGTGATGAGAAAAAATTGCTTTAATTTATTTTTTCCTTTCTAGTTTCCTTATCCCGGAATGCAATGACTCCTACTTGAGATGAATTCCATTGGCACCAACTACACTCTCGAACTTCAGCCAATCTGTATACTGAAGTGAAAGGTGTCCAGTGGCTATATGACTGTAGGCAATATTGTAGCTGAGTTTAATTCTGTCATCTGAATTTTATAGCACACACTATATCATAGAACCATTTGGCCCATTGAGCCTGCACAGACAATTCCACCCTATCCCCACACCTTGCTAATGCCCCGAAACTAGGATCAATTTAGCATGGCCAATCAACCTAACACGCACATCTTTGGAGTGTGGGAGGAAACTGGGGCACCCGGAGGCAACCCACGCAGACACGGGGAGAACGTGCAAACTCCACACAGAGAGTCAGCCAAGCAGGGAATCAAACCCGGGTCCCTGGCGCTGTGAGGCAGCAGTGCTAACCACTGTGCCGCCTATATGCTTACAAGAAGCAGGAACAGTGGCTAATTTCTTCCCTCCAGAGTTCATGGATGCTGAAACTAACCCCAACTGCCGCCAGCTAACTGAGCATAGACATGGTAGGTTCACACAGTGAGTCATCAGGGTGAACATTTGTTTTCTTACAGAGCTAGTCAGTGGGCTAGGGAGACATTTTGCCCGACTACAAAGGCAAATTCTACTACTGAGAGAGAAAGAAACTATGACAGGGAGATAAAGACTCTGATATTGCTGAGGAACTGCTGGGTTCCTTTGTTCTTTGTGCTGGTCAAACCTAGAACCAAAGACATCTCAAGATAGCTGGGCAAGCAGAATTTCTCAGAGCTGATAACAATATGAACAGATCTGATCCACAAGATAGCCTTGAAGCCTGAAGATCACATGCATCGTTACTTTACTGGAGTTGAAGGATATAACTTGAGACTGATTGACAGTGCTCCATCGAGTCGACGATGGTCTCACATCTGGGACTCGCTGTATGGGCAGATGTGAGTTTTCAAAAACTGTTACAGTAGCTTTCATTTTTAAAAATTCATTCATGGACATGGACGTCGCTGGCTGGCCAGCATTTATTGCCCATCCCTAGTTGCCCAAGGGCGGTTGAGAGTCAACTACATTGCTGTGGCTCTGGAGTCACATGTAGGCCAGACTGGGTAAAGACGGCAGATTTCCTTCCCTAAAGGACATTAGTGAACCGGGTGCGAGTGTCTTTGCTGTTGGAATTCAGCTCCCTCGTACTGTCCACCTCAGCAACTCCACCAAGCCAGTCTCATCAAAGATGTCCTCAGTACTGACTGTTTCAACAAGTAATGCGGAACAGGCCAACAACACAAAAAGTTGTGAAGTTTATTCTTTCAAATTACACAGCTGTTGATGCCATTTTCGAATGCTCTTATTTTTAGTCATTCGTGGGATACGGGCGTCACTGGCTGGCCAGCATTTATTGCCCATCTCTAGTTGCCCAAGGGCAGTTAAGAGTCAACCACATTGCTGTGGCTCTGGAGTCACATGTAAGCCAGACCAGGTAAAGACGGCAGATTTCCTTCTCTAAAGGACGTTAGTGAACCAGATTGGTTTTTTCGACAATGGTCATCAGTAGATTCTTAATTCCAGATTTGTTTTATTGAATTCAAATTCCACCAGCTGCTGTGGTGGGATTAGAACCCGGTTCCCACAACATTAGTTGAGTTTCTAGATTAATAGTCTAGTGATAATACCACTCGGTCATCGCCTCCCCATTAATGCCCTATTAACTGCCCCCCACCTACCCCCTGACCCATGATTTTAAATACCTTCCAATGAGAACAATCGAATTCCATTAAATCTCCTGATAACAGAACATGTAGTACAGAAACAGGCCATTCAGCCCAGTCAGTCCATGCCAGCGTTTATGCTGCACTCAATCCTCCTCCCATTGTTTTTCATCTCTACCAGCATAACCTTCTGTCCCTTTCTCCCTCGTGGGTTTATCCAGCTTCTCCTTAAATGTACCTGTAGTATTTCCTCTAACTACTCTTTGCGGCGTGTTCCACTTTCTTACTTCTCTCTGGGTAAGGTTTCACCTAATTTTTTTTATTGTATTGCTGTAAGGCACATTACCATCCTAGAAGCTTCCTGCCTCTCAATCCTTGGCAGCAGCTTTTCTGTGGCCACATTGCTCCAAGTGCTGTCTGACCAATATTTTAGGCTGGTAGCAAAATTTTGTTGAAATTAAAATTCTTTTGACTGGTTTCTGGGGTAGATTTGCATTTATGTTTTTGCTTCCCGACTGTGCCAAGAGCCCCAAGGATTGGCGGGAATTGATTCTTGGGCCTCGTCTATTTTGGGGCAGTCTGTCGGCACCTATCTCACTATAATCAAGGACCCCACACATTCCAGACATTCTCTCTTCCACCTTCCTCCATCAGGACAAAGATACAAAACTCTGAAGACACGTACCAACTGACTCAAGAACAGCTTCTTCCCTGCCTCCATCAGAGTTTTGAATGGACCTATCATATATTAAGTTGATCTTTCTCTACACCCTGGCTATGGCGGCATGGTGGCACAGTGGTTAGCACTGCTGCCTCACAGCGCCAAGAACCCGGGTTCGATTCCTGGCTTGGGTCACTGTGTGGAGTTTGTACGTTCTCCCTGTGTCTGTGTGGGTTTCCTCTGGGAACTCCGGTTTCCTCCCAAACTCCAAATATGTACAGGTTAGGTGGATTGGCCATGCTAAATTCTCCCTCAGTGTGTCCGAACAGGCGTCAGAGTGTGGCAACTAGGGGATTTTCACAGTAACTTCATTGCAGTGTTAATGTAAGCCTACTTGTGACTAATAAATAAACTTTATTTTACTTTATGACCGTAAAACTACATCTGCACCCTCTCCTTTCCTTCTCCCCATGTACTCTATGAACGGTATGTTTTGTCTGTATAGTGCGCAAGAAACAATACTTTTCACTGTATCCCAATACATGTGACAATGATAAATCAATCAATCAACCATTGGGAGCTGATCTGAGGAGAGAAGTCAATTTTAGACCACTTTGCATCACTGGCAGCCGCCCTCAGTTAAATCCCGGGGGTTGGGATATTGGAGTGTGTTTCCGGGATGGGGGCAATCACAGTGGCCAGGGAAGCACTCCTGCTCCTCGTGGCTCTACAATATGATACCTTTGGGGGAAAAGAAGATTCAGGAAAAGAAGATTCCCACTTTTTGTTGGTGGTTATAGAGGCTGTGGAAGAATTCTGAGCAGGGCAGGCCCTTTCTGAAGAATTGATCGATTTGCTCTATACTGGATTTTAGGTAGTTGAAGTGGAGATACATTTTTAGAAGACTTCCGACTCGGTCAAAGTCTAGAAAAATATAGCCTCAGTTCATTTTGAAGTGGATTTTCAAAAGTCTGACTGTAACTTCAGTAAAAACTTACTGGAAAACTCATGGAAACAACTTAAAACAGCTAATCATTTTCTTTCTGGAATTTTTCACTGAAATTATAGCTGTGGTTCTAATTTTGGACAGAGATGATATTTTCTGCTGAAGAGGGATTTACCCTCACAATAATTGTACTTTCCTGACCTTTCCCTGGTCATAACTGAAGGCAAAGAATTAGCTGCTCCCCAAATCTGACTGAAGTACACTCTTTGTAGGTTTATCTAAGTTCTTGCCTCACCCACTGATGCACGATTGTGTCTTAGAATTCATATATCAATGTCTTCTCACCTTTGACCTTTTGCTTTATTTGCACACATGCTTTAGCAAACAAAATGTGTGCCTAACATAAAAAAAAACCACAGAGATAACAACTTGCGAGTTCAGCCGGAAAGGTGGGCCAATCAAGATTATGGTTTGGACATTTTCCACTACCCTGGCCATGTGTGAGATGTTTTGATGCCCTCTATTCTCCAATAAAACGTTGGTTGGGATTCTCCAGTCTCGTATGCCCCACTACCGCTGCCAGCGAGAACTAAGAACCTGGCGCTCAGCCAAATCTCCATTCACAGCAGCGGGACTGGAGAATCCCAGCCGCAGGTAAGGTAAGAGAGTCCTGACCATTATCTACCACCACATAGCAACTACTTAAAAGGAAAGTTAGAAAGTTTATTTATTAGTCACAAGTAGACTTACATCCACACTGTCATGAAGTTATTGTGAAATCCCCTAGTCGCCACACTCCGGCGCCTGTTCAGGTACACTGAGGGAGGATTTAACATGGCCAGTGCACCTAACCTGCACATCTTTGGACTGTGGGAGGAAACTGGAGCACCCGGAGAAAACCTACGCAGACACGGAGAGATGTGCAAACTCCACACAGACAGTGACCCAAGCTGGGAATTGAGCCCAGGTCCCTGGTGCTGTGAAGCAGCAGTGCTAACCACTGTGCCACCCTGCATTTATATAGCACCTTAACATAGTAAAGTGTTCCAAGATGTTTCACAGGGGCATTGCAAAAGAAAATTGACACTGAGCCACATAAGATCATATTAGGACAAGTGACCAAAAGGTTTGTCAATGAGTTAGGTTTTAGAGTTGTTTTAAAGGAATAGAGAGGGGGGTAGAATGCTGGAGAGGTACAGTGAGGACATTTCCCGCTGAGCATCATGGGAAATGTATTTGCCAGTGTTGTCCTTGTCACTCTGCAGATCCTGTCTGAACTCATCCATCCCAAACCCAGTGCAATTCAGAACTGGAAGATCTACAACTGGCATGATCTTCTCAGCCTGGCAGCTACAAGAGAAGCGCAGTGAACAAAGCAGACCACTGTATGTTGCCCTCATTGATCTCACCAAGGTATTTGACCATGTGAGCAGAGTGGTTTATTTAAGCTGCTGAAGAAAATTGGTTGCCTGCCCAAGCTGCTCAGCGTGATCTCCTCTTTCCAGAACAACATGAAGGGTAAGGTCAGCTCTGACAGAGCAACATCAAAACTCTCTGAGATCCGCAGTGGGGTCAAACAGGGTTGTGTTCAGGCACTGACCCTCTTTGGCACATTCTTCTCTTCGCTGTTGTCATAAGCTTTCATATCATCTATAGAGGATGTTGACCTACACACAAGAACTGATGGAAAGCTGCTCAAGCTCAAGTCCAAGAACCAAGACAAAGATGCCCCAAGTCCTCATCAGAGAGTCGCTCTACGCTGACAGATGCTGCAGTGACATTCCATACCGAGGAACACCTGGAGCAGCAAGTGGACAGACTCTCTCACATCTGTGAAGAGTTTGTTTGACCATCAGCATCGGGAAGACAAACGTTCTGGTCTGGGATGTTGCCATATTGCCATCTATGAGCATTGACAAAGTGACACGAGAGGTTGTTCACATATCTAGACTCCACAATCACCAACAATCTGTCATTTGATGCTGAAATCAATACATGCATTGCAAAAGCGCAGCTATTACATTCAAGCTGAATAAGAGTGTGTAGCCTGACTGAGAACTGCAAACTGTGAGTCTACCAAGCTTAGGTTCTCTGGTGAGACCTGGACAATATTTGGCAGGTAGGAGAAAAAGCAGAAAAGTTTCCAGCTTCACTGTCTCAGACATTTCTTCCACATCTCTTGGCCAGATGAGGTCACCAACACTGAGGTCCTGGAGCGTGCTTATTCCATCAGCATACACTCATTACTCAGCCAACAACATCTGCACAGGCTTGGCCATGTATGAATGATGGCCATACACCCAAAGACCTTTGTACAGTGAGTTGGCCTTTGGGTCACAACCTCCTGAGCATTCATGCATCCACTGTGAGTGAGATATGAAGATGTTGGATATTGACATTGATAACTGGAAGACTGTTACTGGCAGCTGTGACCTCTGGAAGCAAACTGTTTGGAACGGCATTGGAAGAGGTAAGAAGAAACAAAAAGCTCGGCTGGCCAATAAAGGGACCCAGTGAAAACACAGGCCAGTGAATTGTGCGCCTTCTCAGAGACTGCCATGCCAGGGTGGGATCCCTGAACCACATCAGGCAATGAGTTGTCTACCATGGTGGTAGCCATCGTCTTATGAGACAGAAGACTGCCGCATTGAAAGGAGGAGAAAGAGTTGGAGGCAGGGAAAGATTTAGGGAGGGAATTCCAGAGCTCGGACCCAAACAGCTGAAGGCACAGCAATCATTGGTGGGGATGAAGGAAATTAGCTATGCACAACAAGCCAGATATGGCGGAATGCAGAGATCTTGGAGGATTGTGGAACAAGATTAATTACTGAGAACGGGAGGTGTGAGGCCATGGCAGGAGTTGAGATCAAGGATGAGAATTTAAAAAAAGCTTTCGGTGGATTGGCCATCCTAAATTGTCCCTTAGCGTCAGAGGGACGAGGGGTAAATGTATGGGAATAGGGCCTGGGTAGGATTGTGGTCGGTGCTGACTCGATGGGCCGAATGGCCTCCTTCTGCACTGTAGGGTTTCTATGATTCTATGAGCAGCGATTTCACCTGACTGGAGGCAATGAGGGGAGCAGAGGAATGATGGAGCAGAGAGGAGATGAATGAACGAAATTGGTCTAAGTACAAGCGTAGCGTTCTGGAACTTGACGTTACTGAGAGCAAACTTTGCGTTATATGGTTCATGTTAAGTGCTATCTTTAGCTTACCCTGTTGATATTTCACCTAATACATGCGAAGAGTGATAATTTGCAACAATTTATCAGGAAGTAACTGTCAGCAATGCTTTGTAGTACAGTTATCAGTGGCACAGTGGTTAGCACTGCTGCCTCACAGCGCCAGGGACCCGGGTTCGATCCCCAGCTTGGGTCACTGTCTGTGCGGAGTCTGCACATTCTCCCCGCGTCTGCGTGGGTTTCCTCCGGGTGTTCCGGTTTCCTCCCACAGTCCGAAAGACGTGCTGGTTAGGTGCACTGGCCATGCCAAACTCTCCCATGGTGTACCTTAAACAGGTGCCGGAGTGTGGGGACTGGGGGATTTTCACAATAACTTCATTGCAGTGTTAATGTAAGCCTAGTTGTGACACTAATAAATAAACTTAAATGCACCCAAAATTACCATGAACCTTGTCTTTATATCATGGATCTACCACCATCTATTTCTCGCATTTACTCTTCGACTTGCGTGACACAATTCATTGCACACTGTGTCATTCCACCAAGGCGGAAGTCTAAAGTATGAATCCTGACTGACATTTGATCTCTGCTGCCATGACTGGCCAGTGGAGGTATTTGCAATGTAGGACACACCTATCAATTACAGAGCGTGGTTTAAGTATGACTGTTAGCTTCCACCTTCTCATCCCTGTTGAAAGAAGAAATGCAGAGGTGGATGATTTCTTGTGGGGCTTTAAAGGGGAAAAATGTAAGACTTTGTAGACAGGACAGCTCATTTTGAAAATCATACATGTCGCTTTTCCAGTAGGTGCCAGGTCAGCACCTTCTCTCCCCCTCCAGAGTACCAAATTCAACTATTTTCTGAAGCTACACTTATGGGACTGCAGTAACAAGGCCCAGTGAACAAACTGAGCCATCTGGACAGCTACAGTTGTAGGGTGGGGTTGTTGAATAAGAGGACAATGGTTAGAAGCAAATATGGAAGTCTCGCCCCAGTGAAAAGAAATGGGATCATAAAATGTTCCAGAATAGGCCATCAAGCTCATTAAATTCAGAGCTGGTTCACCACAGGAGCTCTCTCATTGAGTCCCCTCATTCATCTTAATTTTCTTGTTCATTTCTCACACTCTCTTACAGGAGCAACTTTTGAATTCCTTTTTAAAAGTATTTGAACTTGTTTGTGCTGGTGAATGCCACATCCTCACCGCACTCTATGTAAAGAAATCTTTCCTTAATTTTCCATTTATTTATTTTATTTATTAGCGTCACAAGCAATGAAGTTACCGTGAAAATCCCCCAGTCGCCACACTCCGGCCCCTGTTCGGGTACACTGAGGGAGAATTTAGCATGGCCAATGCACCTAACCAGCACGTCTTTCGGACTGTGGGAGGAAACTGGAGCACCCGGAGGAAACCCACGCAGACACGGGGAGATTGTGCTGAATCCGCACAGAAAGTGACCCAAACCAGGAACCGAACCCAAGTCCCTGGCGCTGTGAGGCAGCAGTACTAACCACTCTGCTACGGTGCCGCAGAATTGGGTGGTGAAACCGACTGCCTTCCTTGCCATCCCTTCCCCATTCTGGGCATGCACATGTTGCCAGGAGCCTGGTTCTCAGAACCTCACTCATCTGTCTTCATACCACCTTTCAAACGTGGCTACACTTGAAAACTGCTTTGCTGGCTGGAATGGGGTTAGGATATCCTGAGATTGTGAAAGGAATTACGGGAATTCAAGGCTGGGATTTTCTGCTCCCGTTTCCGTTGGGCAGGTTTGGTGACAGCAGCGGAAAATCCCGCAAGGAGTCTAGATCGTGTTTCACACTGACGTAAATGCATAACGCGATTGTCCCCACATCCTGCCAATGATATAGCGCATTCATTCCTTTACATTAGTTTATCATGATCAGGCCTCCATGCCTGAAGCATTCCCCCCCTCCCCCTCACTAACCGCAGGAATGTGCATTCACGTCAGCATGAGGGCAGACTGGCGTGAAACCCAACTGGGTTCCCACAACGTGCACCTGGTGAGCAGATCTCCCAGAGGAGCTCAGGTGAGTGCATCGCTCAAGGAGGAGAGGGTCATGCCCGGGCAGTGCCCCCACCGTTGCTCACACGATGCCAAAGACAGTGATGGGGTCAATACCTGGGCAGTGCCAGGATTAGGGAGGTTGTGCTGCATCACAGGAGGGTGGTTCCTGGTGGACTATTGGGTACTGGGGCGACATTTAAAAATGGCGTCCCGATCTTCAAGCCCATTAAGTTACTGGCGGAGCGGGCTCAATCCGTAAATTTGAATTCAATAACAAATCTGGAATTAAAATCCTAATGCTGATCACGAAACAAAAATGTCGTAAAAACTCATCTAGTTCACTAATGTCCTTTAGGGACAGAAATCTGCCATCCTTACCCACTCTGGGGAAAGTCACCATAGTCCTAGATAGGCTATCACTGGCAGTGATTTAACCTGAGGATCACCACACCTCAGGTGAGGGGTAAGATTGGGAAGGTGGAGCCTTCATGAATAACCTCAGCCGGTACAGGAATTGAACCCACACTGTTGGCATCACTCTGCATCACTAGCCAGCCATCCAGTGAACTGAGCTAAACTGACCTAATTATTATATAGGGCGGCACAGTGGCTAGCATTGCAGCCTCACAGCGCCAGGGACCCAGGTTCAATTCCAGCCTTGGGTGACTGTCTGTGTGAAGTCTGTACATTCTCCCCATGTCTACGCGGGTTTCCTCCGGGTGCTCCGGTTTCCTCCTACAGTCCAAAGATGCACTGGTTAGGTTGATTGGCCATGATAAATTGACCCTAGTTCAGGGGGAATGGCAGGGTAAATGAGAGTGACATGAACATGAGCTGGGTGGGATTGTGGCCAGTGCAGACTCGATGGGCTGAATGGCCTCCTTCTGTACAGTAGGGATTCTATGATTACTGTGTAAAGGAATACCACCCACACTTTGATAGGCACAGTTGTCATCTCCTTTATTTCAGGAATCTTGTTTGGGCCATAAATTTGAAATGAAATGTATATTTTGTTACTTGCGCAATAATAAATAAGAATATGCCATCTGTCTAAGATTACATCATTCCGGTGATTGCTTTGGAATGAGGTGAAGGCAACAGTTAAAATCAATGCTGGTCTAGTTTAAACCACAATATGCATGTACGCTGGCGATCATTGTTAATAACAGAGGTAAAGATTAAGCGCTGCTGAAAACCAAAATGTATTTACGTCAATGTGCGGCACGGTAGCACAGTGGTTAGCACTGCTGCTTCACAGCTCCAGGGTCCCGGGTTCGATTCCCGGCTCGGGTCACTGTCTGTGTGGAGTTTGCACATTCTCCTCGTGTCTGCGTGGGTTTCCTCCGGGTGCTCCGGTTTCCTCCCACAGTCCAAAGATGTGTAGGTTAGGTTGATTGGCCATGCTAAAATTGCCCCTTAGTGTCCTGGGATGTGTAGGTTAGAGGGATTAGTGGGTAAATATGTGGGGGTAGGGCCTGGGTGGGATCGTGGTCGGTGCAGACTCGATGGGCCGAATGGCCTCCTTCTGCACTGTTTCTATGTTTCAATGGTGAGAACAAAAGTCTGCAGAAAGGAGAAGTGCAATTTTCATAGAATCCCTACAAGTGTAGGGGGCCGCCATTCATCCCATTGAGCCTGCACTGGCAACAATCCAACCCAGGTCCTATCCCCGTAATACAACGTATTTACCCTGCTAATCCCCCTGGCACTAAGGGTCAATTTAGCATGGCCAATCCACCTAACCTGCACATCTTTGGAGTGTGGGGGGAAACCGGAGCACCCGGAGGAAACCCACGCAGACACAGGGAGAATGTGCAGACTCCGCGCACACACAGTAATTCGAGGTCAGAATTGAACCTGGGTCCCTGGCGCTGTGAGGCGGCAGTGCTAACCACTGTGCCACCGTGCAACCCTTGTAGAAACCTTTGGAGTAATAGCCAGTGATTCTGTCACTACTTGTAAACCTGTCCGAACTTGATTTTAAAAGAGTTTTATCATTGTACCTCTTTTTAAAAATTTACCTCCATTTTTAAATTGTAATTACTATTAACTCTCTGGCATGTCATGCTCCTGTGCAACAAGGTTGAATCACCTCCATAGATACAGTCAACACCTTTGGCTAAATGAGATACAAGACTTGTAGAGCCCTAGTTCTCCCCAGCCTCTCTCAAACTTCACATGCCCTCCCTCTTCCATGTGAACTGAATCTAGCACACCCGGTCCCGGTAAGATGTGAAACTGTGTGGTGTTCTGATTAGGGTTTCCTTTCGTGCCTCGAACTTTAGAGAATGTGCTGTAACACCGCTGAATTCTTTTTTTAAATCAAAGATCAATTTGCTTATTCACACATGTAATTTTGCATTTCCTGATCACCACAAATGACATCAATTACACTTCAGCTGATAAAGACTGAAAGCCATATGTTATGGCCAAATGAGTAATACAGATAGTGGCTTTGTCTGAATGACAAACTGTTTTCCATTTTATATTCTTTTCAAGACTCTGCTGCTTTTGCATTGTTATATCCAAAAACACTCGAATTGTCCTTTTACTTAACATATTTAAAGCTTCTATTTGTTCTCATAGAATAGATAGTATCCTACAGTGCAGAAAGAGACCATTTAGCCCATCGAGTCTGCACTGACCACAATTCCATCCAGGCCCTATCCCCATAATCCCATGTATTTACCCTAGCTAGTTCCCCTAACACTACGAGGCAATTTAGCATGGCCAATCCACCTAACCCACATCTTTGGACTGTGGAAGGAAACCGGAGCACCCGGAGGAAACCCACACAAACAGGGGGAGAGTGTGCAAACTCCACACAGACAGTGACCCAAGCCGGGAATCGAACCCAGATCCCAGGCGCTCTGAGGCAGCAGTGCTAACCACTGTGCTACCCTCTATTCTCTTGAATAAATTTCAAAGAACAAAGAAAATTACAGCACAGGAACAGGCCATTTGGCCCTCCAAGCCTGTACTGACCATGCTGCCCGACTGAACTAAAACCCCCTACCCTTCCGGGGACCATATCCCTCCCTTCCCATCCTATTCATGTATTTGTCATATTTAAATTGCGAAATTGCCGGTACATTAAACTGGGATGTTTATTTTTAGCTGAGTTCTTGGTGTGGATATGCAAAAAGATTTTGTTATGCGTCTTGGGTAATGCCAGGAGCCAGGCACTGGTCATGTTTGATCAGCTGCGATGGGCGGGCCACATTGTCCGCATGCCCAACACAAGATTCCCCAAAAAAGTGCCCTACTCCGAGCTCTGCAATGACAAGCGATCACTCGGAGGCCAGAGGAAACACTGCAAGGACACTCTGAAAGCCTCACTAAATAAATGCAACATCGCCTTAGAATGTCAGGGGAGGTGATGGCCTAGTGGTATTATCGCCAGGCTATTAATCCAGAAACTCAGTTAATGTTCTGGGGTTCGATTCCCGCCATGGCGGATGGTGGAATTTGAATTCAATAAAAAATATCTGGAATTAAGAATCTACCGATGACAATGAAACCGTTGTTGATTGTTGGAAAAACCCACTAATGTTCTTTAGGGAAGGAAATCTGCTGCTCTTACCTGGTCTGGCCTACATGACCTAAGGAGATCCATCAAAGATGCCAAAAGACAGTATCGGACCAAGCTAGAGTCCCAGGCTAGCCACATGGACCCCCACCGACTATGGCAAGGTGTGCAAGACATAACAGACTTCAAGATGTAAAATCGCTGGCTCCAATGCACCTCTTTTTGATGAACTCAATGCATTCAATGCCCATTTTGAGCAAGAGGTCAGCGAGAGATGCCCTCCACCACTGAAGCCATGGATGAACCTGTGTCTGAGGTCACCATTGCAAATGTCAGAACAGCCTTCTCGAACCTATGGAAAGCGACTGGCCCGGATGAGGTACCTCATGGTACCCCATCCGGGCCAGTCGCACTCAGATCCTGTGTGGATCAGCTGGCAGGGGTATTTGCAGACATCTTCAACCTCTCTTTACAACAGTCTGAGGTCCCTATCTGCTTCAAGGAGACAACCATCATCCCAGTATCGAAGCAAAGCCAAGCAGCGTGCCTTAATAACTCGTCCGGTGGCTCTGACATCCATCATTATGAAGTACTTTGAAAGGTTTGTCATGGCAAGAATCAATTCCAGCCTCCCAGACTACCTGGATCCACTACAGTTCGCCTATCGCTGCAACAGGTCCACAGCAGATGCCATCTCCCTGGCCCTGCACTCAACCCTGGAACACCGAGATAACAAGGACATCTATGTCAGACTCCTATTTATTAACTACTGCTCAGCATTCAACACCACTATTCCTCCAAACCCATCTCCAAACTCCGTGGCCTGGGCCTTGGCACCTTCCTCTGCAACTGGATCCTGAACTTCCAAACTCACAGGCCACAATCAGTAAGGATAGGCAACAACACCTCCTCCACGATCATCCTCAACACCGGTGCCCCACAAGGTTGCGTTCTCAGCCCCCTAGTATACTCCTTATACACCTCTGACTGTGTGGCCAAATTCCCCTCCAACTCGATTTTCAAGTTTGCTGATGACACCACCGTAGTGGGTCGGATCTCAAACAATGATGAGATGGAGTACAGGAATGAGATAGAGAATCTGGTGAACTGGTGCAACGACAATAATCTCTCCCTCAATGTCAACAAAACGAAGGAGATTGTCATCGACTTCAGGAAGTGTAGTGGAAAACATGCCCCTATCTATATCAGCGGGTACGAAGTAGAAATGGTCGAAAGCTTCAAGTTTTTAGGCATCCAGATCACCAACAACCTGTCCTGGTCCCCCCATGCCAACACTATAGTTAAGAAAATCCACCAACGCCTCTAGTTTCTCAGAAGACTAAGGAAACTTGGCATGTCAGCTACGACTCTCACCAACTTTTACAGATGCACCATAGAAAGCATTCTTTCTGGTTGTATCACAGCTTGAGATGGTTCCTGCTCTGCCCAAGACCGCAAGAAAATACAAAAAGTTGTGAATGTAGCCCAATCCATCACGCAAACCAGCCTCTCACCCACTGACTCCGTCTACACTTCCTGCTGCCTCGGCAAAACAGCCAGCATAATTAAGGGCCCCAAACACCCTTTCCGTCGGGAAAAAGATTCAAAAGTCTGAGGTCATGTACCAACCGACTCAAGAACAGCTTCTTCCCTGCTGCCATCAGACTTTTGAATGGACATATCTGGCATTAAGTTGATCTTTTTCTACACCCTAGCTATGACTGTAACACTACAATCTGCACTCTCTTGTTTCATTCTCTGTGAATGGTATGCTCTGTCTGTATAGCGCGCAAGAAACAATACTTTACGCTGTATACTAATACATGTGACAATAATAAATCAAATCAAATCAAAATGTGACTCCAGAGCCACAACAATGTGGTTGACTCGCAACTGCCCTCTGAATAAGGACAACTAAAGTTTATCTATTTATTTTTTAATTCATTCGTGGGGCATGTGTGTTGCTGGCTGGCTAGCATTTATTGCCTATCCCTAGTTGCCCTTGAGAAGATGGTGGTGAGCTGCCTTCTTGAATCGCTGCAGTCCATGAGTATCAAAAGTAGACTTACATTAATACTGCAATGAAGTTACTATGAAAATCCCCTCGTCATCACACTCCGGCATCTGTTCGGGTAAACTGGGGGTGAACTTAGCATGGCCAATGCACCTAACCAGCATGTATTTCGGACTAAGGACAGGCAGTAAATACTGGCCAGCCAGCGATGCCCATTACCCATGAATGAATAAAATAAAAAGACTGCACAAACTGGAGAAGATGCATCCGCGAAGGTGCCAATCACCTTGAGTGTCACTGGGTGGAAGCACATGGAGGGCAAGTGTAAACAGCAGAGAGACAGCACAGAATCCAAAGCGTCCCGCCCATCCACCTCGTCAAACAGCAGCTCCCAAACCTGTGGCAGAGTCTGCGACTCCAGCATTGGGCTATATTCAGTCACTGCAGAACCCACCACCCGGCACGGAAGCAAGTTATCCTCCACCCTGAGGGACTGCCAAAGAAGAAGAATGCCATTAACTTTCTCTAAGTTAAAGATAATATTAAAAACCCTTCAGCTCTTTTAGTTAAATGTTTACACATTTACAATCAAAGAGTAATCAACCTCTTTTTCAATTTGTTTTTTTGAATAGCTATTCAGATCTATTGAAGAAGATGGCGTGTTTTTCCTTTCCTGACAATTTTTTAAAATGCTAATGGATGAATGAAAAAAATAGCTCCAGTGCAAGAAACAATGGAGACTGATTGCAAGAGTTATGCCAGAGGGAAGTGTTGTACCAAACAGGGTGTCTCAGGGGTCAGTGGTGGAAACATTATGGGTTGAAATTTACATAAAAGACCCAGGTTCAGAAATTCAATATAAAGTAATGAGATTTGCAGATGATACCAAACAGGGCAGGGCACTGGAACTAGAAGAGGCAATTCAGATCAGTAAGCTTGGCAGAAAAATGGTAAATTAACTTTAAAAAATGTTTTTAAAGTTTATTTATTAGTGTCATAAGTAGGCTTACATGAACACTGCAATGAAGTTACTGTGAAAATCCCCTAGTCACCACACTCCAGCGTCTGTTCGTGTACACTGAGGGAGAATTTAGCATGGCCAATGCACCTAACCAGCACGTCTTTTGGATTGTGGAAGGAAACTGGAGCACCCGGAGGAAACCCATGCAGACACGGGGAGAACGTGCAGACTCTGCACAGACAGTGATCCGAGGCTGGAATTGAAACCGGGTCCATGGCGCTGTGAGGCAGCAGTGCTAACTACTGTGCCACCGTGCTGTGCTGGGTTTTGGAAAAGTAAACTGTGAGGAAACTGTAAAGACTGTGCATTTGGAGCCCGATTAAGTGATTGGACAAGATGGCAGACAGAGTATAATGCAGAGAAGCGTGAAATAACTCCCTTCAAAAGAAAAGTAGAATATTTTTTTTAAAAGGGGCAAGGGATTAGTAAATATTGGGACTTAAAGTGTTTTGGCGTTCGTGAATTACAGCCTTTATTACAAGGCGGTCAGAATATGCGAGTGAGGAAGTCTTGTTGCAATTATAAAGACTTGGCTATGAATTCGTTGGATTTGAATATGAGTCATATTGGACTTGAAACATCTGTTTCTCCCTCCACAGATGCTGCCATTCTATTTTTATTTCAAATTTCCAGCATCTGCAGTATTTTGCTTTTATTATTATGCAATTATATACAGGATCACACACGGTGTATCGTGTACAACTTTGATCTTCTTAATTAAGCAAGAATATACTGGCCTTAAAATGGGTTCAACAAAGGTTCACCACATTGATTTCTAGAATAATAGGGCTCGCCTATCAGGGGAAATTAAGTAGAATGGGCTGATATTTATGGGGTTTACAAGAATGAGAGGTGATATCACTGAACTGCCTGAAACCTTCAGTACGTTTGACATGTTAGATGCTGAGAGGCTGCAATCTAGAACTATGAGTCATAGTTTCAGGATAAAGATGGCCAGGACTGAGATGAGAAGACATTTGTTCAGAGGGTTGTGAATCTTTGGAATTCTCTACCCCAGAGGGCAGTGGGTGTTCAGTCATGGATGTTCAGGGCGTGACAGGATATCTCCAAGTGCACTGTGAGATCGGGGTACCTGCGCAATGGCGGCCCAAGAGCTCAGTAGCTGGCGAGAATCGCATCCTGGCTCTCTTTTATGAACTAAGTGTCATATGACTGCAACAAGGAAGTCATGGGGTTTCGGGGATCGGGCCTGGGTGGGATTGTTGTCGGTGCAGGCTCGATGGGCCGAATGGCCTCCTTCTGCACTGTAGGGATTCTATTCTTACTTGCCCAACAAAATTGGCGCAAATCTCTCCCATTTTCATGCTCGTTTGGCACTTAGAATTTTTTTCTTTAAATTCTGCTTTAAGAGACAATTTAACATGGCCAATCCACCTAACCTCCACATCTTTGGATATGGAGGATAGGGCTCAAAATTGGAGTTGATGTAAAAGCGCAACAAATATCTTTCTGAATGTTCAGGGTGGGGGAGCGGGTCGGTGCTAAATTGCTTATTCTGCTCCTATCTACTGACTTGAATGCAGACAAATATAAAGCACTAAACAAAGGAATAAAGAACATAATAATTAGGAGCAGAAGTAGGCAATTCAGCCCATCGAGCCTGCTCCACCATTCAGTATGATCATGATGATCTCATCTCAGTCTCAACTCCTGCCCATTCTCCTTTACCCTTCAAACACTTACTAATTAAAAATCTGTCTATCTCCTCCTTAAATCTACTCTTTGTCCCGGCATCCTCCTCACTCTGAGGTAGTAAATTCCACAGATTCACCACCTCTTGAGAAAAGTAATTTCTCCTCATCTCTGTTTTAAATCTACTATCGCTTATCCTAAAACCACGACCTCTTGTTCTAATTGCCCCACAAAAGGAAACATTCTCTCTACATTTACCCTGTAAACCCCCTTATCATCTTGTATATCTCAATTAGATCTCTTCTCATTCTTCTAAACTCCAGCGAATATAGGCCAACCTCTCTTCATAATACAAACCCCTCATCTCTGGAATCAATCTAGTGAAACTCCTCTGAACTGTCTGCAATGCAACTACATCCCTCCTCATGTAAGGGGACCAAAACTGTGCACAATACTCCAGGTGAGGCCTCCTAATGCCTTGTACAGTTTCAGCAACACTTCCCTGCTTTTCTACTCTATTCCTTTAGCAATAAATGCCAAAATTCCATTTGCCTTCCTTATTGCCTGTATATTAGTTTTCTGTGATTTATGCACAAGGACACCCAGATCCCTCTGCGCCAAAGCACTCTGAAATTCCTCTCCATTTAGATAGTAAGTTGCCTTTGTATTTTTCCAACCAAAATGGATAACCTAATACTTTAACTTAACCTATCCATATTCATTTGTAAATATCTTATTTCCTCATTGCAACTTACTATCCCACCTATTTTAGTGTCATCTGCTAATTTTTATTATAATTCCTTCTATCCCTGCCCTTGCCATACAGTGGTAAATCTGCCATCAATATCCTATGGGGGATCCACCATTAACCAGAAAATCAACTGGACCAATCAAATAGATACCATGTTACAAGAGCAAGGCAGAGACTGGGAATTCTAAGGCAAGTAACTCACCTCCCGATTCCCCAAAGCCTTTCTGCCATCTACAAGGCACTGTTCAAGAGTGTGATGGAATACTCTCCACTTGCTTGGATGGGTGCAGCTCCAACAACACTCAAAAAGCTTGACACCATCCAAGACAAACTAACCCATTTTTTTTAGCACCTAATCTACGACCTTAAACATTCACTCTCTCCACTAGTGGCACATAGTGGCAACAGTGTGGACCATCCACAAAATGGATTGCAGTAAATTGCCAAGGCTTCTTCAGCAGAACTTTTCAAACCCATGACCTCTACCACCAAGAAGGACAAGGGCAGCAGAAGCATGTACACCACTGTGTACATGCAAATGTACAGCCTGTCACCAAAGATCCTTAGATAGCACCTTCCAAACCGTGACCACTTCCATCTAGGACAAAGGAATAAATGGGAACACCACCACCTGCAAGTTCCCCTCCAAGCCACTCATCAACCTGACTTGGAAATATATTGCCGTTTCTTCGCAGTCACTGGATCAAAATCCTGGAATTCCCTCCCTAACGGCATTGTGGGTCAACCCATAGAACATGAACTGCAACGGTTCAAGAAGGCAGCTCACCACTATCTTCTCAAGGGCAATAAATGCTGGCCAGCAAGTGACACCCATGTCCCACGAATGAATTAAAAAAAACACCTGTTAGTTCCCCTCCAAGCCAATCACCGTCCTGATGGGGAAATATATCACCGTTCATTCATTATCGTTCAGTCAAACTCCTGGAACTCCTTTCCTAACAGCACTGTGGGTGTATCTACACCATGCAGATTGCACTGTGCAAGAAGGTGGTTCACCACCACTTTCACAAGGGCAACGAGGGATGTGCAATAAATGCCAGAGATGCTCATTTCCTGAGAAAAGAAAACTCTGGGAACATAATGGAACAACACTTGGGCATTTACATTTGCTTTATAAACTAAAATGTCAAATGAGGAACTTACCACATTACAAAATTCCAGACAATATCGTCATCACACTTGGAAAGGTTCAAAAGGTTTACACAGAAAAAAAAAACATTTTCCCTGAACTTATACTAATTACAATGCATTGACTTCCAGTACACCACTGATTAGTCTTGCACATTGCCACACTGTTCTGTTAATAATAATGAGGTGTACTAGGGCAATTACAAACACAGTGAGACGTGGGTTGTAGATTTTACAGTAAGTCATCCAGCAATGCAACTCAGAAATACCACTCTGGGTAAAAATGTATCTGTTGTCTAAACCAAATGGAAATACTATAGAAACATAGAAACTTACCACTGAGGCGGCCTGGAAAGATGGATTCATATTTTCGAAGGAGTGATATTATTCAGATTTTCTGCACTGCAATTTAGTGCCTCCCACTCGAATGCAGAGGATCACAGCAGCGAATTGTCCCTTTTCATTTCCTGTGTAAACCCTATGTATATTTCCTGTTCAACTCAATATACGTACGTGCATTGCCCCCATATTTACCTGAGATTTTGTCTACAGTTCATTTCTTGCCGATTCCTTTGCAGGTCATGTTCACATTTCATCTGCAGATCTGATTTCTAACAAAGCCATTACTTTACTAGCACAGAAGTGGATCTCCAGCGATGCTGCTTATTTGTGAATTTGAGGTTATGTCGTTGAATTGTAGCTACTTGGTAAGTACCAAGCAGTTCTCACAGGAGGTTTTGTTTTCCATTCATGGGATGTAGGCATCACTGGCTGGGCCAGCATTTGTTGCCCATCCCTAATCACCCTGAACTGAGTGGCTCGCTAGCCCATCTCAGAGGACATTTAAGAGCCAACCACATTGCTGTGGATCTGGAGTCACATGTAGGCCAGACCAGGTTAAGGATGGCAAATTTCCTTCCCGGAAGGACATTAGTGAACCCAGATAGGTTTTTACAACAATCAACAAAGGTTTCATGGTCACCATTAGACTTCCAATTCCAGCTTTATATTGAATTCAAATTTCACTACCTGCCATGGTGGATTCGAACCTGGGTCCCCAGAGCATTATCCTGGGTAATGAATCCTGAGGGTGTGATGGAGATTAGGGTTTGTGGAACATTTCTACAGTCTTTAATTGACAGGGTATTGTTTTTGGGGTAAAAAAACGCACTAAAAGGAATTGCAAAGATCTGAGACAGCGTAGTTCTGAAAAGAAATCTACACTAGAAAGTGTGAGCTAATTAAGAGTATTTTGTGCAACAGCCATTTTGGGCTAGATTGTCAAGAAGTTGGGGAGACTCCATGGAGATGTTAAAATGACTGCTGGGACCCAATTCTGGGATCCCAAGCCCCATTCCGGGTGCCTCCAATTTTTATCAGTGTGGGTTAAGAGTTCACATTCTGTACTGGCCAACTCCATTGCAGGGATAGCCATGTCCTAGTCTTCCACAATTATCATACAGTTGGGCCAGCTTTTATGGTTCATGGCACCCAAGAGATATCGTGAACTGTATTCTGGATGAGGAAATGTCAGACCCCACTGTGCCTAGCTATGCCTCCCCATGGCCCTAGATGTCTAGGCTTTCATCCAAGCCTCATTTTGCATCCTTGATCTGTTCTATCAATTACACAATGTATATTTACACAAGCTAAAGAGGTTTTAATTGTTGGCTATTTCAGTTATTGATATTTGGAAGGGCCTGGATGGTTGACACTCTTACAGAGCTGTAGTGAAAGGTTTTTTTTAAGAAAGCAGGAAGTCATAAAAGAATGATTAAAAAACACTTTTGCCACATTCTGTTGTTACAATAGGGTTTGTTAGTGTGCAGACAGTATCATGGATGGAGATGGAAATGCCATGGCTTGGCAAGAAAGGTACAAGGGACCATGGGTGAGTGGAGGGCTATAGCTTTGCATTGAGGGAATGGGAGTAGAATGGGGGCATGTGGTGGCATGCATTGGACATGGGGAGTGTGTAGAGGATTGGGGCTGTGAGGAGTGAGTGTTTTTTTTATGTTTTATTAATTTTATTGTAACTGGAACAAAGTCCCAGAGCACGGAGATGGATCTTGTCGCTCAGCAGCCCTTGTGGCAGTCTATACATTGGCGGCACGGTAGCACAGTGGTTAGCACTGCTGCTTCACAGCTCCAGGGACCTGGGTTCGATTCCGGCTTGGGTCACTGTCTGTGTGGAGTTTGCACATTCTCCTCGTGTCTGCGTGGGTTTCCTCCGGGTGCTCCGGTTTCCTCCCACAGTCCAAAGATGTGCGGGTTAGGTTGATTGTCCTTAGTGTCCTGGGATGCGTAGGTTAGAGGGATTAGTGGGTAAATATATGGGGGTAGGGCCTGGGTGGGATTTGGTCGGTGCAGACTCGATGGGCCGAATGGCCTCTTTCTGTGCTGTAGGGATTCTAAGATTCTAAGATTCTTTCCAATGGTAGAGGGCCGTCACATCATCACCCTCCCCCCTGAGAATGAAGATCCCGTCTTTGCTGGCACTTTCTCATGAGGCAGGCAGGCTTAGACCGGAGATTTCCTGATTCCTGCTGTCTTTAAGATGGAAGTTCAGCCTGTCGCATATATATCCCACCTGCCATTGGCTGTAGTCGAATCAGACGTTATGCTGTCACAAAATGGGTTTGCTGGGTATGGAAGTGCGAGAGGGCCTCACCACAAAATCTAGAAAGAAGTTTTTCCTAAGACAGTGAAGCATTTTTTGATTGGTTCCAAGAAAATAAAAGATATTTTCCTTATTTACTCAAGTCAAGTGGTTAGCACTGCTGACTCACAGCGCCAGGGACCTGGGTTCGATTCCAGCCTTGGGTCACTGTCTGTGTGGACTTTGCACATTCTCCCTGTGTCTGCGTGGGTTTCCTCCGGGTGCTCCAGTTTCCTCCCACACTCCAAAGATGTGCAGATTAGGTGGATTGATCGTGCTAAATTGCCCCTGAGATGTGTAGATTAGGAGTATTAGTGGGATAAATATGTGGAGCTATGGAGATAGAGCCTGGGAGGAATGATCTGTCAGAAAGTTGATGCAGACCCGATGGGCCGAACAGCCTCCTTTTGCACTGTAGGGACTTTATATACATAAATACACAGCTGCATAATGATCACTCTCCATGTAACATGGGGCTGCTTTTGTTTACATTCACGTATCTGCCTTTCTGTGTCCACAGGACTAGACTGTCCTGCTGGAAGTGGCTACTGCTATACTGTTTATTTTACCCATCCATCCTCCTCCTCCATTTCTTCTCTTCATGATCAGCTGTTTGTTTGATTCTACGGCAGTAGAATCTGCTCCCAATGTAGCCACCACATCTCTAGAAATAGAACAAAAGTGAGCACAGTAGCTTAGTGATTATGGTACTGTGCTCGCAACCCTGAACCATTAGTTCAAATCTAACCATGACAAATTGTGAAAATTAGAAACATAGAAAGAAAGAAACATAGAAAAACTAAAGCACAAACAGGCCCTTCGGCCCCACAAGTTGTGCCGAACATATCCCTACCTTCTAGGCCTACCTATAACCCTCCATCCTATTAAGTCCCATGTACTCATCCAGGAGTCTCTTAAAAGTCCCTATAGAAACATAGATTTCAGAAGCTATTACATTCAATAAATATGGTAATTTATAGCTGGAATCAGAAATGACCACAAAAGCTACTGTGAAATTCTAACAGCTTCATTAATAAGAACATAAGAAATAGGAGCAGGAGTAGGCCATCTGGCCCTTCGAGCCTGCCCCGCCATTCAACAAGATCATGGCTGATCTGAAGCGAATCAGTTCCACTTACCCGCCTGCTCCCCATATCCCCTAATTCCCTTATCGATCTGAAAACTATCTACCCGTGATTTAAACATATTCAACGAGGAAGCCTCCACCACTTCAATGGGCAGAGAATTCCAGAGATTCACTACCCTCTGAGAGAAGAAGTTCCCCCTCAACTCTGTTCTGAACCGGCCCCCCCTTATTTTGAGGCTGTGCCCTCTAATTCTGGTTTCCCTTCTAAGTGGAAAGAATCTCTCCACCTCTACCCTATCCAGCCCCTTCATTATCTTATATGTCTCTATAAGATCACCCCTCATCCTTCTAAACTCCAACGAGTACAGACCCAATCTGTTTAATCTCTCCTCATAAGCTACACCCCTCATCTCCGGTATCAACCTGGTGAACCTTCTCTGCACTCCCTCCAAGGCCAATATATCCTTTCGCAAATAAGGGGACCAAAACTGCACACAGTACTCCAGTTGCGGCCTCACCAGTGCCTTGTACAGTTGCAGCAAGACCTCCCTGCTTTTATATTCTATCCCCCTCGCGATAAAGGCCAACATTCCATTCGTCTTCTTGATCACCTGCTGCACCTGCAGACTGAGTTTTTGCGATTCGTGCACAAGGACCCCCAGGTCCCTCTGCACAGTCGCACGATGTAATTTTTCTCCATTTAAATAATATTCCAATTTACTATTATTTCTTCCAAAGTGGATAACCTCACATTTGCTAACGTTATATTCCATCGGCCAGATCCTCGCCCACTCGCTCAGCCTATCCAAATCTCTCTGCAGACTTTCCGCGTCCTCCACGCAATTCGCTTTCCCACTCACCTTCGTGTCATCAGCAAACTTGAACACCCTACATTCAGTCCCCTCCTCCAGATCATCTATGTAAATGGTAAACAATTGAGGCCCCAGCACCGATCCCTGCGGCACGCCACTGGTCACCAACTGCCAACCAGAAAAGCACCCATTTATCCCAACTCTCTGCTTCCTGTTAGATAGCCAATCCCCAATCCACGCCAACACCTTACCCCTAACTCAGTGTACCCCAATCTTCTGCAGCAACCTTTTGTGAGGCACCTTATCGAACGCCTTCTGGAAATCTAAAAACACCACATCCACCGGTTCCCCTCTGTCAACCGCACTAGTGACATCTTCATAAAAGTCCAGTAGATTCGTCAAACACGACTTTCCCTTCATGAATCCATGCTGCGTCTGCTTGATCGAACCATTCTTATTCAGGTGCTCTGTTATTTCCTCTTTAATAATGGACTCCAGCATCTTCCCAACTACGGACGTTAAGCTAACCGGCCTGTAGTTACCCGCCTTTTGTCTACTTCCTTTTTTAAACAGCGGCGTAACAGTCGCTGTTTTCCAGTCAGCCGGCACTACCCCAGAGTCCAGCGAATTTTGATAAATTACTACTAACGCATCTGCTATTACCTCAGCCATTTCTTTCAGTACCCTGGGATGCATTCCATCTGGGCCCGGGGACTTGTCTACCTTCAGTCCTATTAGTCTACCAAGCACCACCTCCTTAGTAACAGTAATTGTATTAAGGACCTCCCCTCCCACCAACTCTCGATCTCTGATATTCGGCAAACTATTTGTGTCTTCCACCGTGAAGACCGACACAAAGAACTTATTTAAAGTCTCAGCCATTTCCTCGTTTTCCACTATTAAATCCCTTCCATTTCTCCATAGTCTGGTCTACACATGATTCAAGTCCCACAATGTATGGGAGGTGCATTATGGGTGCACAAAGAACAAAGAAAATTACAGCATAGGAACAGGTCCTTTGGCCCTCCAAGCCTGCACCGACCATGCCTCCCGACTGAACTAAAACCACCTACCCTTCCAGGGAACTATATCCCTCTATTCCCATCCTATTCATGTATTTGTCCAGACGCCCCTTAAAACTCACTATCATGTCTGCTTCCACTACCTCCCCTGGCAGCGAGTTCCAGGCACCCACCAACCTCTGTGTAAAAAACTTGCCTCGTACATCTCCTTTAAACCTTGCCCCTCGCACCTTAAACCTATGCCCCCTAGTAATTGACTCTTCCACTATGGGAAAAAGCTTCTGACTATCCACTCTGTCCATGCCTCTCATAATCTTGTAGACTTCTATCAGGTCTCCCCTCAACCTCCGTTGTTCCAGTGAGAACAAACCAAGTTTCTCCAACCTCTCCTCATAGCTAATGCCCACCATACCAGGCAACATCCTGATAAGTCTTTTCTGTACCCTCTCCAAAGCCTCCACATCTTTCTGGTAGTGTGGCAACCAGAATTGAACACTATATTCCAAGTACGGCCTAACTAAGGTTCTATAAAGCTGCAACATGACTTGCCAATTTTTAAATTCAATGCCCTGGCCGATGAAGGCAAGAATGCCTTATGCCTTCTTGACTATATTCTCCACCTGCGTTGCCACTTTCAGTGACCTGTATACCTGTACACCCCGATCTCTCTGCCTATCAATACTCTTAAGGATTCTGCCATTTTCTGTATATTTCCTATCTATATTAGACCTTCCAAAATGCATTACCTCACATTTATCCAGATTAAACTCCATCTGCCATCTCTCCACCCAAGCCTCCAACCGATCGATATCCTGCTGTGGAATCCTCTGATGGTCCTCATTGCTTTCGGCAAATCCACCAACCTTTGTGTCATCCGCAAACTTACTAATCAAACCAGTTACATTTTCCTCCAAATCATTTATATATATTACAAACAGCAAAGGTCCCAGCACTGATCCCTGAGGAACGTCACTTGTCACAGCCCTCCATTCAGAAACGCACCCTTCCACTGCTACTCTCCGTCTTCTATGACCGAGCCAGTTCTGTATCCACCTTGCCAGCTCACCTCTGATCCCATGCAACTTCACCTTTTGCACCAGTCAGCCATGAGGGACCTTGTCAAAGACCTTACTGAGACGGTCCAACAAACTGCTCAGTTATCGGAAACTACAGATGGGCAGTAAACATGGCTTTGTAGTATCACACACATCATCACACACTCGGGGATTTTCACAGTAACTTTACTGCAGTGTTAATGTAAGCCTACTTGTGACATTAATAAACTTAAAACAAAACAAAAATGTTTTTTCCTTCTGTCCTTCAATGATCACCAATAAAGTGCCTCAGAAGTTCCTATTCCCATGTAAAAACTACCTCTCAGCGATATTATGCACAGACATCGCGATAACTGAGCACCACACACTGTTGCTCTGCCTGTGTTGTCATTCAGTATCAACACTTGTGGTGGATAAACTAGCTGCTACATGTCCTACACTTCAGTGAGTACACTGTAAAAGTTCTTCATTGACTGTGAAGCACTTGGGAAGTGCTCAGATCACCAATGGCTCTATATATGTTATAAATATATTTGTTCTTCTTTCAAGCATTTTTTTCTCATCAAAATGCAATCCACCTTTTTGGGCTTCCCCCAAAACCTCTGTACTCTCGCCACTAACTCTTAAGTTGTTCATTTTGTCTGAAGCAGAGAGGCACAATTTTGGTAACCTATTCAACCGTGAAGTGAAATTTCACTTCTGTTCTATCACAGTTTACTTTCACCTCTGAAACACCAGTTTCTTCCATCCTTACCTCAAAG
Source organism: Mustelus asterias (assembly GCF_964213995.1). Lineage (NCBI taxonomy): Eukaryota > Metazoa > Chordata > Chondrichthyes > Carcharhiniformes > Triakidae > Mustelus > Mustelus asterias. The sequence continues at coordinate 22,167,355 of NC_135805.1, read as the reverse complement.
CATGCTGCCAAAACTCTTATCTGTGCTTTTGTTACCTCCACACCCTGCTTGTGCAACACCTACCTCCTGACCTCTGCGAACTCCAACTTGTCCAAACACCTCTGCCAAATTTGCCCTGTTCCAGTCATCCACCAACACTATTCTCAGAAATTTCCATTGGCATGTTAACCAAATGAATGCAAAGTCCTGGTTTATGTCCCTCCACATTATATTATTCAATGAATTATCCCGCTAAAGCAGATCTGTGTTTCTTCAAGCAGTTTAAGTCAAATTATTGTTAAGTAAACAAAAGCTCAGGTTAAAGTTTAGTTGTTGTTTGATCCGGAAACTTTGCATTGGAATGCGTTTACCTACAACTGAGTCAAGTTCCTTTTTAATTTATACAGATAGCCTGAAAATAGTGCAACTACTTTACCTCACATTGCCATCTGTTTTGATTTTCCAACCACTGCAGACCATTTTATCAGTGATTGCTGCTCGGGATGACCCGGAGTGAGAAGGTAAATGAGTTTAGGATTTAGCAGCGTCTGAAAAAAATTTGGAGGGAGGGGACAGATCTTGAAACAGCTTGCTGAAGCAAACATTACTTAATGCGTAACCTTACTTGTGGATAAAACCATCATGGAGGTGTGTTAAGCTTTTATAAGGTTCCAGTTGCACAGTCCACACGAGCATCACAACTTGTGTGTAAATATTGGTATGAAGCAATAATTGTTGCACATCCGGCACCTCTGAATGTAACAGCAGTTTAGTCTCGAATCTGAGCACGTAAGTCCTTTCAAATCCAGCACAAGCTAGTAGGGCAAGTTGAAATCTGAGCACAATTCTGTACAAAAATACGAATGCCTGTAAATGGGCAAACAACGGTAGCATTATAACAGTGGGAAACGAATATTCAGACAATGAAAGACACTGCACTAGCACATTGGAACATGCTCAGTTTATAACTGTGTGCTGGTTAGGTGCATTGGCTATGCTAAATTTTCCCTTGGTGTACCCGAACAGGTGTTAGAATGTGGCAACCAGGGGATTTTCACAGTAACTTCATTGCAGTGTTAATGTAAACCTACTTGTGACACTCATAAATAAAATAAATGAGTTGGCAGTCCTAACAACACTTCCATAAATAATTCTTGTATGATGTTACGATAGGGTGAGTGGAGTGCAGTACCCAGGTTTCATTCATTCGTGGGACATAGAAACTCGAAGCAGGAGTAGGCCATTCGGGCCTTCAAGCCTGCTCCGCCATTCATCATGATCATGGCTAATCATCAAACTCAGTATCCTGATCCCACCTTCCCCCCCATATTCCTTGATCTCTTTAGCTCAGAGAGCTATATCTAATTCCTTTCTGAAATCACACAACATTTTGGCCTCAACTACTTTCTGTGGTAGTGAATTCCACAGATTCACCACCCTCTGGGTGAAGAAATTTCTCCTCATCTCAGTCCTAAAGGATTTACCCTTTATCCTCAAATTATGACCCCCAGTTCTGGACTCCCCCACCATCGGGAACATGGGCATTGCTGGCTGTTTGCGGGTGGGAATTCTGTTCACAAACAGGGCATGTAAAGACAGTGCGTTGCTTAGTGAGTCTTGCCTAGAGGGGTTTTAAAGCAAAAAGCTACTTAGCTTCTAGTCGTGGCTGTTAATTGTGTTGAAAGAATTATGAAGAATTTTTTTTTTTTACATGAATATGAATTTACATGAATAATGGTTGGAATGCGAATACTTACAGCTAATCAAGTCTTTAAGATACAGACAGGCTAAAAAGATGTGTATTGTCTCCGGACAAGACAGCCAGTGAAACTGCAGGTCCAGTCAAGCTGTGGGGGTTACAAGTAGTTTGGCATGAACCCAATATCCCGGTTGAGGCCGTCCTCGTGTGTGCGGAACTTGGCTATCAGTTTCTGCTCAGCGACTCTGCGCCGTCGTGTGTCGTGAAGGCCGCCTTGGAGAACACTTACCCGAATATCAGAGGCCGAATGCCCGTGACCGCTGAAGTGCTCCCCAACAGGAAGAGAACAGTCTTGCCTGGTGATTGTCGAGCGGTGTTCATAAATGCTGGCTGGCCAGCATTTATTACCGATCCCTAGATGCCCTTGAGAAGAAGGTGGTGGCGAGTTGCCTTCTTGAAACGCTGCAGTCCACGTGCTGTGGGTTGATCCACAAATGTCATTAGGGAGGGAATTCCTGATTTTTACCCTGTGACTGGATCCAGACTCAGGAGCCAGGGTGGTGTGAGAGGGGGCAAGTGGTGGGGGTGTGAGGGGAGGTTATATTTTCTCTGATAATTATGAGGGGTCAGAGACAAAATGAATTCTGAACTTCCAACCAACGCCCAGCAAGTGGTTCTTTTCTCGAATTGATAGATGTTATTTCAAGATAATGAAAATTATTGGTAAGATGTAGAGAAAAAACAACTTTTTGGGAAAAGTCTAAAACTAGGGATTATAAAATAGCCATCAATAAATCCAGCAGGAAATTCAGGGGATGATTCTTTCCTCAGAGAGTGGTTAGAATGTGGAGCTCACTACCACAAGGTATAGTTGATATCTTGGGGCGGCACGGTAGCACAGTGGTTAGCACTGCTGCTTCACAGCTCCAGGGACCTGGGTTCGATTCCTGGCTTGGGTCACTGTCTGTGTGGGGTTTGCACATTCTCTTCGTGTCTGCGTGGGTTTCCTCTGGGTGCTCCGGTTTCCTCCCACAGTCCAAAGATGTGCGGGTTAGGTTGATTGGCTATGCTAAAAATTGCCCCTTAGTGTCCTGAGATGCGTAGGTTAGAGGGATTAGTGGGTAAAATATGTAGGGATATGGGGGTGGGGCCTGGGTGGGATTGTGGTCGGTGTAGACTCGATGGGCCGAATGGCCTCTTTCTGTACTGTAGGGTTTCTATGATTCTATGATACATTTTTAAAAAAAAGCTAGAATAATACGGAAGGTAGAAAGGAATAGAAGGTTATGCAGATAAGAGTTCAATGAAGAGGGGAGTTAAAGAGGCTCAGGTGGAGCATAAACATGAACAAATAATGTATGTAGTTTTTGTACTGTGAATTCTATATAATTATACATAAAAATGTAAAACAAGAGCACAATGCCACCCAAAAATGATTGTTCACTGTAGCATTCCAATGTGACAGGCTTGAAAAATAGGGCCTATAGATGAGATTTGTACCACATGTACAAATAAGTAGGTGTTCTTCTGAGGCCAGGAAAGGTAATATTGCATTGTCAAGTCAAGAGCAACGTCCCACAAGGCCCTTCTCACCTCAGGAGTGCTGAGTTGTAGAAAGCATTCCATTCTATAACACGCACTACAAATATTCAGTACTTTTTAAAAAATCTGTAACTTTAATAGCAGGACTTATTTGTATTCAAATTGCATGAATTTCAAGCTCGAAAAACCCAAAGCAAACAATCGACTACTGCTCAGTTGGAAATGCAGATTTGTTGTATTAACTGCTTTAATTTCCATCTCGGTGATATCACCTGACTTCAGCCATCTCAGCTCACTTACTGATGCAACCCTCATTAATGCCTTTGTTAATTTTGAAGTTTATTTATTAGTGTCACAAGTAGGCTTTCAGTAACATTGTAATGAAGCTACTGTGAAAAGCCCCTAGTTGCGCCTGTTCGGGTACACAGAGGGAGAATTTAGCATGGCCAATGCACCTAACCAGCATGTCTTTCGGACTGAGGGAAGAAACCGCAGCACCCGAGGAAACCCACGCAGATACAGGGAGAACGTGCAAACTCCACACAGACAGTGACCCAAGCTGGGAATCGAACCCGGGTCCCTGGCGCTGTGAGGCAGCTGTGCTACCACTGTGCCACCCTGCCGCCCCTTGTTATGTCTAAACTTGACTATAGCACTGCATCCTTGGCTGGTCTCCCATACAAAGAACAAAGAAAATTACAGTACAGGAACAGGCCTTTTGGCCCTCCAAGCCAGTGAAGATCATGATGCCTTAACTAAAGAAAAAACCCTTCTGCCCTTAATTGGTCTATATTCCTCCATTCTCTCCCTATTCATGTATCCATCCAGATGCGTCTTACAATGTTGCTAGTGTGCCTGTTCCACCACCTCCTCTGGCAGCGTGTCCCAGGCACCCACCACTCTCCGTGTGAAAAACTTGGTCAAGTGATAGTTTTTAAGGAGGAAAGTCAGATGGAGAGGTTTAGGAAGGGAATTCCACATGAATGGGTGTGGGGGGGGGGGGTTCGGATAGAGGGATACGGACTGAGTCAGGGTGGAGGGTGTTTTTTTAGTTTAGTGAGGGCACCATGATTGGCGCAGGCCTGGAGGGCTGAATGGCCTGTTCCTGTGCTGTACTTTTCTTTGTTCTTATGCGATTTAGTTTCATATTCTTTTTATAATGAAGCACCGTGGGATATTTTAAAAGTGTCATATAAACGTACATAGTTGTCGTTACATAGCACGAGGAAGGGGACCAGCAGACTAAAACTGCCCACTTTTTAGGTCAGGGACTTTACACACACCCGAGCCACACCCTCCATACCCACACCCAATCCATCGCCATGCCTTTTTCCAACAGGGAACCTCTGAAATCTAGACCTAAATCAAGGCTGTTATGTAGTGATGAAATTTTTCTGCCTTGCTAACTTTAATAGGTCAATGGGGAGCAAATGTGGCCACTCTCAAATCAGTTCTTAAAAGATCACGTCACCGGACATAATTGGCACAAGTTCTAATGCTCTTTAGGGAAGGAAATCTGCTGTCTCTACCTGGTTTGGCCTAAATGTGACTCCAGAGCCCCAGCAATGTGGTTGACTCTCAACTGCCCTCTTAAATGGCCTAGCAAGCCACTCAGTTCAAGGGCTGGGCAATAAATGCTGGCCAGCCAGTGACGCCCATGTCCCATGAATGAATAAAAATAAGTTTGTACTAAACTGCCGATGTTATTTAGATAGGCCATAAATATGCCTAGTATAGGACATGGGGAATTTAAGGTTTGCTCTAACACAGAGTAAGTTCTCATTTACACTAAAAAAGCGTAATTGAGGAGTGCAGGAAGCTTTACTCTGTATCTAATTCACATTCTATCTAACCTGGGATAGCTTAGTATTGATTTCTTAGCATCAATATGTCACTATTGTTGAATAGAACTGAAGTCCAAAATGTGGGGGAGTGAGGAGAAGAAGATAATTGGATAGTCACTTTAACAGCAGCGCAGACCATTCAAACTTCGCAATGGAAATATTTATTGTAGCTTGGAACATTCTTCTCATTCATTTGAAACATTTCACGTTAATTGCAATATAGACTTGTACTGGCTTATGTCCGCTGAACAACTTAAGAAGAAAAGACCATCATTTATATAGGATAGTTTAGGCACACTTCAATGAATTGCAGCAAAGTGAAAATCAGTGCTCTTACAGCTAGACTTCAGCACACAGGAGGAAGAATGAAAAAAATGCAAAAGACTTCCTAAAATAAACAAATGTATTTGTCTGATTGGCTTCCTTCTGGATTCTGGTGTCAACTATAACTTCCCATTAGCGAAAGCTGCCTCCTGGAACTGAGGAACATAGGTTTTGAAGTAAGCCCTAATAAATACAAAAGAGAGGGAGCTGTGGTTAAAAATGAAGAGCACAAGGATACACACAAGATAATTAAATCTTTGATGACTGAACATATCTCTATAGTTTACTGCATATATATATACAATATATATAGATCTCAATTATGTAAAACTGAAAATTAACATTTTGTCATAAGAATTTCTCCTTTTCGGGTTTTCCCTCCATATTGAACACTTTTCTTCCTATGAGGGAGCTAGTCTCAAGGTCGCTGTACCATATGCAAAGAGCAATTTTTCTCTTCTCTTGTTGGAAGGCACATATTTTCTGCCACGTGATGACCCGGCCGTTTGAACTCCTTCCACAGTGAAGTCACAGGTAAAATGCCAATCCTGACATGCTATGGTAGTGCATGTTGCAACATAAATTGACTGTCTTTACTCAAGGACAAATAATTTTGTAATTTTGATCAGATCCATCCTGGCAATAATTTTACTGAAATCCACATACTCCCTGAATTTTTGGCTAAAATTATCAGTAGGTGGAGCTTCAGCTGCAAATCTTCATCTATGTGATAAGGTTCAGACCATAGCAACTATTAAGTTTAAGTTTTAAGCTTATTTATTAGTGTCACAAGTAGGTTAGGTTTCATTTAACACTGCTATATTAACACTGCAATGAAGTTAGTGTGAAAACCCCCTAGTCGCCACACTCTGGCTCCTGTTCAGGTACACTGAGGGAGAATTTAGCACGGCCAATGCACCTAACCAGCACGTCTTTCGGACTGTGGGAGGAAACTGGAGCACCCGGAGAAAACCCACGCAGACATGGGGAGAACGTGCAGACTCCACACAGAGAGTGACCCGAGCAAGGAATTGAACTTTGGTCCCTGGTGCTGTGAGGCAGCAGTGCTGACCACAGTGCCACAAGTGCAGAATAGTGGAAAGATATCTTGGGCCTCTCTTGGACATCTTATGACATCTAACTCAAGAGTGATTCTGGAATAAGCCTAGTAAGGAACCTTAGTTATGGAACCAGTCAGGGAGACATGGAAAACACAAAAAAGGATAAGAAAATACAAAAAATAATTAATCCTCCCCTCCAGATTTCAAAGGCAGAGAAACAGATGGGACTGAATAAAAGACACAAATGTCATAGAGGCTGCTTCCTCCCGTCTTGTTAAAGAACAGCTCTTAGTTATTCATCGAAGGACAATTTCCATGGAAATGGTTCAGTTCCTCTCCATTCACAGACACATCGATGATAATACGTCTGTGTGGGAAGGTGAAGGAAGACGAAGAAACAGGGAAAATACAGTCCTTCCATTTAAAAGTTCAAATTTCCTGCAACCTTTCCCTCACTCAGTAATTTACTGTAAGTAGGTTGGTAGAAAGACAAGACAATAGATATAATTCTACTTAAAACACATGATAATCAATTAACACTATAAAAATTCTCCTACTGAGAAAAATTGAGTATAATATGCCCGATGAACATGATATCCACAAGGGTTCAGAACACCAAAGTAAATTAGTTCCAAAAAAGATAGCTGAAAAATTACAGTTGAGTTGAAACACAGGAATAACAAAGTAAAAAATCACATTACTCACAAACCTCTGCTATCTAGCTGATCTTTCTTTATTACTATGAGACATGTCCTGTTTCACACTGGAAATCGGAATTTTCTAAATAATTATTTGCTATTTCATTAGAATAGCCTCACTCACTCTGATATCTGGATAAAAGATAAATCTCTTCTTTGGTGCATTTTTATTTGCATGAAGCTGAAGGCAACGTCAATATTGGCACCCAATTTCAACCTCATGCATTCTTGGGTCAGGGTAAGCATAACCAGGTGCAGAATAAAACTCTGCCCCAACATGCCTGAGCTTGAACCTCAGACTGTAACAGTGTGAATGTTTCAGTTTTCCACAATCTATGGTTCCTGAGACTGGCAATTGCTTAGTTTTAAAGTTTATTTATTAGTGTCACAAGTATGCTTACATTAACACTGCAATGAAGTTACTTGTTACCAATCTCAGCCCAGTTCTTTTGTGGGCGAAACTGCTTGTCATTTGATCAGGGTGGCACGGTGGCACAATGGTTAGCACTGCTGCCTCACAGCACCAGAGACCCGGGTTCGATTCCCGGCTTGGGCCACTGTGCGGAGTCTGCATGTTCTCCCCATGTCTGCGTGGGTTTCCTCTGGGTCCTCCGGTTTCCTCCCACAGTCTGAAAGATGTGCTGGTTAGGTGCATTGGCCATGCTAAATTCTCCCTCAGTGTACCCGAACAGGTGGTGGAATGTGGCAACTAGGGGATTTTCACAGTAACTTCATTGCAATGTTAATGTAAGCCTACTTGTGACACCAATAAACAAACTTCAAAAACTTTAAAGTTTAAAAACTTTAAGGTGCAGACTCTGCACAGACAATGACCCAAGCTCGAAATTGAACCCAGGTCCCTGGCACTGTGAGGCAGCAGTGCTAACCACTGTGCCACCATGCCACCCCAGTCTGTATTAGTCTGTACGACAAAGAATGCTAATCACTGTCTGGAACTACTCACTGGCCTGTGAGAAATTTGATGAATCAAAAAGGATAAGTCTTTGCCAATCCTGAAAATTAAATCTCTGCTATCAGATTGATATTGATAGATTTATTAAATATGGGAGTGTTCACATTCAGAGTATTATTTCTTCATGCTTCCCTTCATTTTTATGATGAACTAGCTTGCATTGTGGTTAAAATGAAAAATACTGTACAACCTGAGGGCAACTAACAGCAAGTACAAATATACTTCTAACATGGATTCGATTTTTTCATATAAAATATAGAAATAAGCAGCAATATAAAGCAATATATGGTGAAAATACACAAAATTGCACAACACAAATAATTAAATCCAAGGTATGCCCAGCATAAAAATGATGCCCTTCTGACATTTTTGAATTTTTTGCAGAAATATTATTGATATCCTCAAATGGTTAATGATGGGGATACAAGATAAGATAAAAAACATATCTTGGGTTAAAAGGAATGGTTTGTGAACATATAGAGAGTCTACTTTTGCTGGCCAGCCAAGAGCTACTGACAAAAATCTGATAGTGAGGTTTTCAAACCAATCTCTCAGTATCCTGGAACTCCATCCGCTTCCTGAATGTCGATGCAAACCACTTAGCGTCGTAGAGGTTCATAGCATGGAAACAAGCCTTTGGCCCAACTTGTCCGTGTTGTCCTTTTTTTTAAACCACTAAGCTAGTCCCAATTGCCCGCATTTGGCCCATATCCCTCTATACTCATCTTTCCCATGTAACTGTCTAAATGCTTTTTAGAAGACAATATTGTACCCGCCTCTACTACTACCTCTGGCAGCTCGTTCCAGCCACCCACCACCCGCTGTGTAAAACAATTGTCCTTCTGGACCCTTTTGCATCTCTCCCTTCTCACCTTAAATCTATGCCCTCTAGTTTTAGGCTCCCCTACCTTTGGGAAAAGATTTTGACTAACTACCTCATCTATGCCACTCATTATTTTATAGACCTCTATAAAACACCCTTAAGCCTCCTATGCTCCAAGGAAAAAAGTCCCAGTCTATTCAACCTCTCCTTATAACTCAAACCACCAAGTCCCGATAGCATCCTAGTAAATCTTTTCTGCACTCTTTCTAGTTTAATAATATCCTTTCTAATGTCTTGTACAACTTCAGCAAGATATCAGGATATCCCAACTCCTGTATTCAATGTTCTGATGTGGAGATGCCGGCGTTGGACTGGGGTAAACACAGTAAGAAGTCTCACAACACCAGGTTAAAGTCCAACAGGTTTATTTGGTAGCAAAAGCCACTAGCTTTCGGAGCGCTGCCCCTTCATCAGGTGAGTGGGATTTCAGTTCACAAACAGGGCATATAAAGACACAAACTCAATTTACAAAATAATGGTTGGAATGCAAGTCTTGACAGGTAATCAAGTCTTAAAGGTACAGACAATGTGAGTGGAGAAAGGGTTAAGCATAGGTTAAAGAGATGTGTATTGTCTCCAGCCAGGACAGTTAGTGAGATTTTGCAAGCCCAGGCAAGTCGTGGAGGTTACAGATAGTGTGACATGAACCCAAGATCCCAGTTGAGGCCGTCCTCATGTGTGCGGAACTTGGTTATCAGTCTCTGCTCAGTGGCTCTGCGCTGTCGTGTGTCGTGAAGGCTGCCATGGAGAACGCTTACCCGAAGATCAGAGGCCGAATGCCCGTGACCGCTGAAGTGTTCCTCAACAGGAAGAGAACACTCTTGCGTGGTGATTGTCAAGCGGTGTTCATTCATCCGTTGACGTAGCGTCTGCATGGTCTCCCCAATGTACCATGCCTCGGGACATCCTTTCCTGCAGCTTTTGGTAGCTTTTGCTACCAAATAAACCTGTTGGACTTTAACCTGGTGTTGTGAGACTTCTTTCAATGTTCTGACCAATGAAACCAAGCATGCCGAATGCCTTCTTCATCAACCCATCCACCTGTGACTCCACTTTCAAGGACCTCTGAACCTGTACCCCTAGATCTCTTTGTTCTATAACTCTCCCCAACACCCTAGCATTAACTGAGCAAGTCCTGCCCTGGTTCGATCTTAACCTTCACACACACTGAGGACATTGCACTGCAGCTGAATGCATATTATAGACTTGCCCACCTGCTTGCTCTCTCCAACAGTTTATCTTTGCAGAGAATAGTTAAGCTAATGTTCTTACATTGTTTGAGGGGGAGAAGTGACTGGAATTTCCCATGAATAATCGATGTGCAAAATAGAGGAATTGAAAAAAAACTTTCATGTTGGCGTTAACTCATCAAATGTGATCCCTATGGCAACTATAATCTTTAAAAGGCACTTACTTTGCTCTTTTAGCCATCTCATTGCCATCCCAGCGCGGACTGTATGGGTAGGATTTCTGTATCTGCTGATAGAGTTGTCCACTGTTGGTAAAATGGTACACTGACTGGAACGTCAAGGTGGGTTGATCCCGTGGAAAATATAGGGGCAAATCGACTGCAGGTGAAAGGAAAAGAAGGTAAGGAATATTTGAAATGAGAGGGGAAAAAAATCAGCCATTACTCATACTGAAACAGACAGAGTTAAGGACTGAATCATTCCAGACTGGTGGTGTCAAACAATGGTGGATGAGTCATTTCCCCAAACATGAATCAAGGAGTGATCTGTACTTACTTTTTCTTTTCTAGGGCTAACTTGTTAGATCCATTGAGTTTTCTTTCAATACTTGAAGCAATGTGAATTAAATTTGAAATGTATTTAACATTTAGCCAAATATGCCTTTTAATGTTAAACATGCTGAAGAGAAAATGATCTTTTCTTTGAATCACTGCAACCCATTTCGTTATGGTGCTCACAATGATGCTAGGTTGTGAATTCTAGGATAGTTATCCAGCAAAGCCTTTGAACAGAGTGAAAGCATCATTTTCTTGTTGAAAAGATAAATGCTAAGCACTCTTTTATGTGCAGCATTAACCCTTTAAAATCAAATCGACACTGCACTCTTATTTATATTTTTGCTATTGCTACCACCCCTTGTTCAGAGATTTCTAATCGTCAGAAGGATAGCGTGGAAGGGGCCATAAGCTTTTACTCGAACCACTATGAAACTCAACAAATGGCATGAGTGCTGTTCAGTGCAGTGAAAGGTCTACCGTCAATGATTGGGCAATTGCACTACAGTTAAAAAAAAACCCTATATGGTACAGCAATTAACAAGACTGTGTTTTGCCCCACTTGGACCCAGATCTGAACTGTTCCTGTTAGCACAAAACTTCCTTGCCTTTGACATCAGCAAGAATTTAAGTAAAACCTGTGAGCAAGTTTGTTCTGGAGACCTAGATGGATCCAAGTGTATTCATCATGGTTTTTGTCTTGTGTACATTATACAGCAGGGAAGCAGACCACTCAGCCCGATTCCTAATTCCCTTGGTGGTAAGGCACCTTTTTGAACTGCTGCAGTTAGTCTGGTGTAGGTACTCCCACTGTGCTGTTAGGTAAGAACTTCCAGGATATTGACCCAGCAATAGTTGAGGAATTATGATATATTTTCAAGTCAAGGCAGTGTGTGACTTGGAGGAGAACTTGCAGGTGGTAATATTCCCACATGCCTGCTGCCCTTGTCCTTCTAGCTGGTAAAGGTTGTGGCTTTGGAAGGTAGCGATAAGACCTGTTGGCACTTGCAGAAGGTGCCAAGATGTGCACCAAGTTAGCAGTTGATCCTTTCATGTGAGAAGATGGGGAAAATCTGATAGAAAAAGCTGACAAGAAAAATACATCTTTGCAATTACAATATAGTTGTCAGTAAACTATTATGAAACTGCCTACCGTGTTCCAAATTGCCACTAAGCTGTCTATCTATTGAGAATAACTGATATGTGAAATAGAGAGATATAAGAACGGGGGCTTTACTGACATGTAACATTACAGAGACAGTGTACAAAAAGTTCTATTCCATACAAAAGTAAAATACAGCAGGTACTGGGGATCTGAAATAAAAACAGAAAAGGTTCAGCAGATCAGGTAGCATCTGTGGAGGGAGATAAGGTTAACATTTCGGGCCCTATTTTACCATTTTGATTCCAAGTGCTATGCGGACTTGAGACTGGGAATGTATCAGATTCGACTTTTAGACTCGTTCTCAGGCGTCCCCATATGCAGTCTGCCTGAAAAAATATCAGTGATTCCGAATTGTCCTGCACAAGCCTGTGGGTGGGGCTTAACACACCCGAAACCCAGCAGCTCCGATTGACGCCTCCAACTGCGCATGCGCAGAAAAAAAAGATAGAATGCGGCTCCCCTGCCACATCGCTCCCGGGCCGGATAATGCTTCCCCCTGACCCCCAGACATTGCTCCACCTCCACAACATTACTGACCCCCTTATCCCCCACCCACTTGCCACCCAGACTGATCGCAGCCCCTTCCCCCTCACTGATCTCAGGCAGAGTGGCAGCAGAAACCCCCTTCCTCCTCACTGATCACAGGCAGAGTGGCAGCAGACCCCCCCCCCGCCCCTCCCCTCCACTGATCTCAGGCAGAGTGGCAGCAGAAACCCCCTTCCTCCTCACTGCTCACAGGCAGAGAGGCAGCGGGCCCCCCCTCTCTGATCTCAAGCAGGGAGCCATTGGACCCACCTTCCCCTCCCTCGGCACCGATCTCAAGCAGAGAGCCGTCGGATGCTCACTGGCTGGAGTGCCTGAATCAAATTTTTGTGGAGCATGTCTTTTTCGTGCCGAATCTGGATGGACGAACACGGGTGTAAAGGGGGAAGTGCCAGTAAGGCCGGTAAGGTTGTTTTGTACGCAGTCCCGATTATGGCCATTTTCAGCCCTTGGTAAAGGGGGAACTGGCGCGGATCGCGTTACTCGCCTCACGCCCGACTTTATCAAGTTTTTGCACGAAAACAGGTACAATGCGAGGGTAAAATCGGGCCCTTCAGGTTGCTGACCCTTCATTAGAACTGTTCATCTGACACTGAAGCCAGGCATTTAATGTTTTTCCAAAAGTGATAACCCGTACACTGATGAGCACAAATTACAAAGAAAAGGTGCAATTCTTTAAAAAAAATGTTTTTCCTTTTTCCTCTGCTAAAAGAGAGAGCAATCTTCTCCCAACTCTGCAACAATACTGCTTTGTAGGAAACATATAGAAAAACCACTCCTCGTCCTTTCCCTGTGCCAGTCAAATCCTCTCCTCCATCTGGTATCCACCAAGACAACAACATGCTAAGGCTGGAAAAAAGGGTGGAATTTAGGACAGATCCACAGGCCAGAATTTTCTGTCAAAATGATGTTTAGGTTAATGTTACTCACCAGCATTTATAGGTAAATGATCCAGCGACATCGGTTGAAGAGCAAATAGTGGTTACATTCAAACATCTAGAAATTGCTGTCCTTGTCATACTGCTCTGCTGTTAAAACAGCACTTTGCTGTCTAACTCACAAGGCCATGCATTGAATGACATGATGTTGGTGTATTCATGTGGTAGACACAAACCCACCAGAGATATTTAGGTTAATAACTAGGAGCCCAAGTACCCTTTTAATTACACGATAATTGTTGTTTATTGCCAATCAATCTTTGGCACTTAAAATTAACTCTTACAAGTGTGGAGCCCCCATTCCTTCAAGTTTGAATTTGAGAGAGAGATTTTAACATTTTACTTACAACCCCCCCGCCCCCCAACCTTCCTTTCTCTTTTTGATCTTTTTCCCTCTAATCCAATCTTTCTGCACCTGATTTGGAACTGAATTTACCCTTCTTCTAGGACCTTCTGCTGTTTATTCCCCAACTGATTAAGTAGAAACCTAGTTCTGTTCACTCATGTCTAGTAACTCTGGTTTCCTTGATGTGTCATTATCAGTTTGAAATTTTAGCAAGTTTGTGGACTAACATTTCTTGAGCTGAAGGGTACAGAGATAAGTGTAGCTAATGGCAGGTATTGTTAAATGCCAAATCTGACCCAATGGCACAGAAACTGAGAGCTGCAAGCAGAATTTGAGTCATGAATTCATGTTACATCACTAACGTAGGATGCTAGTGCTCCAAAAGTTGTGCTACTGTGCTAGCCGTATATTGAATTGGAAACCTGTTCAGTGGCATTCAAATGTTATTCATCTTTATTATGTCCCAATTAGTAGTGGCTGACCACTACTAATCCCCATCACCTGCGAGGTGCCCGTAGCCCACTTGGGCCTCTACCTACCACCTCTGGTTCCAGTAAACGATGCAGTATCCCTTTCAGCCCTTGTTAGTGAGCTTATCATGCAGCGTTGTGGGGGTCTAGTTTCCTTCCCCTCAATCTTCCCTCTGCCTTCCATTGTTTGTCTTCTTCATCTACCTTCTTACCCCTCTGCCTGCCAGCTCGAGCCCTCTCCCTACCCTCGCTCCTTGCACAGTCCTCCTTCCACATTGCACCCCCTTGTCTTCATTAAGCCACCAACCTCTCCCTCCACCTCACACTCTACCCCCAGTCAAAGGAGTTTTGTTGCGGTGGCCGCATGAATCCTATAGCACAATGCTGCCCAGACAAACACAGATATTTGGCACCAAGGAAGAAGGAGATCCCTCCATTCCTCAACCCCATGGTCAGTACCAAACTGAGACGGTGACATAGGAGGGTCCAATAGTATGGTGCTGTCCATAAAGACCAGCTTGGCATGGAGATGGAGGGCAAGTCCAGTCTGCCGCAGTAAAATGGTGAACAGCGCATCAGAAGCAATGCATCAATATGGTAGACAGGCTTTGTTGCACTCACTTCAAAGTCTCTGGCGAACTGAGCACTGTCTTGTGCATGCCACTCATTCGCAATTGGGTTTGACAAGGATGTAATTTCCTACTGGCCTGACCCAAGATTGAAAGGCCTGACGGAACACCAGCAGGCAGCTGTTTTCATAAGTATTCACCAGATGCAAATGAATGTAAATGGGATTCACGTCACCTGCCAGCAGGATGACCAACCCACCATTTGCAGAATTGCAACGTAATTTTACACAGGCGGGTTTCCAACTTTTTGGACCTGCCGAATTCTCTACGCCCGTCCGTCACCAAACTTGTCAGGGGTGCGTTGGGAGTATTCTGCCCCTTAGTCTACAAAGAATTTTTCCTAGCAGTGCAGTCACTTTTCCTAGTCAACAGTCACTTTAAAAAATCACAACAAAAGTTAAAAGTAAAAGTAAAGTTTGTTTTTTAGTGTCACAAGTAGGTTTACATTTACAAGTAGGATCCAGAACTGGCTTGCCCAAAGGAGGCAGAGAGTGGGTATAGATGGGTCTTTTTCTAAATGGAGGTCGGTCACCAGTGGTGTGCCCCAGGGATCTGTTCTGGGACCCTTGCTGTTTGTCATTTTCATAAATGACCTGGATGAGGAAGTGGAGGGATGGGTTGGTAAGTTTGCCGACGACACAAAGGTTGGTGGGGTTGTGGATAGTCTGGAGGGATGTCAGAACTTACAGCGGGACATAGATAGGATGCAAGACTGGGCGGAGAAGTGGCAGATGGACTTCAACCCAGATAAATGCGTAGTGGTCCATTTTGGCAGGTCAAATGGGATGAAACATAGAAAAACTACAGCATAAAACAGGCCCTTCGGCCCCACAAGTTGTGCCGAACATATCCCTACCTTTTAGGCCTACCTATAACCCTCCATCCTATTAAGTCCCATGTACTCATCCAGGAGTCTCTTAAAAGACCCTATTGAGTTTGCCTCCACCACCACTGATGGCAGCTGATTCCACTCGCCCATCACCCTCTGTGTGAAAAACTTCCCCCTAACATTTCCCCTGTATCTACCCCCCAGCACCTTAAACCTGTGTCCTCTCGTAGCAGCCATTTCCACCCTGGGAAAAAGCCTCTGAGAGTCCACCCGATCTATGCCGCTCAACATCTTATATACCTCTATTAGGTCTCCTCTCATCCTACGTCTCTCCAAGGAGAAAAGACCGAGCTCCCTCAGCCTATCCTCATAAGGCATGCCACTCAATCCAGGCAACATCCTTGTAAATCTCCTCTGCACCCTTTCAATCTTTTCCACATCCTTCCTGTAATGAGGCGACCAGAACTGAGCACAGTACTCCAAGTGGGGTCTGACGAGGGTCTTATATAGCTGCATCATTATCCCCGGACTCCAAAACTCATTCCCTCGATTGATAAAGACCAGCACACCATACGCCTTCTTAACCGCCTCCTCCACCTGCGGGGCCGATTTTAGAGACCTATGGACCCGGACCCCAAGGTTCTTCTGATCCTCTACAGTACTAAGAGTCTTTCCTTAATATTGTACTCCTTCATCCCATTTGACCTGCCAAAATGGACCACTACGCATTTATCTGGGTTGAAGTCCATCTGCCACTTCTCTGCCCAGTCTTGCATCCTATCTATGTCCCTCTGTAACTTCTGACATCCCTCCAGACTATCCACAACCCCACCAACCTTTGTGTCGTCGGCAAACTTACCAACCCATCCCTCCACTTCCTCATCCAGGTCATTTATGAAAATGACAAACAGCAAGGGTCCCAGAACAGATCCCTGGGGCACTCCACTGGTGACCGACCTCCATTTAGAAAAAGACCCATCTATACACACTCTCTGCCTCCTTTGGGCAAGCCAGTTCTGGATCCACAGGGCAGCAGCCCCTTGGATCCTATGCCCTCTCACTTTTTCTAGAAGCCTTGCATGGGGACCTTATCGAACGCCTTGTTAAAATCCATATAAACCACATCTACCGCTTTCCCTTCGTCAATGTGTTTAGTCACATTTTCGAAGAACTCCACCAGGCTCGTAAGGCACGATCTGCCTTTGACAAAGCCATGCTGAGTATTCT